>NC_067486.1:87021319-87621319 GCF_947179515.1 Apodemus sylvaticus | reverse complement strand
TTTAAAAAACAAACAAATAAATCTACCAAAATTTAAAAGCAGCATATCTGTCAAAACTTTGGGATTCTAATTATTCAATAACTAGTATAAAACCCAAATGATAAATGATAGGCTAGTGTGACTTTACTAGTCCTTATCTATTTCGGGCTTGTAAATTCTTTAGTGTTTGTAATCAAATATAGATGGTTTCTGACATCCATATGGCATGCATGTTTTACTGGACAAAAAGCATTTCAAAGAGAGAGAGACAGGAGGGGAGGGAAGAGAAAGGGAGGGGAGAGGAAGGGAAGGGAGGGGAGGGGAGAGGAAGGGAGGTGAGGAGAGGAGAGCCAGGTGTGCCTTTAATCCAGTAGAGGCAGGTATAACTCTGTGAGTTTGAGGCCAGCCTAGTCTACATAGTGAATTCCTGCACATTCAGGGCTATGTAGAGTGTCCCAGTTCAGACTATGATGCTCAGTTATCTTAATTACATGATTATTAACTATTAGGACTATGTGCATTAACTATAAAGACTCTTATTTGAGAAGTTAGTGCTTTGTAGCTGGCAAATGGTATAAGCCACCAAATCAAAAGTGTTTGAGGTGGATCAGTTTAGAAATGGAGTAAACATTATTTCAGTAGTCAGAGTATCAACGAGTAAGAAGGCAGACAAAGCACTGGCAGAGCCACATTCTTCAGTTTCAGAGAGCAGAGATAAAGGAAGGACAGGTTAGCTTCTTTCAGAACAGTGACATCTGTGAGATCAAAAGAACCAGGACACGAACACTCTGTTCTGGGTAGACCTCCATCTTCCACTTTTTCATAGACATCAAGTTGGTGCCACCCAAGGCCATATGGAAATCTATCGCCTTCTGGGACAGTATATGAGGTGTGAGGAAGGAAATATTCAAGACAAAATGCCAGAAGGGGCTGATCTACAATCAGCTTGTCCAAAATGCCTTTGAACACTTTCCAAAGACAGAGATTTTTACCCATCAACTCCAAATATTTTGCTCTTTGCTAGAAAAACAGTACTTTAAAAAAAGGGGGGGGCAGGGTGGGAGGCAGGTGGGAGGGTGGGTGGGTGATTACTCGAAAGCACTTTAGAACACCTGATCATTCATTTCATGGACAGGAGATGAACAATGGAGCAAGACCTTCAAACTGATTCCATTTTAGGAAGCCCGAAGCTCTCAGGGATCCTAAGAAAGTTACCTTGGTCTCCTTGCTTTCTACATTCATTTTTGTGTTTTTGCCTTTGTTACAATTTTTGCATTCTCCAAATTAATGGAGGTAAGGGGAAACAGCCTAAGCACAAGAGAAAAGAGGGAAAAACCTGACCTCTGAAGCTAACGCATCACATGGAGATAAGGTGGTGAAAACACATTTGCTAGATCAGTAACTGCACACCATGTTCCACAGATGTGCTCATCTGCTGAGGTAAGGATGGCACTAAGTCATCTTTTTACCTAGCTGCCTCCCCTCTTCACTGTTCATCACACTGCTGACATCTAGACTATGAACTGCTCTACAGGCTTCTGATTTCTTTCTCATATTCAGATGATTTTGCTCTCAATCTCTGCTTTCACCTAACTAAGCTTTGCTTGCAATAAGTAAAGTCAGTGTCTTGCTCAGAAGCAGAGTTTGCTGCTGCTTAATGAGAAAACTAAAAATCTCATGCAGGCCATTTTGTGATTTATCTTTTACACTGCAGGTTTTCTTGGCCTTTCCCCACTAGGGAACCTCCAAATCCATGTGTGACTTCTGTAGCTGGAACACAAATGTGCATTTAATAATTATTGTTTTCAAAATCCACAGGGATTAGAATGAAATTATAGCACAATATAGGCCTCACAAGTAGTGTAGACTATATTTCATAGCTTGTGCCTTTGATTAAACTGCACAAGGAATCCATGTTTCTTGAATAATTTCTTTAGTTTTTTTCATTTTTATTTAAGTTCCAAGTAAGGTTAGCCCAGAAGCCCTGAATACCCAAGGCACAAATCACATAACAAATGACTCCCATGATGAAGTATGGAGAGGGTCCTGATCCTGGAAAGGATTGATCTAGCATTGGAGGGGAATATAAGAACAGAGAAAAAGGAGGGAGGTGATTGGAGAATGGATGGAGAGAAGAAGGTTTATGGGACATATGGGGAGGGGGGATCCGGGAAAGGGGAAATCATTTGGAATGTAAACAAAGAATGTAGAAAATAAAAATATTTAAAAGACAGAGAGAGAGAGAGAGAGAGAGAGAGAGAGAGAGAGAGAGAGAGAGAGAGAGAGAGAGAGAGAATCTCTTATAAGCATCACCCGACAATAAAAAAGCCTATGGCCAATGAGCTGAGGTAGGAAATTGGAGGTGGGGCACAGGCAGGAGAAGAGAGGATTCTGGGAAATACTGAGACAATTCGAGATTCGAGAGACACACTGGGAGAGATGCTGAAGGAAGACAGTAAGGAAGAAGCAGTCAGGAACAGAAGGAGTGGTAACTAACCAGCAGGTAGATGTTCAGGATAAAGGGAGATTCGCCAGTGAACACTGTGGAGGCCCAAAGCATGAGATCTGAGCAGAGCTTGAGGAGATGTACATAAGCCAGCAGGTGGCTGAACTCAGGATAGAATAAAGAAGGTTAGCACCAGGCTTGGACACACGAGGCTGAGGACCGGTAAGTAACTATGTGGTAGAGAGAATAGTTTGATTGGGTTACATAAGGTATGAGTTAGTAAGGAAATGAACTAAAGCTTACAGCCTAGGAATCTATTAATAAATGATTAGTTTCAAAGTCATCATTGTGGGAGCAGGGGTTGGGAGGAAAAATTGAATTTTTTTTTATCATTTCTGTATTATTTTTAAATTTCTAAACTGTTGGAGGAGCTGACAAGATGGTTCAGCTGGTAAATTAGGCACTTGTAACTAAGTCTGATGACTTGAATTTAATCCTGGCAGGGATTAAAGTAAACTAAAATTTTCTAAAACCCTCCCCCCAAAAGAATATATTGCATTGGATTTGAGGTATGCAGTCTCAGAATTGATTGTTTTTTATACCCTTGTGGCTCTGGGCCAATCTCTATCACCCCAAACCATTAAGAAGCCCCTTTTTTCTAGCTAGTAGTTTAGCCTGCTTAGGGCTAAGAAGCAAACAAGAGGGCCTCCTCTCCACCTGTGCCTGTCCAATCCCCACTCCTGGGCTGAATGCTCTCTCAAGGCCAGTGAAACCAAAAATTGGGGCGCGGGGTGGAGGGAGTAACTTTAGAGAATTCTCAGAGAGTTCAGACCTAGAGTGGCTCTGGCAGCTTAGCACCACCTTAGACCATTCTCTGATCTTCCCCTGACTCACAGGATAATGACTGAGAAACCAAGTGGACTCAGAACAGGGGCTTGACACCTATTATTGACTTCAGCTACCTCAGTTCCTGAAGGATCGCCCTGGGACAACTTTGCCTTGGGTGCTGATCACAGGGTCCAGGGACTTTGACCTCAGCCAAAAAGTGAAAGGGAGCTAAGAACAACCCTGGGAGGCCTGGGAACTTTCCTACCTCAGTCAGGAAGGGCAGGAAGGAGAGCCTGGTGCACATGCTGAAGCCTGCAAGGACCGGTCCTTCCCAGTCTTTGTGCCCTGCTGCTTTCCAGCCTGGCAGTGGGGTTGCCAATGTCAATGTGACCTTAGCCAGGTAGCTCTTAGGGCCTCTCTCTCCTCAGATTTACCCTTGGTCTGTGTCATCTCTGGAGGTCCTAGCTCAGTTGTAGCTACTCTGGACTCTTCTGCTCATATTGAGATTAGTGTTCATTCCTTCTTAACATGATATTTTTTCTTTTTTCTCTGGGTGGGGGGGTTGTTTGTGTTTATGTGTGAGGAACTGTTGACTGGCTGTGCACAGGAATGGAACGCTGGTGCCCATAGACTGCAGCCTGCTCCATCTTCCCTAGCTGTGCCTGAGGCAGCTTGTTGGGGATTCTGGCTTCTGAGAGAACAGGTGTCTCCCCCACCCCCTCGCTCTACACTTGTTCCTGTTCTTTGACATAATTTTAGTGAAGCTGAAAGCACAGTTCAGTAATAGATTCCTACCTAGTTGTGTAGGTGTCTGCAGAGTTAGGACTTGTTTATTCTTGGCAGGAAAGCTACTCCTGTGGACTGGGAAAAGAATACAATGAAACATTCTTCTGGTAGTCTCTCAAGGCCTGCTTAAGCACTGCAAAAGCATCCTAGAAAAACTACTGAGAGTGTTTAAGTATAAAATGGACCTAAAACATAATGAAATTTGCCTTACTTTTACCAGAGTTTGGAGTCAAAGCACAAAATAAAACTTAGGGAGAATCCACTTGAGTGCTGGAAGCTCTGTAGCAGCATTGGAGAGAGGGACCAGAGCAGGTGGGGTGGCTTGGGTTCAGGTACAGGTGTGAGGCCACATGGTTTCCCCATTGCTCACCCCCCATTTCTCACCCCAGTAAAGTTCTGCTCTCCTCCCACAGACTTACAAAGAGCAGCACTCCCACTTGTCCTGGAGCCTTTCAGGATGGGGAGCATGCCCACATCTGGTGCTTCAGGATGCCACCACCAGCTATGAGCTTCACAGGAGTCCTTGCCTGCATCCTAACTTCCTGTGTAGTGGTTGTGGCCAGAGCTGCCACCAAACCTCCTAACACAGAACTTGGATTGTGAGTAGGATGGTAAGTGAGGGCTGACTCAAGGAACCTGCCAGTGGGTTTGGGTGTGTGGGGGGGCGATGGTGGCAGCCAACAGAACTTTGGGAACAGCAAATCCCATGGGTGAGGATGTGTATTAGGCTGACCAGCACCACTGATTTCCCCCTCTAATCCACAGACGGCTATGTGGCAGTTTATGAGGTGTCAGGAGCCTCAGAGCCACTACTCAAGTGGTTCTCCGTGACAGTAGTCCCTGGGGCTCCTCAGCTGAAGGTTTCTACAACTCCTTTGATCATTCAATTCCTAGATGAGAGACCTAAAATTTTCATATTAATAAAAAGGCTTAGTGAGCACTAGAGCTGGGCAGATATCTACCCTCTCTGCTGTTATGTTGACCTCCCTGCCAATAATCCCACAATATGATTTGTCATATTCATCTAGGCTGCTCTTACTCCAACTGGCCAGCCCTCATGGCCATGTTTTCAAGGTTCCTACCCCATGATCTCTTCTCTTCTCTCTACCTTCTGCTCTTTCCCCTTGTAGTATTGCCTCAGACCACAAAGATAATAGTATTGTTGTTCTTGCCTGAAGACAGACTCACTTACATTGTGAATGAATATACCATCCTATACTATCACAGCTGTTTTCTAAATATTCTTGAATGTTAGCAGAATGGTTATTGTCCAAGGTAACTTCATCCCACAATGCATGTTTTATTTCCCTATTGGTTGATAGAGTCAACATGTTCAGATGCCCCTATTAAAATATGAATTTCAGATTGAGTTTACTCAACTTCTAGTGTAGTGTTTTGTCACTTAGAGGGTCATTAGGTAGCTCAGTACAATTTTTTTATTGACATCTCTCTGCATTTTTCTAGAGAATTCCTAAAACTTAAAACATAAAGAGAGAAGAGAAGGGTAAAGATGATCTTTTAAAATCTCAACAGTGATCATAACTTTTTTTTAAAAAAAAAGTCCCTTGCTTTTTTTTTTATGTATAGGAGGCATCACATCTCTCCTGAAACTGTCAGAAAGGCATGCTAACCATATCCTCTAAGCCAAGTCATTTTCCTCTACCACTAGATAGATACCTCACATACACTCATTTATTTTCATGTTTGGAATCATCCACTTCCAGAGTTCCTAGTTACAAAACACTTAAGGAGTTAATAGCTGACACTTCAATGGGCTATATTAATTTGCTAATTTTAGCCAGAGAATTACTAGAAGAAAAAGGGTTTAAAAGAGCACTGTATCATCTTATGGTTCTGTGGGTCAGAAGTCCATACAGATGAGTGGGTTCTCGACTTAAAATCTGAAACCCAGTGCCAGTATGGGAGGGCTGGGGAGAAAGCCCATTCTAAATTGTTTCTGGTTGTAGACAGTGAGTGAACTTTTTCATGCAGCTATAGGGCAGAAGCCTTGTTGACTGTTGATCAGAGCTCACACTCAGCATGAAAAGTCTTCTCTCAAGGCCTTCTTTGCAGCTCATCATCTTCAAAGTCAGCAAGGGCACTCTAAATCAGTCCCAAGTTTCAAATTTCTCTGACCTCTCTCCATCTGTCACCAGCCATAAAGAACACTCTGCTTTTAGAGGAATGTAGTGAGATTGAGCCCAATCACATGGCCTCTCTTTTGATTATGTCAATGTCAAGTCACTATTATTTTTAATCACATCTTCAAAAATTCCTTTGACAATAACACAATATGATCATGGGTTAAAAATATGATAAAAATCCAAGACCTAAGTAAATGTGACTCTCATCAGATAAAAATTTGGGGCACTGATTTCCAGCTGGACATGCACAAAACCAAAACTAGAAGAGAGTCAACTCAAGGAGCAGGACATCTCAGCCTCAGCACTGTTGGCATATGTGTCCAGATACTGGGATGGATTCCTCCCCCAGAAGGTCCCTAACACTTCCTTATGTGCTCCATTATCATTATTTTGACATTCTTTTTTTTAAATAATATTTATTTATTTTTTTAATGTGAGTACACTGTAGCTAACTTCAGACACACAAGAAGAGGGATCAGATATCCTTATAGATGGTTGTGAGTCCCCATGTGGTTGCTGGGAATTGACTCAGGACCTCTGGAAGAGCAGTCAGTGCTCTTAACCTCTGAGCCATCTCTCCAGCCCCTATTTTGAAATTATTTTCTTTTTTTAAAGATTTATTTATTTTATGTATGTGAGTACACTGTTGCTCTCTTCAGACACAGAGAAGAGGGCATCAGACCCCATTACAGATGATTGTGAGCCACCATGCAGTTGCTGGGAACTTAACTCAGGACCTTTGGAAGAGCAGTCAGTGCTCTTAACCACTGAGCCATCTCTCCAGCCCTGTATTTTGGAATTCTTAACACTCTGCTCACACAGCCATGTAAGAAAATACTTCTGTGTCAGAGATGAAAACAAGACTTGAAGGGATCGGTGAGCATCCCCTAAGGCCACTCATCTCCATGGGGATGGAAATAAGGTTATGTATCCATGGCCAACCATCCATGTCCCTAGAATCCTTCACGGGCTCCTGAGGCTGCCGTGTGATGTGTCACAAGCTGGGTCACCAGAGTGCACCTCACAGTTCTGAAGGAGTCTGGATCTTAAGTGTGAGGAGGGTTTTGTTCCCTCAGAGTATTGCAGAGAAGCCTTCCCTTGCCTCCAGCATCTCCTTGTGGTTTCTGTCCACCCTTCCCATACTCTGACTTGTAGATGTCTCACTCCAGTCTCTCTGCTCAAACATCCTATGGACACATCTGAGTCTTCAAATGGCCTTAATGAGGACTCCAGTCATGGGGTTGGGACCTGTCTCAGCAGCACTGCACAACCTCATCTCAAGTCCCTACATCTGCAAAGGCACTGTTTGCAAAGGAATCCACATGAGCATGAACTGTGGGGGGTGGGGGGGCACTATTTGATCCACTGCAGTCATTGGGCCAGAACTGTGAAAGAAATCCCTTCCCCGAAGCCAGGCCCTCTTCTCTCTTCTCCCTCCAACAGCCTGATTCAGAATTATCCTGGGCAGTTATGGAAGTCCAAGCCAGGAAAGGGTCTGTAGGCGCCCAGATGCAGATGAGGGTGGGAAAGAGGTGGGGGATGTCTCAGAAATGCACAAAATGGGGTTGGAGAAGGAGGCAGGGTTGGGGGTAGGAAAAGCAAAGAGGTAGGCGTCCATGATGGCCTGAACAGGTCCAAAGTCTCCTAGGGAGAAGCCAGCATCCAACTTGTTTACTTATTGGCATGTTTTGCTGCCTCCAAAAGGAAACAGTTAAAAACAAGAAATCTGGGTTGGTTCCCAAGCAGTCTCTATCTGTCACCTTGTCTCCTCAGGCAAGCATTGCCTCTGCTGGCCTCTATCTGCCACCACCAGTCTGGAAACTGAGCAGCCTCCACTTTATTCCACTTGAGCCTAGCCAAACTGTTGCTCTTTAGTGGGGGGCAAAGAAACCAATTCGCACCCTGGAAAAGAGCCTGGAGAGGGTGGGGGCAGGGAAAGGAGCTGGGCCCCAGGTTCCCCAGCATCATCGGATTGCACCTGGCTGGGGCTGGAGTCACCTGGAACACACAGCTCTGCAGCATCTCCCTAGCCAGGACGAGCCTGATGCACTGGGTGGGCTGCGAACAGAGGCAAGCTGGGGAGCACAGGGCCGGTTCAAGGGCAGGGGGTGGGGGTGGGGGCAAGAGGGAGATGCAGAGCTGGGGCGGGGCGGGGCGGGCTGGGCAGCGGCCACCTGACTTCCATGGAAGTGATATTCCTTGAGATGTCCATGACATTGATGCTGGCGTTCCCATTGCTGTTCCCTGAATCCTGCCCTTCCAGGAGAGGGAAGAGGTTCTCATCCTCTGGCAGCCAGCAATTGATCTCAGTCTTGCTGCAGACACAACCTGCAGGGCAAGACAGCAGGGAGCCCACAAGGTCCAGGCAGACTCTTCCAAGCCAGAAAATCCACCAGAAACTACACTTGGCTGGCGAAGAGAGACATCCACCTCTGATCTCTAGTTCTAAAAAAGAGGAGGAGGAGGAGGAGGAGGAGGAGGAGGAGGAGGAGGAGGAAGAGAGAGAGAGAGAGAGAGAGAGAGAGAGAGAGAGAGAGAGAGAGAGAGAGAGAGAGAGAAAGAGAGAGAGAGAGAGAGAGAAAGAGGTGGGGTGGGGGGAGTGGGGGAGAACAGGGTGGGGGGGTAAGGAAACAAAGACAGCGAGGGAGGGGGGGAAGGGGAACGGGGGCCTCTCTTTGAAATGCCTAATGATCAGATGCAAAATCCTTCAGCACAGGAAACCATCCTGGCCACCTCAACTGCTGCCCCACTGGGTGGGAGCCTTGGGTCCCTCTTGTGGCGCGTTCTGCCAGGTGTGGTGGCCAGGTTGGCGCTCGCCTGCTTGCGGGGTCCAGGAGCTCTGAAAAGGAGGCAAGCCCTCCTACTCCGAGTCCGAGGCTTTGCAGAGTTGCAGCAACAGACGGTGGGGAAGCAATAATAATAATAATAATAAAAAGAAAAAAGATGGTGCTAAAGTCACCAAGTCCCACCTCCTGGGCAGAACTAAAATGGACAACCTGCAACACACAGTCGTACACACTCATGTGCACAGGCACGGAGCTGAAGGAAGAAGAGAAGGAAGATGCAGTCAGAGCTGCAGCAGCCGCCTTAATTGGCTAGCTATGCGCCTGCAGAAATGTACAAGTGCTCCAAGCCTTAGGAAACACGCAGATTATTGGAGCATCTTCCTTGGCTCCCTCCCTCCCTCCTCCCCTCCCTCCTCCCCTGCCTCCTCCCTTTCCTCCTCGTGGCCTCCTCCCTCCCACCTCCCTCCCCCCCCCCCCCCCCCCCCCCCCCCCCGCGCACGGGCTGGGAGTGGCAGGAGAGCAGAATCTCACCCACCCTCCCCTCTCCTCACCCCTCTCTATCCGCCCTTCCTCTCCCTCCCACTTCCCCACCCACCCACCCACTCGCCAGCTCTTGGCTTTTGCTGTTCTGCCACCCACAGCCGCTGCCCGCCCGCTGGCTGCAGTTGAGGGGAAAAACAGAGGGAAAGGAAAAGTTGCAGTTGGGATTCAGAGGGTCGGCCTCGGGGAGGGAGAGTTGGCAAGCTGGCTGAGCGAAGGGAATTGCTCTCTCCCTTCCACTTCCTGGCCTGGTGCTGCCCGGTTTTGCTGCAAACTCCTCCACGGGAGGAAGTGAAATGAGTGTGGCTGAGGTGACTGGGGTGCTCTCCAGCCTGGGTGAGGGGCTCGGGCTCGCAGACAGTGACAGGGAACAGGAGCACACAGGAACCCCAGCGAGGCAGCCAGGGACGCAGGCTGCAGACCTGCAGACCTAGATCTGAATGACACTCATCTGGGTAATCAAGAGTCCAGGAGCCGAGCTCGACTTGGGAGGGGACTGTGGGGCGGGGTGCACTGAGTGCCCCCAAGTCTATTGCTCCTTCTTGGCGGTGCGTTTTGGGTTCAGCCTTGGGCAAGCAGGGAGTAGAAAGGGAGAGAGAGAGGGAAGGAGCGCCTGCAGAACTGCTCTGGAGAACCGAGGTGACCCAGGGCGAGCCTTGCAAGCTAAAGAAATGGCCGGCCAGGAAATTGAGACCTGAAGGGCATTTTTTGACAAGCACTGCACCAGCATCTTTGAGGCCAGCTTCTTGGGCTCAGCCATCGGGTGCGCCGAGCTGGCAGCCTGGTGAGGGGGCGGGCAGACTGCTCTCTCCCAATGATTTGGGAGCCACAGAACTTCCTCTTTCCATCCCCCACAAACACCCTTTCTGGTAGGGGCTCAAAACAGGTGCAGCCTTCCAGGCAAGTTTAGACCTGGTTGGGAGAGAAGTATGTCCCCCCACACAGATTTTTGCCTTGATAGGATTGTTTTAAAAATAAAATGCAAATGTAAATATGCGAAATGTGAGCTTTTTCCTGAGAAAACCTGAGATTTTGCTGTGAGAAAGGAGAAGAACGGATTAGGGGAGTCCCAGCAGGCAGACACCCTAAGCATTCTCATGCAGAAGAAGGCAGCTCTCTCCTCCCCTAGCTTGGGAAGGGCAGGCAAGGGAGGAAAATACATTGAATTCAACAGCATCCAGGATCTGAAAGGATTCTCCCTGCCCCACCGCACCCCGTGGATTCCAATGCAGGTCATGCAACTTGTAGGCAAGATGGGGGAAGGGGTGTTGCGGTGCCACCAGCCTGCCCCTAGTGCCACCAACAGACGGACTCGATGTCTCCCCATAACACTTATTGCTGGGAGTAAAACTTGGGTGAAAGGAGGAAAAGAAAAGAACAGGCTTAAAAAAAGGCAGTTTCCCGACTTCTTCTTCTTCTGTTTTATTATTATCCAAGATGGCTCTTTATTGCTTTAGTCATAGAGGAAGAAAGAATACCGTTTGTGGGGCGGCCCCTGGGTAACTGGTGAGGAGCATCTCCCGGATGGTGTGGTAGCCAGATGACAAGAACATAGACCTTGACAGTCTGCCCCTCTTTACTTGTCATTTTTAGCTTTCTTTTCAAAGTTTCTAGGTAAAGACAGAATTGAAAGTCTGACAAACACACATCACCATTTCCCACATCCCATAACTCTAAACTTTTCAAAGCCACACTCATCTGAAAAACCTTCCTACGGACCACACACATGAAGATCTTTTAAGTACCATTCCTCCTGCCTTTGTCAAAAACATGTTTTCAATAACATTTAATATATCACTAACTTCCTAACAGAAGTTAAAGGATATTCAATATTTTTGTCAAAAAAGTTTTGTTTGACATAGCATGTGAACTTTACAATGTACATACATTATAGGTCAAATTCCCAAAACTGAAGTTTGCACACAGTATGCACACAGAGCACTGAATGCAGGCGCCCTTCCCCAACTTTCCCTCTTCTACTTTCCATACCAGGAAACCAACAAATAACAGGGCTCTGTGACTTAATGTGAAACACTGAAGCCATCACTAAGAGAAATGCTGCAAGATGTGTCTATAAAAAGAACCCCAGAGGGTCCTTAAGGCAAGTGGTGGGTGGCGTTCTGTAGGCTGTTCCAGGCAGCACCACCTTCTCCTTCAAAGGTGGCTCCATCTTGGAAAGTAATTAGCTTGCACCTTTCTTCGGGTTTGACTTTTGGGGTCACTTCTCGCTTTGATGTTCTTCTTAGGACTGGCAGGTTTGGGAGCAGGTGACCCTCCCTTTGGCTTTGGGGGTTTACTGTGACTAGGGCAGCTGGCTGTTTGCTGCTTGTCCTGAATTGTTCTCTGCTGTTCCCGAAGTCTCTCTTCCCACTGTATGGACCTTCTACTGAGTTGATCTCCCCATTTCTCAACTAAACAATTTTCAAGAAGCATCATTCTTGAATGCCACTCATAACACATCATTAGGACATCTTGATGGGGCAGGATGTGTGGACACTGGCAGGAGGAATTGGTGATGAGAGGGACTTGCATTCGAGGGATATAGGTGAGGAGGACTTGAAGATCTCTTTCACATCTACCACAGTTGTGACCCCATTGCAACCACTCCTCTGGACGGCTTTTATTTTGGCATGAATAACATAGCTGTACTTTTTGCTCATATTTGTTGCCAAGGTTGGCTTCACCTTCTTGCACTTGCACTGATCAGGGCTCAGACGTTTACAGTCCGCATCAAAGGACCTTTCTTGCACCACCATATCTGGTGTGATGTCTATCCACTTTACATCTTCCGGAAGGTCAGCGACTATTGCCTTGGGAGAGATGCACACTCCAGGGTCATAGGCCGGCAGCTCACCGCAGGCCAGGCTCTCTGGCCAGCTGTGGTTATACATCTTCATGAGGGGCTCACAGTCGTCACATGCTCGCTGGCACACAGACTTTCAGGGCTCGGCGGGATCCTGCAGGATCTCCAGGGTACAGATTTGTGCGTACATGGCACAAAGGAAGAAGTGCAGCACGGAGCTGCAGTTCAGGTCCACTAGCTCCTCATACTGCTAGATAGCAAGGATGGCGTTCTCCTGAGTGCTGTGGTGCAGGTGGTTGGGCATCTGGGTGACCTTCCAGGGCTTGTGCCTGCACTTGGGGATGCACACTGCCTCGCATGGCTCTCCCCGAGCTCCCAGCGCCAGGCACAGCCACAGGCATGAAGCCACCAGGGCGGAGAAGATCATGGCGCTGTCCTCCTGGGCTGCAGTCCCTGCTGGGAGGACCTTTTACTTCCAGCCGGGCTGCTCTCCTCATCTCTACCTAGGGCCAGTGGAGTGAGCTTTCCTGCTGGAGCTCCAGTCCGCACTGTTGGGGAGTTCTGGGGCTTTGGCTGTAGATGCCCCCTGGGCACACCAGCGCCAGCAGCGCCAGCACTCAGCACCGACCCGCATGGAAAGCTCCAGTCTTGGGCCCGGCAGCTCAGAGTGCTGTGGGCAATGGCCATTGTAGAACCCTATTTATCCAGACTTGTCCCCTGATGTGAGCTCAGCAGCATTGGCAGCAGCAAGAACAGAGCAGGCTCCCACTCCACTGCCCCACCCCCAGTGCTCCTGCAGAAGCAATGACTTCATCTCCTCCACTCCACAGCCAAGGGCTATAGTTTTGCATTTCCCCCAAAGTCTCTCCTTTTTTTTTTTTTTTTTTTTTTTTTTTTTTTTTTTAGTCTTCGAGTCATTTTTCTTCAGATCAAGAAAAGGAGCATCTCGCTTTCAATCATTTGGGACGCTGGATTCAAACCTGTGCAAGGGAGACTTTGCTAAGTCGGCCTTAAAGTTACCCTAAGTACAGAGTTGGAGCAACCTGACCCTGTTGTCACCCTTTAAGTTTGAAACATTAAAAGGCTATGCTTTGAAATATTACTAAATTAAAAGCTAACTAAATGTGTGTAACATTTCCAAGATTTTATGTTTTTATCATGACAATTGCTTGGTTCCTACTGATTTTTGTCAGGCATTGACTGCTTTGTGAAATCAATATTGCTTTGTGTTTCAAAAGTGAAAGGCACGCAAGGACGCAGAGGTATTAAACACAAGTGGATTGAATAGTTATTTGTGAGGGGTTGCTAATGATTGAATTACTATTTTTATTTTAATGTCATAACATTGCAGCACTCAAGATTACCTTTCACTTCTAATCATACCATTTACATGGAAGTGGGAAAATGCTTCTGAAGTGGCCAAATGCTGTTTGCTGAATGGATCATGATAACACTAGAAATTACCCTAGAGGAAAAATAATCAGGTTCCCTGCCAGGCTCTTGCGAAAGGTTAATGTCCGTTCATTGAAATAAAGGAAAGCAAAAAACAAGATCCATAAAGCACACATTTATGAAGGTAGGAAAAGAAATATTGGCCATAAGATCTGAATAAATGAATAAATGAATAAATGAATAAATGAATAAATGAATAAATGAATAAATGAAGAATAAATAAATGAATAAATGAATAATATTTTCCATGAAAATATTCTAAATAATTTACTTTATATTTCTTCAATTTTATCAGTAATACATTTCTTCAAAATCTGCATATTTATCAGCAATAATTTCTATCTGCTTGGTCAATTAGTAAAGATATATTTTCTATGTTTACTATTTTACCTTTATTATTTTCCAATTTTTTGAATTTTAACATGTTTTTCTATATATTTCCTCAATTTGTTAAAAACCAGTATCCATGTAAATCTTATATTTAATCAGAAAGTGTTTCCTCTTAGACTTCAGTAATTTTAGAAATATTTAATTTTCTCTAACATTTTTCTGTATTATATTCCATGAAATATTTAATTTTCACATATTTCTGTATATTTCTACAATTTTTTCATATATTTTCCACCAAAATCTTCAATTTCATTAAAATATGATTCTATGTGCTTATGTGTGCTTCGTCAATTAATTAAGATATATTTTATATGTTTTCTATTTACCAACAAATTCTTCTATTTTAACACATTTTTCTATGCTTCTTCAATATTTTCTGAAATATTTTCCATATAAATATTCAATTGTAAAAGAAAATGTTTCTACTTACCTTTTTATTTAGTTTAGAAATGTTTCCTATATCCCCCATATTATCTGTATAATTATCCAGGAATATCTTCAGTTTTAACACATGTTTCTATTTATTTCTTCAATCTCATCAGAAATACTTTTGATGAAAGTCTACACTTTTATCAGAAAATATTTCTACTTAACACTTCAATTAATTTAGACATGTTTAATATGTCTATCATTTTATCTGTATTATTTTCCATGAAAATTTTCAATTTTAAAACATTTTTGTACATATTTCTAAGGCAAAGAGACAGACAAGAGCTATTCAGAACATGTATAATTTGACATTTGTTGACAAATTTGGACACACGACTGTTGGGGAGTGTCTGGTGAGATGAGTCTCTCACAGCCTGACTGACAGAGCAGGGAATACAGAGAATGCACTATACCCTTTGTTTTCATCTCTCAGTCACAGTGTCAGATCTGAGTCATCTTGTTTTCCTGATTCCTGTCCGCAGCCATCATCTCCAAGCAAGACCGTCCTGAGAAAGTCCCTCCCGTCCTGAATCTCCACATGCTGAAGGTGACCCTGGATCTGCCTTCTAACAAGTTCGTGCAGCCAAAGCCTAGGAAGAAAGTGGACATCTCAAGTCTTCTGCTGCCAACTTGATGGGCTGGCTCTTCTCTCCATCCTGACCCAGGTCTCCACAGCTAACACATTTGGAAATAAAGCACAGCACTTTCCCATTGTTCTGACACTGACAAATCTCAGTGACTGAGACCTCTGACTTTTGAAATGGAGGTGATCAACATTTGTGTCCCAGGAGAATCTCGCGAGATGAGCACCTCAGCTTCTGTTCAGTAGAGGAAGAGCATTAACAGGAAGAAAAATCCTGTTCCCCATGACATAAACAACCCCTTCTCTGAACAGTCTAGTGAATCCTGGAGAGCTCTGGGCATCCCCTGTGATGTCTCTAGTGATGTCACAACACCCACTGCTCTCAGGGCTTTCAATTAGTCCCTAGAGAGTTCACCCATATTTATGCCTGCAAGATGAAGGAGGAGTGTACTTGAGAGTGAGAATGGGGAGCTTAGAGAAATGAGAGAGAGGCCAAAGGAAGCTGGATTTCCATCTCACTGTAAACCAGTGAGGAAGATGTGGTCCTGGGAAAGGCTCAGTGAGTCATGGAAAGGTGATGTGAAAATTCCTTGAGTAGGCATCTGTGAGCCTGGCTTCCCAGGAGTGGCAATTGTGCCACTGTGAAGTTAATGGACTTTCCTGCTTAACATAATTCCTGAATGGTGAGGATTCTACTACATTTATTTGTCCATCCCCAAAGACAGGAGCTGGCTAGTCCAAAGCTAGTATACTGTGAATTTTTATATTTTTTTATTTTTGTTTTTTATTTCATTATATATAGTTTTTTATATTTTCCTCTTACTGGCCATGGTGGTGTAACCTGGGGACATAAGGAGACCATAAAGAATCAGGTAGGAAATATTTCTCAGTTTATCTTAGTTCAACATTTTACTCCCTGTTGGTTTTTCTAGGTCTAGTGGCTTTCAGACTATTGTAACACAGAGAAAAATATTCTTATGAGACCTTACATTCTCAGACCTCCTCTGACAACCTTATCCTAGAGAATGATGCCCTGAGCTTTCTGAAACAGCAGACTGGGTGTAAGACATATCCCTAATACAGCCAGACAACTGTCAGAAGCAGAGACTGGATACTTTTTCCAGCTCTAGGTTGTTTTAGACTTTCAGTTGGATACTAACAAAGGAAATAGAAACTTTGATATTCACAGAACCCAACTGATAATCAAAGAATTAGTTGCCTACAGACAGACAGACTGGTGTCAGCAGTGAACATTTGTGCTACCCTGTGCTGGATGTCACTGGCAGCTATTTCTGCAGCTAATTTTCCTCTCAGATAAAATGCCCTTCAGGACTCTTCTGCTCCACACATGTCTGGTTTACTTTCTGCCCTAATAATATGTTTGCTAAAGGACTTCATGTGAAATTTTATCGAAATTGAATTCCAACAAGCAATAAACACAAATACATGGCTTACTAAAATATGCCCTTTTATTACTTATGTATAGATTATAAACATGAGATCACGGTTTGTATTTAATATAATGTACATAATATCAAATGGATTACAAGTAAGATAAACTGAAGCCCCTTAATTTGGAGGAAATTTAATTGAAAAAAAAACCAAATTGTTTTTGTCATGTACTGGATTGTGTAAAACGATTTTGCTTTATGAAAATTATTTTAGATCTCTTGTAAAAGTGTAGAAAACCAACTAACGCCACCCTCTTTCAATCATCAAAGTGTTTTCATTTGCCATTTTTGATGTCTGCCTTTCCTCCCCAACATTCATTCAATTTTGAAAATTTGCAATTTTGATATGTTCCTTCTCTTAGGTCACACTTAAGCCTATTATTTATAGGAGTGTACACAGATACGATCTGATGAATGATAATCTTCAGCCATGACAAAGGAAATGCAAATATTAATATGTGTTTGGCTACTCAGTTTTATAACTCTATATAGCCTCCTCTTAGACTGTTTTTTTAAATCTCTTACCATATTGTCTGAGCACATGATGCTCATCTAATACAGTCTAATACAAAATACAGTGGATTTCTTCTCAATACTCCTGCTGATTGATTCAGGGTCCTGGCTTTGTCTATTACATCAGATTTCTTTGATAATTCATCAGAAGAGATATAAAGTATTACTTTTATTCATCAAATATGTATTGGTAGCAGATGATATTCATTAAGCCTTAAGGGTGTTTTAAAAAGCATAGATAAATAAAATGCATTACACTTTGTGCTGAAGAATATGTACATGCAGTAAAATGTCATAATATTTCAAGTCTGTAAACACCCAGGGTAAGTAATACAATAATACTGCAGTTAAAATATTGATCTTAATTTAGTGTGGCTGGCTAGAGGTGGGTACATGTATAATAAAATATTCCTGAGAATCATTTGGCTGTTCTGAGGCCATGACATTTATTGTATTTTCTTACAGTGTGGCTTCTTCATAAAGTCTGTCATTACGTCTTCATAAGCCTGTTGCAAAGAAAGATATGTACTCCACTCCAGACTCAAACAAGTGGAATCCGGCACTTTAAGTGGAATGTAGAACTTTCTAATGCTTACATAACAGATCTTTGTTTCTGGTTTCTTATATCCTATCCTTTGTGTCTCTAAAAAGCCATAAAAACTAAGAATTGGGACTCAGTCTAAGGATAATCAGAGTTCATTCTTGGGTATCTAACAATATCTGTTACTTGAGTTTTGTTCAAAATTGCCAAGGGTAATTGAAGTGTCATTAAGTTGGTTTTAGTACCCCATACCTGTGCTAGTAGGTTTTGTTGTCTACTTAATGGAATTAAGAGACATTTAGGATTGATTAAAACACACACACACACACACACACACACACACACACACACACACACACACGGTGATGAACTTGCATTGAAAGACTGAAGAAGTCTGTGTCTGATGTCATGAGAAGATTCCAACCCAGTGACTTTCACACTTGGTGTCATGCAGGAAGGAGGAGAAATCATGATGGGAAAAACATCACAAAACATGTGTGTGCCCATGTATGTGTCTCTGAGCCTATGTCTGTGCCCCCATGGGTGTGTCTTTGTGACTATGTCTGTGCTTCCCTGGAGCACTGATGCATAGGAATGACTTGTCATTATTAGAAGTGGTACCTTCTAAAGGACAACCAAATGAAAGGAAGAAAGAAGCAGAAGTTCATCCATGATGTTTCTCCCTCCTTCCTGCATGAGACAAAGTCTGGGTTGGAATCTTCTGATGACATCAGACACTGACTTCTTCAGCCTTTCAACTTAAGTTCCTCACCATGCCTTTCCATGGAGTTTCCAGGATTTTAAACCCAGACTGAGAGTAGTGAGTTATGGAGATTCCGGCCTCTCTCTCCTGCATAGCTGGCTACTGTCAATCTACCCAGGTCTTAGTGTGCAAAAACCCAAACAAATTCTATTCATATATATATATATATATATACAGAATGCAAAATTTGGACCTTGGATATTACGACTCACCTTTTTTCTCTTCCCGTCCTGCCCCTCCACCCCTGGCTTCTCATTCTGAGGCAGGATCTCACTTTGTAGTGATGCATTTTCTGTAAGCAACTGTACAGATCAAGCTATTCTTACACTCATGGCATTCTTCTTGCTTCATGATCACAAGTTCTAGGATCCCAGGTATGCTTCATCACACTTGGCTTATAGTTCACATCTTTTGCCTTGATTGTGACCACACTGATTCAGTCTTATGCAACATTGCATTGCCCAGAACAGAATGGGTCTGAACAATAACCAGATTCTTTAAATGCGAAAACTTGTGATGTCCTACCGAAATCCTAATGCTAATGTCCAACAGTATTTAAGAGTGGGCAATGTGAATATTATTGGTTATATTATTATGATTTTTAAGGTTTGAATATGAATTTATAAACTATAATTTGCTGGAGACTATTCTAAAAATATATCATACTTTGTTATTCATGTTTTTATATTTGTTTGATATGGAATGTGTCATAATTACTCAGTGTAATTAGGACTATATCAAAATGTAAGCCAGACACTCTGAAGCTAATAGAAAAGAAACTGGGGAAGAACCTTGAGGACATCGGTACAGGGAGAAAGTTTCTGAACAGAACACCAATAGCGTATGCTCTAAGAGCAAGAATTGACAAATGGGACCTCATAAAATTACAAAGTTTCTGTAAGGCAAAGGACACCATCAAGAGGACAAATCGGCAATCAACAAATTGGGAAAAGATCTTCACCAATCCTACATCAGATAGAGGGCTAATATCCAATATATATAAAGAACTCAAGAAGTTAGACTCCAGAAAACCAAACAACCCTATTAAAAATGGGGTACAGAGTTAAACAAAGAATTCTCACCTGAAGAACTTCAGATGGTGGAGAAGCATCTTAAAAAATGCTCAACTTCATTAGTCATTAGGGAAATGCAAATCAAAACAAGCCTGAGATTTCATCTTACACCTGTCAGAATGGCTAAGATTAAAAATTCAGGAGACAGCAGGTGTTGGAGAGGGTGTGGAGAAACAGGAACACTCCTCCACTGCTGGTGGGGTTGCAAATTGGTACAATCACTCTGGAAATCAGTCTGGCGGTTCCTCCGAAAATTGGGTACCTCACTTCCAGAAGATCCTGCTATACCACTCCTGGGCATATACCCAGAGGATTCCCCACCATGTAATAAGGATACATGTTCTACTATGTTCATAGAAGCCCTATTTATACTTGCCAGATGCTGGAAAGAACCCAGGTATCCCTCAACAGAAGAGTGGATGCAAAAAATGTGGTATATCTACACAATGGAGTACTATTCAGCCATTAGAAACAATGAATTCATGAAATTCTTAGGCAAATGGATGGAGCTAGAGAGCATCATACTAAGTGAGGTAACCCAGACTCAAAAGGTGACTCATGGTATGCACTCACTAATAAGTGGATATTAACCTAGAAAACTGGAATGCCCAAAACATAATCCACACATCAAATGAGATACAAGAAGAAAGGAGGAGTGGCCCCTGGTTCTGGAAAGACTCAGTGAAGCAGTGTTCGACAAAACCAGAACGGGGAAGTGGGAAGGGGTGGGTGGGAGGACAGGGGAAGAGAAGGGGGCTTACGGGACTTTCAGGGAATGGGGGGGCTAGAAAAGGGGAAATCATTTGAAATGTAAATAAATTATATCGAATAAAAGAAATTAAAAAAAGAAATTTTAATTGACACCCAAGACTTACTTAGAGGCTTATTTATCACATAGTATTGAATATTGAATTCTCTATTGAATATTTTGAATAAATCCATTTTGGTTTTCCCCTAATGACAAGAATCACATCACATACTGCTAATATATTTTAGTTATCATTAGGTCTATTTTCTCAACAATTGTAGAAATACTCCTAGAACTTCCAAAACTATTGAAAAACATTTTTTTCTAGTTGATTTAAATAGGATCTTACAAAGCCAAAGCTGGCTTCAAGCTGGCTGTATTGTTGACATCATTCTTGAATCCCTGCTCCAGCCGCCTCTTCCTTGTATGTGCTACAATTCCAGGAGTGGTCGAGAAATTCCAGCTTTGCCACTTTAAAACTTAGCCTTCTCACAGACCCGGTTTCAAGGTTAATACAAGGGACATTTTGTCATACATTAGAAAGATGAGGAAAAGGATGAATGGGCTTAAGAGAGGAAGAGGAACTGGGCAGAAGCAGGATAAAGGGACAGGAGCTGACACTTTAAAATTGTGAATTGTAAGAATCTAACTCAGAAGCAAGCTGACTTACTTTCATGAGTCAGTTATATTTTTCCTCTTAGAATTTTTTCTGTCTAGAAATATTAAGTAACAATTTATATATCTTTATGTGTACATAAATGCTGCTTATCCTCTAATATTACAAAGTAGCAGGATAGCAACCTGGCCTCTGCTTAAGAACTTTAATAAAGGCAATCCAGGCAAACTATCAGCAACCTGAGCCTTCTCTATCAAACCATAATTTGCTGGAGACTACTCTAAATAAAAAGCAAAGATGATTTTCCATTTCCGTCAGCGCCATGTGGATTATTCGCTGACCTTTAGTCTACTGCTGATGGTATCTTCAGGATCCTCTTCTTGTCAAGACCTTGTTCTACGAGAACACAAAAGCGTTAGTCCAAAATGATAATGGATTCTGGCCTGCAACTCATTGCATGTGCAATTATTGCTGTACTGCTGACTCCTTAGCTACTCAAGAAATTTCTAAGCCTGTACTGTAGGCTGAAAATCTCCCTATCTAGTCACTTACCCAATTTTTTTCCTTTCTCAAGTTAAAATATAGATGTGGTATCTTCCTTCTGTTGTAATCTCCTGAAAACATTGTGTACAAAATGTCTGCCAACGTATTTTTTTCTTCACGAATATTAGTATCTGTTTCCCAGAAGATCCAATAAACACAGAACCTCTACCCTATTCTAGCCAGTGATGACTTATTTAGAAAAGGCATTGCATATCTATAATCTTAAACTCTCCAACTATAGGTGCGCATGGATATGCATACTTGTGTGCATCTAAATTTCTGAATTTTATGTGAATATAAATGTGTTATATTTCTGTTGTTTTCTGTACTTATTTACATTTGTACCTAGATCAGAATCATGTTCTGCTTCTCTTACACTGTTTAAATATACCACATATTCTTAACATGTGTTCTATATAATAGAATAAATACTGTTTCTGTACAACACCCTTGTTGTATATAATTTCGAAATAAAATCCTCTAACTGAGAAGCTGTTGTGTCTAACACATGAAAGCATATTATGTAGTTAATTAAAAGTTCTAAGTCTGGAGCTGAAGCACTGTGGTAGAGGGCCTTCCAGGCATATGCAGGGGCATGAGTTCAATTCCGATGTCAAGAGAAGTCCTTGTCCTTGTTTGGAGTATTTGTGGCTTTTATGTTGTCTCCCATGTGTGGGCTTGTCTTTCCATCTTTGTCCTTGACATTTCTTTTAGAAACATTTGCTAGGAGAACACAGAATGTTTTGTGTGCCAGTGAGTAGCACTGTTAGTATTCTGAACCACCACAAACTTTAATTTCTGTTCCATTTGAAGACTTCTATTAATGGAATCAGATCATGAACTTCACTTTGAATGAAGATTTGCTCAAAACTCTGCAGCGTCTTTGATAAGAGGGGAGACTGCTGCTTTGCAGCTTTTATTATAACTCCTTTTTCCTGTCAAAATGTCCTTTAATAAGACTGTTTTTAATCTCTTTAAATTAATGAATCTTGTTAAATTAAGGAAATCATTTTGATAGTGGGTGACAGTTTTTTTTTTTTTTAAACAGAAGGGAAAAGATCATTTCCAAACTGCATTATCATCTCTGTCCCAGAAAAGTACCCACCTCTGCCAGTGTTGGTTCTCTGGTATGTGACCACAGAGAAATTTAGGCAGAGCAGATAGAAAAATAACTTAGACATATCACATCTCAGGGACAAAGTTTTGAAATAGTTAGCTTGTTATACCCTTCAGCCTATCTTGTTTCTAGGCCTAGAACTTTTATTACTGGATTGATACAATGGACCGATTTTATTTCTTAAACTATAACTGTTAGAAAAGCCTCAACATGACTGTCATTTTTTAATTCTAATAACTTATTTGAATACTCATGATACTACACTTTAATTTATGACTTTTGTAACCTTTCAATATTTTAATTTGTCTGGAATGTATTATTTGACCACAAGAATGTTATTTATTTGGGCCATTATTTCATAGGATTCAAAAACTACATGAAGGAGAATGACTCAAATTTCAGGTATTTGATCTCTCACATTTAAATATAATCACTTTCACAGAAAGATCTCAATCTTTTAGTGGATTTCTGTCTTCTGAGTGGACTGCCCTTAATTACTCTAAATTTTCTCTCCCAGTTGTCTCCATTACTATTATAATATAAGTGTTAAAAACAGCATAGATAAAACAGTATGTGTTATAAAGTAATACTAGATCATGAGACCTTGCATAATGTAGGTATTAGATCCAGCGTCTACACAAAGAAGAGATGGGGAGAAGAATTGTTAGAGAACTCAGGAAAGGAAGAAGAAGCAAAAATGTCCAAGGGAGGAAGATACAAACAGTTCTGCATTTCCGTGTTAGGAAGAAACAGCCTTTAGTTTTCAGTCCAGGTACATATTTCTTCCTCTGAAACTTCATTAAGTCACAATGAGAAAGAAGTGAGATGTTCTATAATCCAAAGAAAACTGTTATTACTATTGTGTCTGTTTTTGTATATGTTTGTGTCTGTGTGTATATATGTGTGTGCACATATGTGTGTGCATGTATGTATGAGAGTATAATGTACACATTATATATATGAGCACATAAGTATGAGAGTATAATGTACACTATATATATATATATATATATATATATATATATGTGTGTGTGTGTGTGTGTGTGTGTGTATGTGCTCGTCTGAATGTGAATATATTGTGTGTATGTAATTGAATCTCTGTACATTTACATGTGTGCGTCTTTGTGTCTATGTTCTGTTTGTTGAGTAGACAAAGACTTCTATTAAACCTCAATACTTAATTTCAGAATGAGATAAGCAGATATTTACTATTTCTCTATATTTGTTATTAGATTTGTTCTTTGACATTTTCATACCTGTCTGCAAGTCTGCTGTGCATTTGATTTCAGTCACTACCACTCTCCCTTCTCTGACTTCTACCCCTCATAGGCCCTATTCCAGCCTATATGACCTCTTTATATATTCATGTTTATCTGTTTGTTTTCTCCATTGATAACCAAAAAGTTTAATCAGGACCATCTGTATAACAATTGCTTTAGAATTCTACACAGGAGCCTGGAGAGCTTATTCAGTTGATAACAGTAAAACACAGAATCTGCCAATGGCCACCAGTTGGTTGGAAAGATGAAGAAGCAATGCTTTTTGTCCTTTACAAGGTTGTGGTTGCCTATTGAGAGCTCCCATTTGTGCAAGTGTAATTGTGCAATATTCATAATTATAATGGATGTACCTGGACCAAAATGTGGTGTTACAAACCCTCATTATTTTCTAGATCTTATATTCTTTATGTTCCATCTTCAACAATGTTCTTTGAGTCTTAGAGAGAAATGTTGCATAATAATAGGATATTAAACAAAATTGCCAACTCCCACTGTGGGATACTTCCTTTCTTGTTGTTGGCCAGTGAAACTTCTCCTCACACTCCAAACAGAAAACCAAAAGTATGTGCCAACTTTCCTTGTTTCCCCAAAATATTACATGATAAGAATTTTCATATTCTTAAGAAGATAATAGAGATGTATATACTAACACCGCATATTCTAACACCTCACAGAATAGAAAAGTAGAGCAATGCCTTGTATGATAGTTAGTAATAAGTCCATCATAGAAGATTATTTCCTAGCATCTTAAGTACATGCCTAGGACTGTAGGTCTTAAAAATATACTTATTTACTATATGAGCTATTTCATCATCATGGGTACACTAGAAAATCTGGTCTGACATGACCTTGGTAGGGACAGAATGATATGGTTCCTGAGGACATGGTCCCTCCTCACCCTCCTGGGACAAGCCAGCAGACATAGACTTCCCAATGTGTCAGTAACTGCTGTGGGGATAAAGTGTGTTTGTATAATTATATGCATATTTTATGTTCCTCCATTGAGGAAAGTGTTATGTTTTATAAAGTAAGAAAGAGGCCAGGATATGCTTTGGTATAGCAAGGTATGCCCATGCTGAGGCACTCCTCCCTGAGGTACTAGTCATAGAACAGGTTTAGTATAGAATAGTTTATTTATAACATGGGAAATGGAGTTGGGAAGGGAGTGGGGAGAGAGAGAGAGAGAGAGAGAGAGAGAGAGAGAGAGAGAGAGAGAGAGAGAGAGAGAGAGAGGGAGGACCAAGAACATGGTAGGGATGGGGAGAGGGGAGAGCAGGAGAAAGGGGTGAATGAGAGAAGGGGTAAAGATGGGGAAAGACAGAGAGAAGGAGAGAAACAGCCCCTTTTATAATAAGCCAGGCATACCTGGCTATTGCCAGGTAACTGTGGAGCAGAACCTAGAAGAAATGATAACAGAATGTTCTCCCTGTTAACATTAATAACTCCATGGTAATCAGAGATAGCACGTATGTAAGAGGCAAAGGTGTGGCTAATGTTTCTGGAAAAAATGGTAAACCCTGGGACTTTAGGACAGCCCTCAAGGCTGTAGAAAAAAAATCTAAAAACCTGAGTTCAAAAATATATCATTTCTCAACTATACAAAAAATAGTGATGCAATATAAATTATATGAGGGACTTTGTGGATCTAAAGGAACAGAAGCAGCTGCATTAATAAGGCAGCTTGTCAGAAAGATATAGGCAGATACAAAGGCAGGCAGATTCCTCAGTTCAAGATTAGCCTGGGACATAGTAAATCCCGGCCCAAGTGTGGGAGAAATGGTGATTTCAAGACTGGGTCCTACCCAGCTAGTTTATCTATGTTAGCAGAGTCAGGCATATTTCTAACTTATTTTGCAAAGTTAAAAGAAAATGTGTGTATGGTATCTCCCAAGAATTAAAGAAAGAAGTCACAGGATGCTAATTCATAGGATAATTAAATGGAAATCTGAAGTAAATGACTGGATTGATAGGTAAAATAAAGAGTCCAGTTTAAGGTCTACAAGAGGTGAGCTGCCCAGAGAACATTTTTCTAATAGCAAGAGAGAACTATTTGAAGAACTGTCTTCAGCAGAAAAGAGAGAAGAGAGAGAGAGAGAGAGAGAGAGAGAGAGAGAGAGAGAGAGAGAGAGAGAGAGAGAGAGAGAACTGTCTGAAGATCTCCAGAATAAAGCAGATTACAAAGAAGAGTTCACATGGAGGGACCCATGGCTCCAGTCAAATATGCAGCAGAAGATAGATTTTATGGGCACCAATGGGAAAAGAAGCTCAATGCCCCAAGTGCAGGGAATGTGAGGGCTCAGAGGTGGGAAATGGGAGGATGGGTGGGTGGGGGAACACCCTCAGAAACAGGAGGAAGCACTAGAGATGTCATAGGAAATTTCAGGGTGGGGGCGAACCAGGTAAGGAGTTAACATTTGAAATGTAAATAAAGAAAATATCCAATAAAAAAATAAAGGAAAGAAAGGCAGCTGGAGAGATGTCTGAATGTCTGAGCAGAGACTATCAATCCAGAATTTGACTTCAAGTCATTTGTTTTCCCTGTTCCCAGATATCCCTTCCTCAGAACCCCTCTCCAAGCTGAGGGTGGACAATGGCTACAAAAAAATGTATTGAAAGAATGAAGCCAACAAAATTGGACTTGGATTTGTAGCATAACTTTTTCCACCTTCCTAGATCCATGAGGAATATTGATCAGTTGACTCTGGTTTATGTTTTGCAGCACTGTGATAAAAAGGCCAGAAAGTAAATCTCTGGAAATTGACTGAGGCATAAATTTAACACAAACTATCATGGATGAGTGGGTCTTTGGAAATAAGAAAATGTCTTTATTTAAAAATTCAGAAAATGAATAAATGGCTCAGTGGTTAAGAACACTGACTTCCCTTCTAGAGGTTCTGAGTTCAATTTTCAGCAACCACATGGTAGCTCCTAGCTATTTGTAATAGAATTTGATGCCCTCTTCTGGTATATACTCACATATATAAAAGAAATAAATATGTTGAGCAATAGTTGCACATGCCTTTAAACCAAGCACTTGGGAGGTAGAGGCAGGCAGATTTCTGAGTTCAAGACGAGTCTGGTCTACAGAGTGAGTTCCAGCACAGCCATGGCTACACAGAGAAACCCTGTCTTGAAAAAACAAAAAAAAAAATCATTATGTGTATATTGTATATATGTGTGCACGTTCACATGTATGCACCATTAAATATGTTGTTATATAAATATGCATGTGGTGACTGGAGGACGACCTCACATATGACAATCACTGTCCACCTCCTTGAGACAAGATCTCTCCATTAAGCTTCACATTTAGACAAGACTAGCTCCTGTCTCCAATGTCCTACTGTTCATAACAGAAATCCACATCATAACCTTTGACATTTTCAAACAGGCACTGGAGATAAAATTTAGGTACCTGTGCATGGACAAGCAAGCATCTTATCAAAGGACTCTTCAGAGAGTAATTGTCACTGACAAATGGGGGTCAATAAACACTTAAATAGAACTGGAGGAAGAAGTCAGTTGTATATTTCCTTCAAATATATTCTTTAGTATATGAGGAAGTATTTTGATGCATTTCCACAAAAGGTAAAGTCAAGTTTAATCAGGAGACAAACACACTGTCAAATATTGAACAACAGGATATCTATGTTTATGTGTGTGTGTGTGTGTGTGTGTGTGTATAAATGCTGATATTTATCAGCATAATCTTAATCCATTAATTTTATACTCATAAGAGAAATGGAATAATTAATGGAAGCTTTGGGATATATTTTATTATTCATAAGAATTTCACATCACATACACTTTCCCAAAAGATTTTCAACACGAAAATTGCTGCATCCTAAGTGCAGCAATTTTATTTGTGGACAAAAGAAAATAAAAGGTGAATCTTTTATCTGCCCTTGGAGTTTCCCCAGCATAAATTCATGCATTTTCGTGCTTTATCCCCAGGTGATAGATTATCAGGGGGCTGCTGAAAATCCCAGGGCTTTTAAATAATATATTCATAAGACTGCCAGTAAAAAAAAAATAACTCAAAAGTTTGGGAGAAAGAAGAGCTTGGAAGAATGTGTGAGATGTGAACTGGAGGAGTCATTGTCTTTAACATTCAATGTCAATCAAGAGCTCTCCATCCGTCAGACTTGGGCCTTCGGTGATGTTGGCTTCGGTGTGTACAAAAGGCGCCAGCTATGTCTTCTTCATCCCTTCTCATCATGGGCTACTCCAACTAGGCAGATTGAACAACCTTATGTATGCTAGTAAACTTGCAAGGATTAAAGAAAGCATCCATTAGGAATCGTCTTCTATGTTTTAAATTGTGTTATGAAATTAATACTTTCCCCTACATATTTCTGTCAAAACCTTTTCTGCAAAGGTCTGTAATTTAAATCTTAACACTGAAATTAAATATCAGCCAGTTTTCTACCTTCATGTGTAGACTGAGAGCTAAGAATGTACTGTTAACGTTCAGACTCTTTATATTTCCAAAGTAGCCAAGCATACCTACAACTTGTATTCACCCTTATTAGCACTGACTGCTTAGTTTTCATTGACAATGTTGGATATCATGGGGTTATCTGAGAAGAAATCTAAATTGAGGGATAACCCAGATTATGGGTATGCATGTGTAGGATTATCTCAACTGTTAAATGCGGTAAGAGGAACCAACCTGTGGTTGGCATAACAAACGTGTACATGTGCTCACACACACATACACACAAACACACACATACACACACACACATACATACATATACATACACACATACACACAAACATACACATACACACATACAAACACTTGCACACAAAGATATATACACACACATAGACACATACACACATACACACACAGAGGGGCAACTTAGTATATACACACATGTATACATATATACATTCACACATACATACACACACATATATACTACAGTCTCAGTAATCTGTCTGTAGAATTGAGGCTAATGCAGCTAATGCAGAAAACAAACAAACATAAAAGAAATGAACAAACAAGCAAACAAAGCTATTCCATGGGCAGGTGATCCTGGAATGCTTAAGAAAGTTACGCACAAATTGAAGCAAAAGAGAAAGACACATTCTTCCATGCTTTATGTTTTGATCAGAGAAGCAGAAAAAATTTAAACAAGAATTGTACAATTTTCTTTCTAAATCATGGCCCTGTAGGTTTTCTATAGGCACATATGTGCCCGACAATATGTAAAATATAAAAATTATGCTAAAGCTCTTCTTTCTTTGCTCTCTCTGAATCATTCATCAAGTAAAAATTATCTGCTATGGAATTAAATTCACAACATAGCATTGAAAAGGATGCATAAAGAATAGCTTGGAGCTGAAAGTGAATCACAGTTTAGAGCTACACGTGGTTTAAAATCTTCTTCTTTTCTATTTTAGAATATGGTAGAATATAACCCTTGGTCTTAATCTTTCTGTTTCAGGAGACATATGTTTTGATTATAGCTGACCATAGTACTTTATAATAATATCAGATCAGCACACAATTAATCACCACTTAACATCAGAAAAAGATGTAGGACTGGTGAACAGGACTCATACCTCACCAAGATACTACAAGGTTTAGACAGTCTTTAGAATAACCTGGTTCTTTATTATTATTATTATTATTATTATTATTATTATTATTATTATTAATTATACCCAACCACTGTTTCCTCCTCTCCTCACAGTCCCTCCAATACCTTCTCTCTACACCCTCTAACCACTTTTCTCTGACACTAACAGGTATACCCACAGATGACCACTAATGGTTATCATAGACAAGCCAGTGTTAAAATTTGGTGAAGCACATCTTCTTCTTCACATTTGTAATTTTTGTTTGCATTATTTGCATAGACTACATTTTAGTGTTTAAATACACAAACACTTTAAAGGATTTGTGCACTGGGTTCCATCTGTGGGGAAATGCCAGTTGTTTCCCAGGGCTTCACACATGCTAAACATAAAGGTACAGTTCTATTTATTTTTTGTTTAATTTTTATACTTGCTATTATAATATAAGTATACATACACATTTGCTCTTTTTCTCTCTCTTCTCTCCAAACCTCCCATATACTTTCTTACCCTTTTCAAAATTCATACTCATCTGGACATTAATTCTTGTTACATGCATATATGTACATGTACAGAAATATATTTTCAAACAACTTTGTCAGTTTGCATGATGTTACTAAGGAACACACCACTTTCGGTGGGCTACCATTCCTAAGTCTGACTTAATTAGCCATGTCTCTTTGAATCGTGTCAAAGACAACATGATTTGCAGGCCCTGCTTGGATGTGCCAAGGAGGAATTTGAAAGTAGCTCTCTAAGAGCAGAAAGTAGTCTAAAATAAAAGGCAAACTTGGTAGAATATAATCATACAATCCAATTAGATACTTATAGCACCTGTAAAGGAACAATGTTAGGATTAAGGAGGTGTGTGTGTGTGTGTGTGTGTGTGTGTGCGTGTGTGTGTACATTTGTAGCAGATAGTAAGGAAACAGATAAGTTACATAATGTACAATTCTATCCCAGAATTTTCTCCTTAAGTTTCTCATAGCACAGTTTTAGAACTGAGGCAACAATATAACTAGTTTTATATACAAACAATATATAATACTAAGCAACAAAGTACTATATAATACTATAAAATATAATACTATATAAGTACTATATAATACTAAGCAACAAAGAAGTTAAATTGCTTCCAAAGGTCACTTAGAACTTATTGGCAGACTATAAGTCATGTTCAGACCTGAAGGATGCCAAGTCTATGTCACTGAAATAATAAACAGATTTTAATTAGAAAGTGCTATATGCTTAAAATTATAATTAAAATTAATTCTACTGCATAGTATAGAGTATTCTGGATGCAAATCCTTCCAATTTCTATAACTCACTCATGATGACAAAAATTTAAACAAAAATAGTATCATTTTTCAGGGACTTAAAGCTTTCAAATCCTATCAGTTTTAAATTTATAGTGATATGTTTTATTTCTTCCACTTAATGAAAAAATAAAAGTATCCTCATAGATACACAGATATTCATGAACAGTGAAAGGATCATGAAAAATGACAACATTAATCCAGGAAAATCATCTCATTGTGGGTAACACAGGAAACTCCATCCATTCCTCATTTTCTAGACAGACCATTCAAGTATTCAGGCAATATTTGGGTGCAAAAACTTGTGGACATTAAAATGAACTTGCTAAATATGAAATTGGTGACTAGTTCATGTCTTTTAAGTTATTACCAGCCCCAAAGTGAATGGTGAATAAACTGACTTATTGCAGAATCAGGGACAATTGATCAGTTGTCTCTAGATGTTAGTCTTTCAGGTTGGCAACATTAATTTTCCCCTGCCTACCAAGCACTGAACTGACAGACTGATTAGACAGTTACAAACTTGCATTAGGATGACAAGGCAGTTTCTGGAGAGGATTCTACCCTGCCTATTTTTAGAATAATTGTGAAGAACTGCCATTACTGACTAGTTGAGAGCTGTCTTAATTTGTCAGGAGGGACAGAGAGAAGCAAATCTGTGATATAGTTTTCTGATTAATGGAAACTCAAAAGATGAGTAAAAATTGGGACCATGGCTTGAAAAATCCTGACCTAACAGGGGTTGTTAAACCTCTATAGTGGTTCCTATGTTTATTTGATATTTAATTTTAAGCCCAGCACATCATTTGCATTAGGCTTCATTCCTTCTTCTCAAAGTATCCCAGCTTTCTTCAGTTTTCTTTCTTTCTCATTTATTTTCTATCACAGAATGCTAAAGAGATACAACTAAGAATATAACACAAGGATTGATACATAGTTAGAACGTAAAGAGCAGGAATCCATACATGTTCATATCCATCATTATAGGATAATAATTACAAATACATAATATTTCTAAATTATTTCTTAATTTCTAATTTCCTGATTCTCAGTTTTACCAGCTTTAAAATTAGAATTATGATATCATTTAGTAAGATTATAATAACATTTTTGGAATAACTAATCATTCTAAATTAAAAGTGATAAAACTTTATATTTTGTCTTTATGCTGCAAAGAGTTACCAGTATAATTGTCTATATTTTTGAGGTGGAATGTGATAATTTGATAGATATGTTTTGTATATAACAAATCAGAGTTGCTAATATTCCATTTTTTAATCTTATTATTCAAAATTATGTATATATGTATGCATGTATACAGTATGCTTTGATCATATTAACTCTTCCACTTCCTAAAACTCTCTCAACTTTCTATCACACCTCCTTCAAAACATTATGTCCTCCATTTGTAAGTTTTAAGCATTTCCATCTTTTTGACTTCTGCTTTAAAATTTGGTTAACACTACAAATATATATATATATATAAAACTGAGGCTCAGTAGTGAAACTCAATATATGCAGAGAAAGAAGCAATCCATTCAAATGATTAATGATATCATTGCCAAAGTGCATAGTGATTGAAGCATTCAAGTTCCTTTTTGCTAGTTATTAATAAAATGTGTAATACGATATTATAAATGGCATTCCCTCCTGTACCCTCTGCAGTAGGAGTTGTGACTAACGCTGGTGAGGCAAAGATAAAGGGAAACTATACTATAAGATAAACAAACAAAGCAAAACAAAACAAACAAAAAAACAAAAAACTGCAGTGCATTGTACTTTCTCAGACAACAGAAAATAAAACCCTGTCTTTGGGAAAATGAATTTGTCACAAAGAAACACGTACTTGGTCAAGCAGGCATAGTTACAAGACTGGATCATGAAGAATCACCTTTCTACCAAGGCAAACATGTATATGGCAGCCCCATTAGGTCTCAACACTGGTATGATCAGTGTCTTCCTCTGATTTTTACATTGCCCTAATACTTCAAATACCAAACTTCAGACCCAGATTTGTTATCAGTACGCATTTATTAAAATATACTTATGTGAAAGAGTTATAGTAGAATTATCCTACAATGGAGAGACAATACCCCTAGTAAACTCAAACCTTTGCAATACGACTCCACTACCAGGAATCAGCAAATGTTTTGCAGTTGTTGGCCTGTGAGTTCCCATAAATCCCTCCACATCTCAGGCTATTGCCATGACTGTTGGCTATTCCTCAGAAATTGACAGTAAAATCCCTATTGCTGTATGTGTCACATATCTCAGTAATAAAACATGATAAATCATGCTGGAAATGACCTGGAAGCTTCACCCCTACTGACTAGAATTCACAGTGTTGGATGTATACATCTATCTCACTCTACTGTGAGTAGGTAAATCACAATAATACCTATCCCTGAAACTGTCCTGCTCACTAATGAAATGGTACCCAAAAGTGAGAGACCTTTTTGATTGCCTTTAAGGCCTATTCTACAAAATGAAACCTATAGGTGGTATCATTAGTGGGGCCAAGAAACTGCAGCAAAATATATCATCAGCACTAGCATAATATTCTTTAAATTGGACATTAAGATTAATGACTTATTGCTATTCTCATACAGTAGTACATTTCTCAACCTTCATCAGAGATGCTTCATCTTGCAGTAGATAGCAACTAACACAAAGACCCACAAATGACTACTATTCATAGTAAGAGACTAAGGAACATTCAATCCTAAGTAGAGTATCTGTATCACAGCCCTTCCCATAACACTTAGAGATCATCAAAAGTGAGCTGATTACAAGGAAACAGTGTTTTCCAGACACAACAGGGAATTCTCAAAATAAACTCATCATGATCTTAATATCATCTGCAAGGCATACGCAATTTCATTGCAGATGACAGTATTAACCTTTGCGGTGGGAACCACAGAATAGGACTTCTATTAATCCCAAAAAATATTGGCAATTGATGGCTACTGAGAAATCAAGAGCCAGTTTTCTTTAAGTCAATGATAGTTTAAACAAAACTAGCAGTATATGGGCAGCACAAACTGGGCTCAATGTTTTGATAATGTTCAGAGAACATAAAATTCAGTTGCTTGAGATTTAGGGGTTGAACTGGGAGGATTTGGGAGGTAAATGTAATTGAGTACTTAAAAAAACAAGGAATCTGAATTAATAAATGAAATATGAAAAAAAGTATGGTAGAATACATCTCTTATTGGACAGCTATGGTAGAGGCAGAATCACGATTTCTAAGCCAGACTGGCGTCCATAGTGAGACACTGTACCAAGAAAATGAAGACTCTCTCTCTCTCTCTCTCTCTCTCTCTCTCTCTCTCTCTCCGTCTCACTCTCTCTCTGTATATGTGTCTATATAGACACATATACATATATATCTATTATATATACACACAGATAAAAGTCTATTGTGCAATTGTGATGAAGAAAGAAAGAAGCAACAGTGAAATAAGTACAGGAGAGAAAGAAAAAATAAGAAAAGTTATGACAATTTCTTAATCCTTGAGTGTGACAAAGTCAATTCTCAAGTCACTGCTAACATAGAGGGTGATTGCCTTGTGCATATGTTGAAATATGCTCAATATCGAACACTGACATAAAACAAGCCTGCTACATGTTTCAGTTTCAGATTCTTCTCCACTATGTTAACTGTCCCATTAATTTTATTTTTTACATCAAAGTTTGGCTCCCAAATCAGACAGCTGTTTCATGTTAACCCCCAGTGAGATCATTCGCATATACTCAATATATCTCTCATGGGGTTATATTCCTGCTATGAGGCTCCATTGGCAACTGGGGAGTAGAGGCAGTTTCCCAAGTGGATTCTATTTCCAGATTGAAATTTAATATAAGGATATATATTTCTGGCCAAGTATCATCTTTTAAAATACCTATATTGTTTTCAATTTTGACTCCCAAAGATGGTCTAGAAATTGAAGGAACATGAAACTACTAGGTGCCTGTAGCTGAATTTGTTGGCTTTACTTAAAGAAAAACCAATAAGGCACTTGGATGTTTCTGAGTTCTAAATGTGTTGAAACATTTGATTTGAGCATTTACAAAGAAGGACTAACTTTCCTGTGGCTCTTACAGTTTGATGCCTGTCATTATAATGAACAGGTAGTAGCATTCAAATAGTAGCTGATGAATGAATAAAAATACATACATGAATCACATCTGTTTCTAGGGTAAGTGGGTTTGTGATATTGGGTAAAATGTTTAGCTGTTATTGGAAGCTTTTAAAGAGGGAAGAAGTATAACTATCAAAACAACAATTTTTTGTTACTACCTATACCTCTAATTTTGAAATAAAAAACAATGTATGCATTTTATAGGTAGCATGTCTGTCCTATGACATCAGGATATAGGAAGAAAGAATAAGACTATTTATATCCTTTCCTTTTCCAAATGAGGTGCTACATTGAAAAGTCTAGCACAAGATGGGATTTCCTAACAGAACTGATTTTTTTAAATAAATAAGTGTTCTTGTATTATTTTTATTCCTTCCTGTAACAAGACCTTTCCTCTTATTATTAGAGTGTGCATTTCAGTAACATAATCAAAGGTAAATATCAAGCACCCGCATTCTGGATAAGACTCAGAAAGTTGGAAATTAACAATCCACTCAGCTCTTTGCAGGCTTTCTCCAACTATAGCAGGTTGGGGATTGTCTTCCATGTCAGGGATTAGATTAAACTCTTCCCTGGAACAAGTTCAGGAGGAAAATGTGGGCTAAGAGAGTAAGCAGAAGGAGACAAGGGAGGTGGCATATGGACTCTGCTCCACACAGTGAGAGACAGAGAGCTGAAGTTAAGACATGCTTAAGTTTTGATGAGGAGCCCACTGTCCCATGAGTCAGAAAGATGAACAGTGCAGGCAGCTACAGGACTGTGTGACAAATGCTTGGCAAAAACCCATGAGTAAATCTTTATAGGTGTATTGAAAGAAACTCCTTTCTTGTCAGAGGTTTGGGTATTAAGACAGGGTGCCCAGGGAAGGGCTAGCACAAAATAACAAATGTATAGTAAACAAGAACACAGAGACAAAACCCAGAGCTATAGTAGAGTCTCTAGAAGGATGTTTCATGAGTGATCTCTTTTTAGGCGCAGCTTCTTACATGAGGTGCCATACCTTTCCATGACAGAGAAAATGGGAGATTCTGGAGTTTCCTTAAAACTGAGCATGCATCAGAGGTTAGAGGAAAATAATAGGATAGAGATCAAGTTAAGATGAAACACTCATCCTGAACATTTGAAGAATGAATTAGATGCTCTAGCATCAATCTATTTGAGTAGAAAACACAGTACAGTGCATTTTCGGCTTCCAGTCTCATGGCCATTGTGGTCCTTAAAATGAAGCCAATTGCTACAAAAGGGGCAAAAACTGCACAAATCAAAAATATAAGATGTAACAGGGATATAATGTGAGTTGCAAGATAAGCAGGTAGGCAGACACTTTATCTTTGACAGCCTGAATCTGGTTTGTTTTGGTTCCTCTCTTTGACTATAATCCCCTTCATTTATGTAGGAATATAAAGTGACTGGCATTTCCAGTGTATGTCAAGCCTGGGTATTGATTAGGAAAGTGACAAACATCAGTTACTTAGGGGTTTCAGCTTAGGCACAGAAATACATTTTAAAAGAAATCAGATGACTGGACTAAAATTTCTACACACACCATAATGAGACAAAGCAGGATAATCACAAACAAATTTATATGGTGTTTAGTGGGCAAATGGGAGACAGATTATGAAAGGGAACCATCATAAGAAAAGATTAAAGGATCGTAAACAATATATCAATTTCAGGAATCATATAAGGAACTTACACAGAAAAATTAGTTATAGAGGAGGGAGTAAGTATTGTACTAAAGTTACAAATATGGCTTTATATGTTGCAAAAAGCTTAATTAAACAATAAATGAGGAAAACATATGATAGACATATGCTAAGAATTTAAGAATTAATTATTTCCTCTTTGACACATGCAAACTTTTATTTTCTTACATTGTATCTTTTTTTTGTAATGTTATATTTTCAACATTCATTAAACATAGTTTGCATTTAATTAGTTTATACTCTATCAGATAACAATGTTATTTTCATATATATTTTATTTTCCTGATTTCCTCTCCTGCTTTACCCTCCCATGCTGCTTCAATCTCCTGTGAGTAGGGAGCTCTGAGCTCCTGGTGGGTCATGGCACACACACACACACACACACACACACACACACACACACACGTTATACTTAGGTATGCCTGGACTAGTTCAATAGCTGGGAACTTCCAGATCTCTCCAAAGCTAGCATATACTCTGCTACTGTGTTCTTGAATTAATACTTGCTAAATCTGTATTTTATCGTTGCTACCATAGACCCAATTGAGGAATTGGCCCCTTAGGCCACTTTCCCTGATTCTTACAGGTCTTAAGAGGTAGGCTCTTAAGTCCTACCTTCCTGCTTTTCTCAATGTTGATCATCCATCCTATGTCCCTTTCATTGGCAGAACCCTTCTTCCCCTCCTCTTCTTCTCCACCTCCTTCTTGACTGGGAACCCAAAAAGCCCCGCCTCTTTCTCTCCTCACAAACATTGGCTTCTGGCTCTTTACTGATCAACAGAATACTGGTTGGGGACAGGGGCCCTCCGCATCTGGACATATGGATTCCTGTGTGATGTTTGGAGCTGAATTAAGACAAAGCATTAGAATCAATCCCCAACACTCCTGCTTTTGCCTTTCCTCTCCTCTTAATCCCAATGTCCTTTCCACTTTCATATCACACGTATTTGATACCCCTCCATACTAGTTTCCTTCTGTGTTGCTGTGAAAATTTCTGTTTAAAACTAAGTGAGGAAGAAAGGAAAGCGATCCTTTCATCTCATAACTTCCATTTGACAAGCCAAATAAGAAGGACATCAGGGCAGGAGTTTGAGGCAGGAACCTGGGAACCTGAGGCATAAACTAAAGAAGCGTGCTATCTGCTATTTGCTAAACTGCTAACTATGCTTCCCAACCTGGTTTTCTATATAATCCAGGAGCACCTGCTCAGGGCTGTAATTGTCACAGTAAGCAGAGCCTACAACTTCTATTGTCGATTTTTTCAGTCCAATGAGGGTATAGAGAGACTTTTTGGTGCAATGTATGGAAGCTTCACCTGTCGATAGAAGGCTGTTAGCCTATTAGCTTAGGAAAAAGATAGAGGGTGAATTCCTGACCAGACTGAGGACTTCTGAGATAGAGATGGAGGCCTGGGAAAATATTTGCCTAGGAACTCTGAGGAAGATAGGCACATGAACTCTGAGAAGTAGCAAGGCATATGGCACTCCAAGAATAGAACAAAGGGTTCTATATCTCAGCAAATGGTTGCTATGAGGTAGTAGGGGAACAGGCCCCGGCTGATGGCCTAAGCATTTATTCATATATACATCAGTCTCAGAGTCATTATTTTGGGGATCAAAGAGGATGGTTGGAGAAATGTGCAGTTATGAAGGCGTTTCTCACTTGAGTTTCTCTCTACTCTAGTTTGCATGAATTGAAGGAAACAACCAGCACACTCTCCTTTTTAGCTACTCCATTTTTCCCTCCAATGGGCCCCTTTCTTGTAGCATTACTTATGCCTACATTCACACAGACATAAATTTGAATACATACCATTAAGAACTGTCATTCACCACCTACAAAAAATAATGTGTAACATGTCTGGTTGAATATGGGTTTCTTCATTTAGTAAAATAAATTCCAGATTATGGTGGTTTGAATATGCTTAGCCTAGGGAAAAACACTATTAGGAGGTGTGGCCTTTGTGGAGTAGGTGTGGCCTTGTTGGAGTAAAGGTCACTGTGGGGGTGAGCTTTGATGCACCTATCTTAGTCTCTGACCAGTGTAGCATAGGTCCCCTCCTGACTACCTGATGAATAGAGACTCCTTCAGATCAAGATGTAGAACCCTTGCCTCTTCTAGCTCCAACTCCACCCATATAATGCAATGCTTCCCATCAAGACGATAATGGACTGAACTTCTGAAACTACAAGCCAGCCCAAATTAAAAGTTTGCCTTTTTAAGAGTTGCCATGGTCTTGGGATCTCTTCACAACAATGAAACCCTATCTAAGGCACAGATCCATTCATAATCCTGAAGATTTTATAATTTTAGTTATCTTTGAGCTTAAAAAAACTTCATTGTATATTTATAGCACAACTTTATCATCTGAGTTTCAATTGATGGTGATTTATTTAGTATTTGTGTGGATTTTGTGATTGCTAGGTAAGTGTTCTGCCACTGATCCAAAGCAGTTATTTGGTAGACTTCGATGGAGATTTCTTACCATTGTCGTTTGAAAACCAGGAAACAGATGTACAAATTCCCTATGGTAGCATTTGGAGTCTTTAAAAATGGAATAGCTTCATTTTATAGCAGTCTTAATTTTAGTTTTTTGAGAAGTCTCTGTACAGATTTTCATAATGTCTGTACAAGCATACACTTTTGTCAGCTGCTAATAAGGGTTCCTCATTTATTTTCCTGCTAAAAGTCATTCTAGATGCTCAACATGGTGTTAATTTTCATGTCGTTCTTGGTTAAAGATGTTTAACACTTTCAAATATGTGTTAGACAGTTGTGCTTTTTCTGAGAACTCTCTCTTTAGCTCGCTAGTCTACTTACTGGAAGTTATTTATTGATGCTCATTTATTTTGATTATTTCACCTCTCGGTATATTTAGGCAATAACTGTGTGTCTGAAATCAAGCAGGAAAAAAGTTTTCTCCTACCTTTCCAGCTCTCTGTTCCTTCTGTAGATGGTTTCCTTTGATGGGCAGAAAAGAAGCCTTCTAATTTTATGTAATCCTATCATTCAATATTTGGCACTATTTTTGTGTTGCAGAGATTTATTCCCTATACCTATACTTAGAAGTGTTTTTTTCTGTTAATTCCTCACATTTCCAATATACTAAATTTTAAAATCTTCTTTTTGGTAATTTAAATTGATTGGCTTTATCAGGTAAGAGATATGGATCTAATTTCACTTTTCTGAGGGCAACCATCTAGGGTTTAGGCATCATTTACTTCATCAAATATGAGAATGCCTACTCCTACTTTTTGAAGGTATTCCTTTATTAGTATGTAATATGTAAATTTAGGGTTTTGTTGACAGAGTCCTGCTATTTTTGTAACTTAAGGCATTGTGCATTTCACTTTTTATATTCAAAAAATTCTTGTCTATTTCATTGAACTGTCCAAACTTTTAGACTTTACCTAAGCTCTGTCATCTACCACATAAATTTCAGAGTTCTCTAAAGTTTAGGTAAGATTTGCTCACTTAATTTTTTTTTATTATTTTATCCTTTAGTCTGTACCAATAGTCTCAAAGCAATTCAATCTCTGGTGTTTTTGACAATTATTTTGTGTAGGCCTATATGTGATGGAGATTAAGAGAATGTGGAAGCCCTGCCCACATGAGTTTGGCTTTTGTTTATCCTACTCGAAATCTGTCAGGATATTGTACAAAATTCCCCACAAGTGTTCTATGAGCTTTCTCTAGATGAAACTAGTCGGATGGAGGTGTGGAAAACCAGCACCTTTTTAACTCCTGTCCACAATTTTCCGTTGATTCCTTTATCATTTGTTTGTTGCTTATGGAATTTGCTGTTTCCATCAGAACAATGTAAGATGTTCTGGGTTTCTCCATGAGTAGCCTGTTGTTTGAATTTCTTGCTGGTTCTGTCGATGGTAGGAGCAAGCCAGTGGGGGGCAGGGGGCTTATAGTACTTTCAACTTGACAGACCTGTACCAGTCTTCTTGTGGTGTGTCTGCTTCTGATGTGCTCTGCTCATTTTCCAACACTTTCAGCCTTACAGATCTCTCTCCTTAACTTTGAGCTCTCACAGTGCTCATTGTCCTTGAGCATAATTTCTAGGCAGGCCCTAGCTCAGCTAGAATCCTGTTTGCTTGTTGGAAGAACCTCGTTCTTGTAGCCCAGTCTGGTCTTGAATTCTTGGTAATTTTTCTAACTTGACTCTCAGTTGATGATATCATAAGCGTGCCTTAACATGCCCAGGTTTCCTTTGTATTTCTAGTAAACCATAAATTGTTTTGAAAGAATGCTTCATCTTTAGTAGAGATAATACATATAATACACAGATGACATGCTGAAATGTTATTAGTTGCTTTCTTTTTTATTCTTCTTGTTCTATTGTTTTATTAGATATATTCTTTATTTACATTTCAAATGCTGTCACCTTTCCTGGTTTCCCCCTAAACATTCCCTAGCCCAGCTCTCTCCCCCTGCTCACCAATCAACCCACTCCCACTTCCCTGCTCTGGCATTCCCCTATACTGGGGCATCTAGCCTTCTCAGAACCAAGGGCCTTGCATCCCTTTGATGTCCAACAAGCCCATCCTCTGCTCACATGCACCTGGAGTCATGGGTCCCTCCATGCATACTCTTTTGTTAGTGGTTTAGTCCCTAGGAGCTCTGGAGGGTACTGGTTGGTTCATATTGTTGTTCCCCCTATGGTGTTGCAAACCCCTTCAGCTCTGTGGTTCCTTTCTCTAGCTCCTCCATTGGGGACCCTGTGCTCAGTTCAATGGTTAGCTGAGACTGTCCCTCTCTGTAGTTGTCATGCATTAGCAGAGCCTCCCAGGTGACAGCTATATCAGGCTCTTTTCAGCAAGCACATGTTGGCATCCACAATAGTGTTTGGGTTTTGTAACTCTTTATGGGATGGATCCCTAGATAGGGCAGTCTCTGAATGGTTTTATCCTCAGTCTCCACTCCTTTCAAAAGTCAGATATGTGAGGCATGAGCAAAGAAAAGACAAGAGGAAGACAAATGCAACATCATGAGTCTAAGTAGTGAGCATAAAATCTTGGATCTCTTCCAGAAAATAAATTACTATTGACACAAAACAATGTTATTTATTAGAATTAGTATATAAAAATGCTTGATCTCATCAAAATGACCCTCAGCTGATAAGATTATTTCCCATTTCAGAATGTGGAAGCAACTCAGCAAATCTACATAGGATCTATCTCTAAATGACAAGAGTCTGTTTCTGAAGCTAAAGTGTAGTTATTATGCAAAAATGACCTTTATACTTGCAAATATGGTAATTCTATATACATGAAACTCATCCAGATTTAGTTATAAGTAAATATTTTCTAATGTAAACCCAAACCCAAGATCAAATCAAGATATCCTTTCTTTATTACGTTGCTCTATTATTCTTCTCTTAAAGTAATTTAATATACTTAAACTTCCTACTCTCACTTCACTTTAAGCAGAAGGAATGCCTCACTTAGGTGGACTCATCTCTGTAATGAAACTCTCTGGGCTGCTTCTCAGCTACCTTCTGGATTTAATGTTTTCAGAGTAGTCTAACACCAGCTGTATTCTTACTCATTTTACTTAAATTCTTTGGAAATAGGATTTTAGACCTATAATCAATTTTGAAAGTGTTTGTTTAGATATACATTAATTTTACAGGGAAAGTAAAACAAAAGTAAAATGTGTTCAGCATGGTTCCATTTTTAGAACTGATTTATAACTGAAATTGGACATACTAAAGTGTCACCAAGTGAAGATTCTTTCTTTCTATATCAGGACATGTTCCTGAGGTCCCACATTAGGCACTCAACTTTGCTGTATCCTAAGCAGTCATTTTATTGTTTAGGTTTTCTGGACAAAGATTTGCTAACTGATCTTTAAGTCATTCCTTAGTCTTTGGCCTTGAACTCATAATCTTTTTGCCTTAGCTTCTTAAACAGGTGGGATTGTGGCCATTTGCCCCTAGCTTTAGCTGCATATGTTATCTCTAAATGTAATAGCACAGCAGGATCTCTGGTCCCTTTCAACTGTTTCTTCCTCGCAATTTATCAGCCTTTTCCCATCTCAGTCCATTTCTCCCTGTTCTTCCTAGCTTTTGGCATCCATGCACTGTCAAAATGCTATGAGATCATTGAGTAGAGTATTGTTCAGTTTCCACGTGTATGTGGGTTTTCTGTTGTTTCTGTTGCTATTGAAGACCACTTTTACTCCATAGTGATCAGATAGGAGGCATGGGATTAGTTCTATCTTCTTATATTTGTTGAGGTCTGTCTTGTGACCAATTATATGGTCGATTTTGGAGAAGGTACCATGAGGTGCAGAGAAAAAGGTATATTCTTTTGTTTTAGGATAGAATGTTCTATATATATCTGTCTCCATTGTGTATACATACCACATTTTTTGCATCCACTCTTCTGTTGAGGGATACCTGGGTTCTTTCTAAATATATGAGATCTTGATGTACTTGCCTTTCTGTGCTCAGTTATTTTCAAGTTAACAATGATTTTCAGTTATATTAAACCTGACACAAATGAAAAGATATATCATATGTACCTGAACAGTAATCACTTGTATGTGTGTACCAAATTTTCTGTATCCATTCCTCAAAGGTAAGACATTTAGATCATTTCCATTTCTCAGCCTTTGTAAATTGTGTAATTATAAATATGGGTGGTGACTTAATTTGGGTTATTATTGTCTTGACAATATACCATGACAATTGCTGCAACAGTATTCCATGACCAATAGCAACCTGGGGAGTTGAAGTCTATCACTGAATGAATTCAGGACATGAACTCAAACAGTGCCAGAACCTGGGAGAGCTGATTCAGAAGCCATGGAGGATTGATGCTTACTGGTTTGCTCCCAGTGGTTTGCTCAGCTTGCTTTCTTACAGAAACCAGGATCTCCTGCCCAGGAATGACCCCATCCACAATGGCCTGAGCCATCCCCAATTAATCACTCATTAAAAATGAGCCAAGTCTTACAAATGGTTCTAATGGAAGCATTTTCTCAATTGAACATTCCTCTTTTCAGATAACTCTCACTTATGTCTGGTCATCTTAGAAATAGCCAGCAGAGGTGATAAAAGAGTTTCTTTAATATACAGATTTCATTTTCTCTGGATATGCACCCTGTAGAGGGACTGCATTTTCATATGGTAATCTAAGCTTAAAGCCATACTGTTTCCCACAATGGTTGTTATTAATTAACTTTTCAGTCTCAGTGTCAAGGTACAAGATTTGCATTTTTCTTCACATTTTGACAAACTTTCTCTTTTGTTGCTTTGATGATAGTCATTGTAGTGAGATGTAGTGAGATGGCATCCCATTGTGGCTTTGTTTTTAACTTCCCTGGTTTTTGAGATGCTGAAGGGATGAAGGGTTTTTGCACACTCACTGGTCATATGTCTGTCTTCTTTTATTACATGCTTTTTAAATTAAGTTATTGGGGGGGTTACATTTTTTAATTCTTTAATTCTTTTTTATTCTATATCTTAGCCATTTGTCAGCAATATATTATGCAAACATTTTCTGTTTGCACTCCAATTATTGCTTTCTTTGCTCTACAGAAATCTATTTGTATGACATAATCACACTTGTATATTTTTAAGTTTTTGTCCTGTGTTGTGTGGTTAACTGCTTCCAAAATTCTATCCATTCAAGTATCTTGAGAACTTTCTATATGTTTTTTCTAATAGTTTATGATAATATATGTAGTATACTAAATCCATATTTACTTGACATAATAAGCTATGAGAGATAAGGAACTAGCTTTAATTTTCTTGATGGGATAATTGATTTTCAAGCAACATTAAATGAAAAACCTTATGCATTCTCCCTACAATATGTTCAAGACATATTTTGAAAGTCAACAGACTTTTTGTTCTGTTGATCTGTATGTCTGGTTTTTTTAAAATTATTATTGTGTCTTTGTATCGTATATTAAAGATAGCTAACATAATTTCTTTCATTATATTTTTATTTTTAGACATTAATATTATTTTCTCTTTTGTAAGTTGGGGATCTTACATTAAGTCTAAAATACTGATACTATTTTAATGTTTCTCATTTATTGCCAAAATGTAATATCATAGGAACATATTCTTGGTGTTACATTTTTAAATCACAGCTGGTTATTTACAGGATAATTTGATGAACATTATCTAAACTGCTATGTATTATTTTTAAAATACTTATAGTTTTTCTAATAAATAAGAACCTTTTATTTTCAATATGATAACTTGCTATTGAAAATGCTTTTATACCGAATCTTTTTCCTTCAATTCTTTATATAAAATTGATTTTTGTATTGGTAAATGAAAACTAACAAATTTATAAATAAAATTCAAATGATAAAAGATAGAAAAATAATAATATGTTTAATCTTTGTTTAGGTATTTGTTGCCTTCTAGAATATTACTTTTCAGTAATCATATAGCTAAAATGCAGGAATATTTAAAGAAATAAACAAGACACTAATAATTGAGTAATTGCTCAGAGATAAAAGAACTTTTTCTTTCAAAAAGAGGACTTTACTTTTCAGATAATTCAAAACAAAATTGTAGGACAAAGGTGAAAGTTTCTCAGTGAGTAAAGATTTGGACTTGAGCTTAGACCACAAACATGTACACACTCTAAGTGTGTAGATAATGGACATGAATAGATGCCATGGGCTGTTGGCAAGCCAGTTTAGCCAAAATTATTAGCTCCAGGTTCAGAGTAAGACAATGTCTCAAAAGATAACATGACTATCAATAGGAAAAGATATTCAGTGTTAATCACTGGAGTCCATACATGCATGCATGGGGAAGTACACCCATGTATACCTATATAACATACAACCACACACAGCACAGCATAAACACAGACATACACATACACACAGCACAAACACAGACACAAAAACAGACACATACACATGGCCCAAACACCTACACACACAGCACAGCAGAAACACAGAGACACACATGCACACACAGTACAGACATATAAGCAGACACACAGCACAAACACACACACACAGAGCATAAACACAGTCAAACACACACACACACACACACAAATATACACACAGCTCATTCACAGAAACACAGACACACATACCACGAACACAAAGGAGCAAACTCTACTAAATCCATGACCTATCACCACAAACAGAAAGCATTTAAATAAATCTCCCCACATAACAGAACTCATGTAGAAGAGCTGAGATTTAATCCGTGATAAACTGGTGACCCAAGAAGTGTTGTATTTCTGTGTTCACATGCTCACACCTGTTGTGTCAGTAGCCTGGAGTGATCCACGAGAAAGCATTTATGTCAAAAAGCTGACAACTGCTACACATTGGCTCATTCCCAAGAGGCCCTCATTCCTTTGCCAGCCCAGAACACTCTAATCTAATGACTTTACTCTGAAAATTACAGACATCTTACGCAAATAAATGGTGTTTTTAAACTATTGGTATAAATCACCAGCTAGGCAATGCCTTAACTATTCCTGATAAGAGCAATAGTAAACTAGAGAGTGAATAATCACACTTCAGTTCTAAAATAGATAACATTTAAATGTTTAATGGAGTGATTAAAATTATTTGGTCTAGAATTATTTGTGTGTTTACTATCCTAAGATTTAAAAGAATTCGCCAAATGCCTTTATAAAAGAAGAAACATATCTCACAATTTGCTAAGTTTAAGAATATGCCACTCCAGTAAAAAAAAAATGAATACAAGATTACTTTTTATGATGTTATCTATCAAGAAGTAGTAAATGTGCCTATTTTAAGGCCAGATTTGCTGAAAAGGTTGATATTCGTAGGGAGGTATGTTTGAAAAAATACAATGATTTTTACCTGGGACAATTAGTAAGGCACACTTATTTGTGTCTTCTGTGTGCCAAGGCAAGGTGTGAACAAACTGCTAAATGTTGGTCTTAGTATCTCATTAGGAACTAGTTAGAAAATCTTTCTTAACTTTTATAACCTGGATCCAGGGATAGGGAAGAAGGCACAAAGGCAATTCTCAGTTTTGTATGTTTTATGAAATGTCCAAATGCCATGTTGCAGGGCTCTGGGCTATGTCAACAAAGTTCATAATATGAACTGTAAAGCTTTCACTAAGGAAAAAATTAGTTGCTTATGTTTGAGTCAATACAAAGTTTAACTCTGTACATCATTTTAAAATTATCATTTTTGAGTATTAAAAAACTCTAAAACCATTGTCATCTTGTTTCAAGCCAGAAAGCTGACTAATGGGCCAGATGAAACATTTCTTAAAACAGGTAACTGATGTCTGGAAGGGTCATTTTATTTTGGGGTGCATACCTGAGAGTCACATGGCATTTTCTTAGAGTCTTGTTTGATATTGTAAAATATTGTACCTAAGATCAAAGTTAACGTTAGCAGACATTAGAATCTTTAGTTTCATGGAAATAAAAAGTCCATATTGGCCTTTATACAAAATGCAAGGTCACAGAGTACAAACATATTGCTTATTAAAAGTTAATTTAAAATTCATAATATGTTTAATAATATGTTATATATATATATATATATATATATATATATATATATATATATATATATATAGAGAGAGAGAGAGAGAGAGAGAGAGAGAGAGAAAGAGAGAGACGTCGAAGGGAGTGATAGGGTTAAATACAAAATATTCTTTTGTTCCTGTTCCTTATTGCTAGGCAGCCTCTGATTCTCACCTGTGAATGTGTGCTAGTAATAATGCATGGCAGGGTCCCTTGAGGTAGAGAACCTCCAGGGGGAGAAGTGCATCTGACCCTTGCTATTTCCCATTTGAAGCTGCTCCAGGCACATAACATTGGAAGATAATTCACTGCTGACCTTGATCACAAGATAGGATATCAATGGTTGGACTTCTCAGCCACCCCTGCCGAACACACACACTCAAAGCCACTTTGTCCTTTGTTTGAAGGATAAATAATGTTTGTTGTTCATGACACTCCTTGTTTATTTTCAAGCATGATGAGCATCAAAAGAACTTATGGGTCAACGCTACCATTTAAAACAAGCCTTGCAACTATCCATAAACTTGCCAAAAAGCCATATTAGAGTTTTCCATTTTTCAGTTATTAAAGATTGTAAATAGCTTGATACTCAAAAGTTCAGAACCTTTTTCTCTGCCTTTCCCTAAATATAAAGAAAAGAGGATAGTGCAAAGAATGTAAAAGAAGTAAATAGAAAAAAAATAAAAAGAAGGCAATAAAATATAAATAAGTTCTGTTATATATTTCTTACATTTTAATGGTTTAATATTAATGTGCCAATGGGAAAATTTTCTGAGAAAATATGTGATTATATGTAAATATATTTTCTTAGTAGTGTAATATATGCACATAATATATAACAAAACAAAATATTGTTGATTATTTAGAATAAAACCATGCATAAGGAATGTAGGTGTTTAACTATAAGAATCCCATTGGCAAAAACATTCAACTTCAGAAAAGCCTGACTTTCAGGAATTCATTTATAATAAACCCTTCCTCTTAGAGTTAACATATAAGTTTGTCAGTGGGTAGTCTTTCCACTGTCCCAGTCTAAAACCTAAACTACCTCTAGCCTTTATAATCTAACAACCTTCACTTCAGCATAGATTCCTGGGCCTGGCGAGGGGAAGGTTTGCTTAAGATAACCCATTTAGTGCTGAATACTCCAGAGTTTCTCATGTTCTGCACATTGTCCAGTTGTGGGTCTCCCTGTTAATTACCATCTAGTACATGGAGGACACAGGAGACAGTTTCTTTGCTGATGGCTGAATAAGGCACAGATCTAGGATTATAGCTGAATACCATTAAAATAATTATATTATTGCTTTTTTAAAATTTTTAGACAAGTATTATTTGTTTTTACTCTAGGTCCACGGGCTGTCTAATTTCAGGTTCTTGTCCAAAAAAGCAGTGGGAGGCATGGGTTCTATCACACAGAGTAGGCCATAAGTCAGATTAGTGATTTGTTGCTTACTCCTACTGCCTTTGTGTCACTATTGCTCCAGTGTGTATTGCAGGCAGTACACCACTTTAGGTAAATGTTTTGTGGCTGGCATGCTATTTACATTTCCTGTTTGATAGTATGCATAGTACGTTTCTGTAATAACCATCCTGAAAGATGGAGAGGAAAATGCCAGGGAGGCACCAGCTCGATATCTTCATGTTCAGTGAAGTTGCAGTTGTCGACAGGAATTGGCCTTGCTTTCAGTTTTTGTAGAGTGATCTCTAGTCTTGTCAATACTCTGGGTGGTTTGGGCATTACAGTGCAGTCCCTTAGGACAAAAACTCAATTAGATGTCACCCAAGCCTGGTACTGGAAGCTTTGTTTGGTGATAAGAGATGGGCAATTGGAACTCTGTCTTCCCCATTATTTGGCAATTTCTCTTAGATTACTTCATATATGCTTATTTTGGGAAGTTTCTACTCAATTAAGTTTCCATACTATTGCTCAAATATCCCTTGATTTTAGCTGTCTCAGTGTGGGTATATTCCCTCCCATAAAACAGTCTTCTCCCTCTCCACTTGGTCCCCATTCCAGCCATCCCCAATCATCCATAACTTTCTACTCTATTTCCCTTTGCTAATGAAATCTATCCATTCATTCAATTTCAATTAACATTAGGACCTTTCATGGTGTGGACTCTTAAAATCCACAATGTCATCAACATGTCCTGTACAAGCTCTTGCTTGGTGTTTGGGGTTTTCCTGCACAACAGAAATGTGGATCACAGAGTTTTATAACTGCTTCTTCATTAGATGATACCACAAAGGTGTCGTATACACTAATTGCTATCATATTTTTTTTAGGTTTTTGTCACGTATTTTATTGTATCATTCCTTATTAACATTTTTATGTTTTTATGTTGTTAAACATTACTTGAAAGCCAGATTTTTTATTGGATATTTTCCTTATTTACATTTCAGATGTTATCCTCTTTCCAGGTCTCCCCTTCAGAAACCGCTCCCCCACCCCTCCCCCTGCTTCTGTGAGGGTGCTCCCCCACCCACCCACTCCTATCTTCACACCCTGGCATTCCCTTATAATAGGGCACGGAACCACCTCAGGCCCAAGGACCACTCCTTCCACATCAGTCCAACAAGGCCATCCTCTGCCACATGTGAGGCAGGAGTCATGGGTCCCTCCATGTTTGTTCTTTAGTTGGTGGTCCAGTCTCTGGGAGCTGTGGGGGTCTACGGCTGGTTGACACTGTTGCTCTCCCCATGGGGCTTCAAACTCCTTCAGCTTCTTCAGCCCTTTCTCCAACTCCTCCATCGGTGACCCCCACACTCAGTCCAATGGTTGGTGATCCATCCCATAAACCGTTGCCAAACCCGCATGCTATTGAGTATGCTGGGAAGTGCTTGCTTACAGGAGCCTGATATGGCTCTGCCAGAGACAAATACAGGGCAGATGCTCACAGCCATCACTTACGCTTTAGTCTCCATTACATTAAATTTCTGAATTGTTTGCAAGCTCACCACTCTTGATATTGTCAGCTATCCCCTTTCTCCCAGTTTAGTATGTCTGCTCCATTCTTAATACATTTTAATTACATTAAATATTTCCCTGGGTTTTGTTATGCACATTAAATGAATAGAACATAAATTATTGATAAAAACAAACAAAACAATTGGGTAGAAGTTTACAAGTGATTACGTTAGATGCATATCTGTACTCGTGGACATTTGGATATTTGAATACATTTATGGCCACCACTTCAAATCTTTAAAATGTGGAGAAGAGCTGAAATTAAAATTCTCTCTCCAAATGTCCAAAAAATGTAAAATAAGAATGAATTTATTTCATCACTCAAAGACAATTATGACCACATGTCCTAAAATAAGTTTATGCTTATATTATTTTTCTCAGAGAATTCCAATCTTAATTTAAAAAATCCACTAAAGAAAGATGGAAATAGCTGGTGAAGTTATCTCCCCTCTCATGAAGGAATTAGCTGAACTTATCTGCTCCCTCTGAGGTCATCTTCACACTCTAATCCATAGTTTTCATGCAAATTCAGTTACCTAACATTTAAAGAAACAGAATTCTCAGCAGTTATGACTCTTTGTGGATCACAACTTTGAATACCCAAGACATAATCCACATATTAAATGATATCCAAGAAGAACAGAGGAGTGGCTCCTGATTCTGGAAAGACTCAGTGCAGCAGTGTAGGGGAATATATGAACAGGGAAGTGGGAAGGAGTAGATGGGGGAACAGGGGGAGTAAAGAGGGCTTATGGGACTTTTGGGGAGTGGGGAGCCAGAAAAGGGGAAATCATTTGAGATGTCAATAAAGAATAATAAAAAAGAAAACGTTAAAAAAATGAAAAAAGAATGTTTTAGGCCAAGAACAGTGGACAATCATGGCAAACATTTTACAGCTTCAATTTTTCTTTTGAAATTTATTAAGAACAGAATAATTCAGTTAACAGCATTGACTATTGAACTTGTGAGCATGTCTTAAAGCTAGATCTATGACTTTTCCCTCCATTGATGTCCTGGTCTGTATTTTAGCAGCGTTCATCCACTATAGTCTTAACTAAGCCTGATGGTTTGGAATTATTCCATTCTTACTAATTTCTAATGGGGTACAGAGTTAAACAAAGAATTCTCACCTGAAGAACTTCGGATGGCGGAGAAACATCTTAAAAAATGCTCAACTTCATTAGTCATTAGGGAAATGCAAATCAAAAGAACCCTGAGATTTCACCTTACACCAGTCAGAATGGCTAAGATTAAAAATTCAGGAGACAGCAAGTGTTGGCCAGGATGTGGAGAATGAGGAACACTCCTCCACTGCTGGTGGGGTTGCAAATTGGTACAACCACTCTGGAAATCAGTCTGGCGGTTCCTCAGAAAACTGGGCACCTCACTTCCAGAAGATCCTGCTATACCACTCCTGGGCATATACCCAGAGGATTCCCCACCATGTAATAAGGATACATGTTCCACTATGTTCATAGCAGCCCTATTTATAATTGTCAGAAGTTGGAAATAACCCAGGTATCCCTCAATAGAAGAGTGGATGCAAAAAATGTGGTATATCTACACAATGGAATACTATTCAGCCATTAGAAACAATGAATTCATGAAATTCTTAGGCAAATGGATGGAGCTGGAGAATATCATACTAAGTGAGGTAACCCAGACTCAAAAGATGAATCATGGTATGCACTCACTAATAAGTGGATATTAACCTAGAAAACTGGAATACCCAAAACATAATTCACACATCAAATGAGGTACAAGAAGAATGGAGGAGTGGCCCCTTGTTCTGGAAAGACTCAGTGAAACAGTATAGAGCAAAATCAGAAGAGGGAAGTGGGAAGGGTTGGGTGGGAAAACAGGGGGAGGGAAGGGGACTGATGGGGCTTTCGGGGAGTGGGGGTCCAGAAAAGGGGAAATCATTTGAAATGTAAATAAATATATCAATAAATTTTAAAGAAATGATACCCAAATATAAAGACTTTACATTTCACAGTTTCTCTGCCCCCTTAATAGACTAGTATTCAAGAATGTTTCTTTGATCTTTTTCTCATAACCCTATTATTATTTTTCTTCCCCATTTAATCTTAAATTTGCTTTCCACTTCAGTAAAACCAAACACAAAGCTGGAAATTTGTGGGACACCTCTAAAAGGCAAGCCACAACTCATTTTTAATTTCTGGAGATATTTTATATTGAAGTCACAAGATTGCAGTATTCAGTTAACACTTAAGAAATTTTATCCTATTTAAATGTATAGACATAGTGTTGGCAACAGTAAATTTATGAAAAAGGAGATGAAGATACATTTTTTCTTAGTTGTTAGAAAGGCTGTTCAAATGATAATAAGCTGGAATTATCATTTAAAAAGATCTCTTGTTTTCCTGTAAAATTACAGCACCCACCTTTAAAATATTTTTTTTTCAATCTCTCAGATGAGAGAAATGATTCATCATTATGGTTATTGAGAAATTTTCCACCTAAACTAATGAAGGTAACCCTTCTTTTGTGTGATAAAATAATGCACTGATTTTAAAATATCTAGCCGCTGGAGCTTTTTTTAATATCAAGAAACCGTACATGAATTCATTTCAAGAATTAAAATTATGGTTTCCCTTGAAAGGCAATGAGCACAGAGAGTTTAACAGGATTCCAGCAGTTCAAGTTTGACTTGCGTGGTTGGGTGGAGCACTAAAGTCTCAACCCTGAGCAACCTTTTTGTTTTTAATTAGTTTCTTTTTCAGCTTACATCTCTGCCACAAGATCAAATGTGCTCACGTTGTGCAAAAAAAAAAAAAAAAAAAAAAAAAAAGTAAAATTACTTTTACATGTAAAGGGTAATTGTACAACTTTGCTCAGAGCACTCTTTCCATGATTTTTTCTACTTTCAAGATAGCATGTGCATGAATTAATTCTAAACAGCTGTTCTTTTATGGAATCTCATTATTTCCCCCTTATTTAGAAGATGGGCTTATGATATGGTAACAGAAAAATGACTTTATGGTTTCTGACAGAGAAAAATATGTGTTTCTTTATATATAAACTTGTAATGTCAATGTCAACCAATTGCTTTATGCCTAATGGCCTCTTAAGACATTTACATTGTTTGGGTTTCCATTTGAAGATCTCCTCTTCCCAGAATCTACACTTGCTAATATTCTCTCTGGTAGATGCTGGAGTCCACCTCACTGTATTTACTATCTTCCAGGATATTCCATTTCTTATCTTGCTCATTTTTTCCTTTCAACCTAGTTATTACTATTGAGGACTTTGGAGTAACTCAAACACAAATGTGAGTGTTCCTGGCTCTGCTCAGATGTGTACAAAGTCTGAAACATTGTCCATAATGTCTCTGTGCATGGTTTACAATTTGGGAACCTAAGGCTAAAAATGTCATATACTTCACAGGACAGAGAGGTCTGGCTAAAGAGATTAAATAAGTTTTTAATCATACTGGATTTTTGTCAAATAATAAATGCTCAAAACTGCAACTATCATGTTTATCTTTGTCCACAACTGTTTATGCCAATTGTTATAGATTTTTTTTGAGAACATGCAGATAGAACTGTTTATACAGGCTTCTTCCAAATGAGATGAACTTGGCACAAATTAAACCTTAAGGTGAAATTTTATTGTGATTTATACAATTCAATCAAATAATCATGTCTTCTTGAGTATTCTGTATTTCTATCCTCAATCATCCTGACAGTGTTTCTACCAGAGTCTTAGTTCCTGCACCATTTCTGTCTTGTGCCTAGTATTCTGTTGCTGCCCTTATTCCCAGAGTTTTATCTTAGGACATGTATGGGCCAGAGAAATATAGTCAAAAGGTGTTGTATGAAGAAACTTACATAAAAAGTTATGAAAAGTTAAACCTTGAAAGGATTTCTTATTTGAAGCATGAATCACTCAAAAATAAATGGACTGCTTCAATTATAAACCCAAGTCATGGGTAATTCAATACTTTTATCAATAAGTATGCCAAAACCCAAGGATTTAGAGGGTAGTTTGACAATTCATTTAGGGAAACATCTTTTATTGAGTGTCTAATGACTGAGCTGGTTGCTTATATGGTTGTGCACTGGATACTAGGTGGAAAGAAGACTTCAGAAGTAAAAACAAAAGGACAACACCAGAAAATAGCAGGTAGGGTACATAAAATCCAGGTGTTTGCGGGTGGTGGTAGTGGTGTGGGGTTATATATTGCCAAAAATATAAACCTCCTCATATCCATCAACTTCTTGGTTTTGGTTTAATGAAAAAAAATTATTATTTTCAATCAAACCCTTTCCCAAGTTTGTATAAATTTTGTATTAACATATATTCATTGTATAAAACAGTAATCTTTATTTTGATATTTATATTCAAATGTGTAATATTCATAGATCATGGTACACATATAATCATTCTCTTTTGAATTAGTGCATATTAGTTTTAGAACACTCTAACATTTATGAGAAAATATGTACTCACTAAGCACAGAAATCCAGATATAGGCTCTGGCATTGGTAGTGTTCCACATTAGTTTAGTGTCTTATTTAAAATTAGTAAACAAGTATGATAAGTTGACTTTTTCATATATATATATATATATATATATGTCAGAGAAAAATATCACAATCTACTCCATTAATAGATACAATTACTTTATGCTAAAAATTATAAATTATAGTATCAGGTTAGGGATGTACCTCAGTGGTAAATTATGTACATAGTGGTATAAGGCATTGGGTTCAAAATATAACACAAACACATATGTATATGTGTATAAGCATTATATATGTTTACTATATATGTTCTATATGTAATTAATGTTTTATATTATAGACACTATTTTATAAGTTATATATTATATATCATATACAGTATATACAATATTTAAAAATATATACTTCATAAATATTACATGATATATACATACTCAGGCATACACATATACATACATATATACTTACATACAGATATGCATACATATATACATACATGAATACATACATACATATATAGCTACCTACATATATACATATATACACATACACACATGAACACATATAAACAAATACATATATACACATATACACACATACACAAATATATACATATACATAAATATACAATATGCAGATATACATATATAGATATATATACATGCATGTATATATACATAAACATTCACATACATTTTTATACTTATATATGTATATTCACACATATAAACATTTATATGAACATATATATATATATTTACATGTAGACAGATGTATACATTTACATATATATAGTGCTCTAGATTGAATTCAATGCACTGTACCACTGGGTACATACTGAATATTTACATATTTACATATTTACCACTGAACTACAACCCTAAACTGATTTTAAAATTTTTAATTAGCATATACTAATTGTAATTATCAATGGCGTAGGGGGTTCGTTTTGCCCATGTAAATGTTATATTATGTAATAATAAAATATGGATAATTAGCACATCTGTTATCTTAATCTATTTCTGGCAACTGAAAACCATCTTGCATGCAGGAGTTCATTTTTTAAAATCTTTTTTTTTTTTATTTTTTTATTTCACACCATGCACCCTTATCCCATTCATTTCCCTTTCCCTTCACACCTACTCCCCATCCTAGCAACTTCTGCACAGAGGAAGACAATATTTCATTCTGGAAGCTGTAGTGTGTGACAGTGTGGTATACAGTTACCCCTTTGTCCACAATTCTTTGCTTGCAAATGTTCATTGTAATGAAACATGGGTTGATTTGAGGTCTCTGTCTCCTGCTACACTGTCGATATTAGGTCCTCACCAGGATTTCTCTCAAGTATCTTGTTGTTATCCTGTGTTATGGAGATCATCCTGCTTCAGATCTCTAGGATAAGCCCCTTTTGCACCCTCTAGCAATTCATATATGGAGTAGATGTTCAGGTGGGCCAACTCAAAACCCTGGATCTGGGCCTGGATTGTAGCTGAGTTGGTCAGGTTGACAGCTCTTCCTCATCCACAATAACAGGGTGAGCTCTCTAGCTCACTTTATGCTGCTGAGCAAAAGGCAGAGCCAGTTCCCTGCTCTCATACCCTCAGGGTGGCTCAATTGAACCCAGGCAAGGTACAGGACCTCCTCTTCTGAGTGGTACAGCCAGCAAGGGGCTGGGAGAACTTTGCTGCTCTCTTGTTCTTGGTACTGGCTCACCTGCCACCCGTAACACTAGGGATAGATCTACTGTCCTGGCCAAAGGAGGTACAGGGTCTTCTCTCTTAAGAGTTGGGCCAGCTCTCTAGGCTTCCTTGGGTGAAGAAGGATCAGGTAGGGATGAATTGTTTTCCTAATCCAAGCTACAACACTGCAGAAAAGTTGCAGGGCCAGCTCCCCTGTGCTCAGTCCCCCAGCTCACCAGCATCCCTGCCATCAAGAATCATCTCTACTATGCTTCCCAAGGCAGGTGAAGTACCTGCTTGCCCAAGTAGGGCAGCCTATGACGGGGTAGGACCAGCTCTTCTGTTTGCAGTAGGTGGCAAGGAATAAGAGGGGGAAAGTATCTCTTCCTCGCCGCCGTTGCCACTGCAAGGCAGAAGAGTGGCAAAGCCAGCTCTCCTGTGCTCACACCCTCAGGGCCAGTTTGCCTGCATCCCTAGCAACCAGGGCCAGCTCTACTGTGCTTCCTTTATGAGGGGCAGGCTCAGCTCTTCTGCTGTCCTGCCTTGGGGATAGTACCATACCCAGAAAGATGGGATCAGCTTTGTATAGTCCTCAGACATCAATTTGGCTCCAGGTAGCAGCCCAAACCATAGACATCTGCTGAACTTTAGAGGTAATGGAACCTCATTGCTGCAGGGTCATGGACCCAAATATGGCCTTCTGTGGCAGCACGGGGCAGGACTTCACCATGGCCCCCTTTGGCACTGCTGGCCACTCACTTAGGCTGTTCCTCACTTTGAGTCTCTAGCCCTAACCCCCTTCATTGTGCATACATACACCTTTCTGCATCTCCCGCTTCTCCATCTCTCCACTCCTTACTTGTTCAGTTTAGTGGCACCCAGGCATCTAGGTGTCTGGCATCATCTCGGGAGTGTTATGCCCTGTCTATGCACTGGGCACGGGTCACCTCATCTGTGTGCTGTCCACCCAGGCCCTATGGTGCCTGACTATGGGTTGTTTCAGGCTTATTCTGTAAACCAAGTCCTGTAATCCAGGGCAAAGTTTTTCTCAGGCATGGTCTTCCTGGTCTCTAGAGTTCATTTTTTACGTTATGTGTGTCTCTGTGTTTACATATATTCCTACAATGTAATACAGCATGACTTCATGGTTTTGAACAAAAGTTCATTGATTCATCAAAATGCAGGCATCCATTCTTTAACCTCTTTTAAGAATGTCATAGAGCTGGAATTATTTATTAATTTGGATTTCCTGATGGCTCCTTTCTTTTAGCAGTGAGCATACAGATCTGTCTTTGTTTTACTACTTGGTTGCTCACTACGGGTGTGGTGTAATATTATTTAATATAATATGCCAGGTAATTTGTCTGCTCACCAATTGAAAATATTTTTGTTGTTCCAAAGTTAGGAGAATTATAGATAAGTATAATGATATAGTCTTGCCAGATTTTTGCATGCATATGATTCTTTGGAGTAAGTGCTTAAAGATCCAGTTGTGTGTCATGTATGAAGACTGCATAGTATTGATAAGAAACCGCTGAGGATTTCTTTTTTTCTTTCTCTACTCATAAAGAAAACCATTTACTCTTTCTCTGCCTCCTCAGGTCTATTGGCTATTGCACTGTTGATGCTTTAGCCACCATCATACAAATCTAGTGTATCTCATTATTAGGTGAGCATTTAGTTTTCTAATGGTACATTGAGCTAAGCATTTGTCCTGTGGGTTTTTTCCCATTTGCACAATATCTTGCTAAAGTATCTATCCAGATAATTAGTCAAATATCTCTTATTTACTCTTCTCCACTTTTTAAGTCTTCATTGTAATTTTTAGTCATCTATGATCCAGTTATTGTAGTTCTGGAAAAAAGCAATGGAAATGATTTCAGAATGTAAATAATAAAAAGCCACCTGCATATATATGTCTATCACTCAGTTTGTCCCACAAGGAATCTATGGTAAATAGTCTAAATATACATCGATGGATGAAGAAAACATGATTAGTTCCATTTAATCAGAAAGTATTCAAATGGGGGATAAGAAAACAGTGACCAAGTTTCCCTTTCACTTCTTCCTGACATATACATAATTGGAAGAATGGAAAGATGAAATTCACTAGTATCCACTACAACTGAAAAGACCACTTAGGTTTAATCTACAATTTATCTACGTGCATTTCTTTTTAAAATATTTTTACTCATAATCATAAGCAATCATATTAAATATAACTTTAAATTGCAAAATATTGATGACATAAACATTCATAATTAGTATGTCAGATGTCACAATGTTTTGGTACAGATTAAATAAGTACAATATAAATGAATGTGGATATCTAGATAGATAGATAGATAGATAGATAGATACATAGATAGATAGATAGATAGATAGATAGATAGATAGATAGATAGATAGATAGATAGATACATAGATAGATAGATAGATAGAAAGATAGGTAGATAGAATATTCCCATAGTGTTAAACAAAAACCCTTAAGTTGTAGAATTATATGTGTAATGGTAATAACACAAATTCAAAATATTTTGTTTAAATAACAATACACATTTTGAAATGCATAGTATAAACCAAAGATTTTAGGAAGCGTAAAATAGAAAGTCTCGACATATTTTTTCATCCAACAGACACTTGTATTGTGCTGCTCTGCCTTTTTCAACTTCCTTAGAACTTCTAGGGTTTATAAAAATGTTCAACTTTCCACAGAATGGAGGGATGCTACATGAGGTTAACTTTGGTCACTGAGTTCTTGAGAGAGGGTATATTTCTTTCAAAGGAAATTTGGTGCATTTTGTGAAGAGTGTTATTTTACAATGTAACCCATCTCATTCATTGCATCAGTACAGCTAGTCCTGAAGAACACAGCATCCAAACTGAAGTGCACTGTAAGATTAGCTTCTGCTGTGCTACTCCTTCAGGCTTTATTATAGAGGGGAAAGATCATTTTCTTTTTAGGGAGTTGTACTCTAATGTAGCACTTTCCAGAGCATTTACCAGTGCATATATATTCGAGTAGTGACTGCACACTGTTTTCTTCGGAATCCCTGCCCTTTCCTCTGCAGGGAGCATTGCCTGTTCTTTTCAGCTAAGTCATCCTTCACCATTCTGGGCTGCAGGAGTGCTGCTCAAATGTAACACCAAGCTAATCAACAGAATAGCTGTCAGGTCTTTGCTGGAAACTATATTAACCTTGTCTCTTCATACTGCGAGCAGAATGAAAGTGACACAAATAAAATGTAATGGATAAAATATATTGTTCATGTAAGCTAACAAGGAACTACAAGTTGACATTCTTTCTCTCTTCCCTTACTGTGTTTCCATACCCTTTTCCATGATCTCTTCTCTGTATCATGCTTATGTCAAACACATAGTAGTAGAGATAAAATAAATATGTTTTAAATGATAAGAAAAAATAAATGAGTTAAATAAGATTCAATAAACTGACAATGGAATTTCTTGCTAAGAATACAGACTATCAAATCTGGAAAGATATCCACAATAAAACATTTGTTTTTCCTGAAAACCAAATCTTCCACCCCAGGTTCCTTACATGCATATATTCTCATAATAAAATATGTTAACACAGGCTTCATTTTAATTCTAATGACTTATAACAAATGTCAGATTCTCATATTAAAAATAACTTTCATCCCTACGATAGCACACACTAAATCTCTCAAGATGCACTGCAAGGATTTGAGAAATATAAAAACAATTATGTAAGCCAACATTATTATTTTCTTTGGTTTTATGGAACTCATGATAATTTATAGCATGCAGGCAGTGTGTGCAAGGTCACATAACCAGTAAATAATAGAGCTGACCCTTGAACTTGTGCCTAGACACCGAGAAAGTTCTTGCTTAAGTCTGTCTGCCCTGTCATTTAGCTATGTTTATATTTCTTTCCTCAAATGCATCAGAGAAGAATATATTTAGTATTTTAGAAAAATTCTAAATATATTCTTGTCAGAGGCATCGCTTGGTAAAGCACACATGCTGTTGGCGTTGGTTTTCTCTCCCCTTTAACATTTGTGATCGTGTTTGCTGAGCGAAGAGAAATGCTAAGACTCAAGACCAAATGTTTACTGAGCAGCTTATTCTTGATGGCCTTCTGCTTAAAAGTTTAAAATTAAAAATAGAACAGTATTCTCTTCTTGTCCCCTGAAAAAGTCTACAGGATAAGCAACATGGTGCAGGGCAAGGCCCTGAAGGCAGAAGCTCTGTAATACATCTTCTTTATTAATAGCCATTCATTTTCAAAGGAGAAAATAGTAACTAATGGATTTAATGGCTGCAACTTTCATCACTTTAACTGTGAATAAATTCCATTTTGCTTTTACTTTAAAGAATCTAGAGACAGAGGATGGTCATTCATGGCTGTGTGAAGTCCTAGCAGTGTTGCTTTGAAGGACTGATGACCCAGCCTCTTCAAATACCCTGCTCCACAAAAATGCTACATGGTGCTAAAGCATCAGGGCAAGTGTCACAAGAGACTGTAAATGAGCCCTAGGCTTGTGAATGTGTTGAGAGAATATGTTTGAAGTTATGATGTAGAAGTCAAAGAGAGTGTTGCTTTCTCTTTTGACACAATATTTAGAACAGTGCAGTTTTCTGGGTAGGAAGACGAATGAAATTAAATGCTACCTTTCCCTTTGATTGATGTGTTCAGAAAAATCTACATACTGGTAGACAATAACATTGTTCATCCTATATCTAAATGCCATAGTGTCCTTGATAGTCAAGGAGGCTGGTTAGTTCTTCAAAGGGGAAAATAGTAACTAATAGCGTTAATGGCTGTAACTTTCATCACTTTAACTGTGAATAAACTCCATTTTGCTTTTACTTTAAAGAATCTAGAGACAGAGGATGGTCATTCATGGCTGTGTGAAGTCCTAGCAGTGTTGCTTTGAAGGACTGATGACCCAGCCTCTTCTAATACCCAGCCTTTGAAGGAGGCTGGATAGTTAGGCGTGAGGTTGTAATATGACCATCTGGCTTTCTGTTCTTGGACCATCCCTACCCTTCTTCCTGCTATATCTTCTTATATATCTTACCATGATTATGATGGAATGATCTCCTACAACTGTAAACCTGACTAAATTCTCCTCCTTCAATTTATATAAACAAAAATAGAAAACAAAGAACTAAAAATAATACATGACCTCTTGTGTCGCAAGTATTATTGTCACGTGTTTGAAAATATGACTTTTTTAGACCCTTTAGCATTCTATCCAACATTTTATCAACAAAAAATACTGATTCTTCTACTAATGGCGTAAAAAAGCACTTTAAGACAAACAATGACATTGTGGAAAAAAATGTCATGGTGTAATTTCTACCTTTGACACTTGATGACTGAAAGTTTTAAAATATGCAAATGATTTTAAGGATCCCACCTTTACTAGCTATTTTATGTGGGACAGAATTAACATTGCATTCTATGAGAATGAACTTAACAAATACAAAAAATTAAAAAGAATCCCATGCCCCTGTGTAGGAGAATGCCAGGGCGGGGAGGTTGGTGGATGGGGGGAGCACCCTCATAGAAGCAGGGGGAAGGGGGATGGGATAGGAGTTTCTGAGGGAGAGACCTGGAAAGAAATAACATTTGAAATGTAAATAAAAAAATATCTAATAAAAGAAAGAACCTACATGATGCTTAATTAAATTTGAAATTCAGATAAGCAGAAGCAAAACAAAATTAGTGTATTTAAGACACAAATATTGAATGGGACATACATATTTTAAAATTCTTTCTGGTTTAATAGATTTAAATTCATCCTGAAATTTTATATTTTATAGACAATGTCCCTTGGACAACAGTTGCATAGTATTTGATAAAAATGTATTGTTTAACAAAATTTGTCTTACTCTTCTACCTAGTATATTTTTTAATTCATGCTCCATAGAAGCACTCACATTTGTAAATTTTCAATTGGTTGTTTTCTTTATTTACATTTCAAATGTTATCCCCTTTCTATGTTTCCCTTCTACAAATCCCGTGCTCCCTTCCCTTTCCCCTATCTCTATGATGGTACTCCCCCCAAATGAGTCAAAATTTAGTGGTTTTTCCCTTTAAGCCACATATTAGTAAGATATCAGAAGCTCTCGTTACTGAAAGATTGCCAAGGATGTTTTGTCTCTTGGCATCCAAGACTCCAGTAAAGTCCATCATCTCAACATTGAATCTCTATAAAGAACTGACTCAGGAAGTGTCTCAAGTACTTATATGGGGTCACATGAAAATATTGCCTAGGTGTCTGTGACACTACTTCTGTTGGACATATAGACATTTCATTTCATGGTGTATCTGTTGTACAGCAAGGATGGATGACCAGAGAACGTCCTTTACATTTCCTGTTTGGAGAAACCAAGGCTCTGATGACCTCCTGAAGAAAGGGCATACATGCACACAAATAGTCAATCAGTCAGAATGTAGGAAGATTATAAAATTAATTCAAAGCTAGTCCTTGAAGTCTAACAATCTATTTTTCTATATTTGGCACCAAAGGATGAAGAGAAAGAAAAGAATACAGAGCATGAGGATGACTGTTAAAATCTTTAGAAAGTGGTAGAAAAACTGAAGGCATCATTGTAATGTTCATTGTAATTGTCATAATTAGTCTCTTTGCATATTTCCAACATTAAAGTGGAGTAGATGTAAGCTATACTTAAACAGAATTTAAATTACATTAATGTGCATAGAGATTGGTAACATGAAGCATAACTCTAATTTTTATTTTACACTTGGATTAAGTCCAGTCTTGTATCAATGTTTACTTGAACTCAATTAAGCATTCATTTTACTGATAAAAATAACTTTTTTAAAAGCACAATTATCAGAAAAGTACACATTTATTTTAATGTTTATCAATTAAATTTAATAAACACTAAATGTTATTTTATTGATTGTTAACATAGAGATTAAATTGAACAATTTTTACTTTTAAAGGCCTGATGTTATAGCCAAAGATGCATGAATTCTTAGTGGCTTTTGGCAAAAAATGTTTGGTCCACGTCCCAGTGTGTCTTTCTATTTCCCACATGTGAAATAAATGTCATTTTATTTTGGCAGGCACTTGTAATTTCTAGGCATTTGTAATGCTCTAGAAAATAAACACATAATGAAAAGAATATAAACGTGTGGGAAATATAAGCTCACACTTGTCTTAGAAAGGGTTTCTACTTATTTTAAAATAAAACTGAATACACGTTATCATATAAAATAATGGGAGGAAATTTAAGTTCCAGTTGGTACCAGAGAGACATTGAAGTAATAGCATAGTATTAGCCTGATGCCTGCAGTTACATGCTTCCTTATTCTTCATCATCTAGATTTATAAATGAATAAATAACTAATTAAATAATTAAATAGAAAGAAAAGAAAAGAAAAAAGAAAAGGAAAATAAAGAAAAGGAAAGAAAAAGAAATTACATATAAAACAGCAATAACAAAGCCCAGACTACTGAATGGTGCCCTGCTAATGCCAAATATTTGTTTTTGGAATTGCTTTTCATGCTCTAAGTATTTCACCTTTTTGTTTTCCTATAGCCAGTGTGAGGCCCACAGGAGGAAGTCTACGGCTTTCATCTTGATTTATAGAGATGATGATAAAAGTTTAGTCTCACAGCTTGGTGTCCACTGCTCTAGTAAAATGCAGCCTACAGCATATGTTCAAAGACAGGTTAGCCATAGCTGAATGTAGTTTGATTCTAGTTAGTAAACATAGCCTACAGTAGAAACATATTGGATACAGGTTCAATGATAGAAGAAAGAAAACTAAAAAATATTCCAATAAACAATGTGTTTTCCAATTAATGTTGCACCTTAGATCTTTTTTTTTCTTGGTAATCCCTAGGAGATTATTCTATACTATGGTTAATGTGTAATTTAAAATAGTGATAGAGTATTTAGCCTGTTTGTACGTTCTCTACATAGTAGTCACTGTATTTGGGTAATCTCTATGCTCTCTCAAGCATTTATTAAACCAATAAACTATTGCAAAAAAATAAATATGCAAGTAAAGAAACAGGATTCAATGAGAAAGTGCAGGATCTCCAAAATAACATGGCATAATTACTAAAGACTTCTCTGAGGACATGATATTTCTCTTAAAACTACGAAAGAGGAGAGTCAGCCAAGCTAGAAACAGAAGGAAGGCTGTGCCTGTCAGAAGATGGGGAACTTGAAGACACTTGGCAAAGGGGTGTGGCACTGATCAGAGATGGGAGCCAGAGTGGCTAACCTTTGGAAAGTCACTGGCAAAGAAATGACACATTGATTTACATTTTCCCTTTCTCTGCTGCAGATAATGAATGCTCTCTTTTCTTGGCAAGGGTTCCAAACACAGAATCTGATTGAGCATGCACAGTGGCAAAGGAAATGGAGAGAAGATTATGTATTATTCTGACTGTGGAAGTGAGGAGCATACCATAAAGAATATGCATAAAACTGACTGAAAAATTTATTGGGATGTTGCTGTGAGAAACACCTGAGCATGGAAATTTAGAGGATGCTATTTGGTGTCAGTTTCAGAAGTTTCAATCTGAGGTACTGTCTTTGATACTGTTTCTTTAGATCTGTGGCAAGGTTGAACATGTGACTGAAATCCCCATCCTCAAAGTAACCAGGAGCTTAGACAAAGAGAAGGTCCAGGAACAAACTCCAGATGATACTGCAATAATATTCTTCCTTCTGTTAGACCTGCCTCTCAGTAATGGAATACAAATCCATTGAGTTATTACTTCATTGACTACAGCAGATTCATCAGGATACATTTCTTCCAGTAGTTAGAAGCAGAACATACAACATATTGGGTATTTCATCTACGGTCCCTCCCTTTGAGTCCTGAGAGTCTTTCACCTCCCAAGTCTCTGGTACATTCTGAAGGTTCCCACCACTTCCTCCCTCCTAAGGTAGCCTCTTTCCATTCTTCTTCTGGCCCCCAGGGCTTCAGTCCTCTTCCCTACACTCAATACCTGATCAAGTTCCCCATCCTGTCCCCTTTCCCATCCAGGTCCCTCCCTCCATACCTGCTCCTGTAATTGCTTTATTCTCCCTCCGAAGTGGGACTGAGGCATCCTCACCTAAGCCCTTCAGCTTGTTAACCTTACTGAGTTCTGTGGATTGTATCTTGAGTCTTCCTTCTCCTTAAACTTCATACGGTTTATGGATCGTATCATGGGTATTCTGAGATTTTAGGCTAATATCCACTTATTAGTGGGTACATACTATGCATTCCTTTTTAGTCAGAGTCACCTCACTCAGGATGATATTTTCTAGTTTCATCCATTTGCCTGCAAAATGTAGGATGTCCTCATTCTTAATAGATAAATAGTATTCCATTTTGTAAATGAAAGGTAAACATTTTTTATATCTATTCTTCTGTTGTGGGACATCTAGGTGGTTTCCAGCTTCTGGCTAATACAAACAAAGCTGCCATGAATATAATGGAAAATGGTTCCCTGCGGCAAGGTGGAACATCTTTTGGGTATATGCCCAAGAGTGGTATAGCATGGTCTTCAGGTAAATAGATTTCCAATTTTCTTAGGAATCTCCAGATTGATTTCCAGAGTGGTTATACCAGTTTGCAATGCCACCAGCAATGGAGGAATGTTCCTATTTCTCTACATCCTCTCAAATATGTGTTGTTGCCTGAGGTTTTGATCTTAGCCATTCTGATTGGTGTAAGGTAGAATCTCAGGGTCCTTTTGGTTTGCATTTCCATGATCACCAAGAACTTTGAACAGCCATTCAAGATTCTTCTGTTGTGAATTCTTGGTTTAATTCTGTACCCTATTTTTGATTGGGTTGTTTGCTTTTTTGGTGGTTAGTTTCTTGACTTCTTTATATATTATGAATATTAGCCCTCGATCAGATTTGGGGTTAGTGAAAATTTTTTCCCAATCTATAGGTTGGTGATTTGTTCTATTGACTATGTCCTTTCAATCCAAGTATTTGAAGTTTCACAAATTCAAACTGGTTAAAGCTTGTCAAATTACCATTTAAAATCTGCTACAATCATTGAGATGAGCCTAACAAATCAACCCACACATTAATACTTCTTGTTTATGACAATTTCCTATGATCTTTATTTTGGAAGCCAACTGTTTCAGGTATTAGGTTTTGTTTTTCTGTTTCAGCACTGAGGTCATTTTTTAAAAGTTTTTAATTCTACTAAAGTATTTATTGATAGTTAATCCTATTCTCTCATTTTCCTATATTTTCACTTCCACTATTGAACTGAAATAGTCTACTTGGCTCCTGCTATTTTATTCTAATATCATGTGTATAGGTGTGTGTGTGTGTGTGTGTGTGTGTATGTGTGTATGTATGTGTGTGTGCATGTGTATACATGGATGTGAATAAGTAGATTTGACCTATGTGTACTCTTTTGTAGTGATTCTGCAATATGTATAATGTGTAAACAATATATTTGCTATTATAATCAACCTGTTTCTTTGTGTCATTCTTTTGCATTTATCAATTTTAGAATTTTTTGAGACAAGATTTGCCTATATAGCCTTGGTTGGAATTTATCTTACACATATCCACTTACTTGTCTCTTCCTCCAAAGGGAGGTAACCTTACCAACTTATGAATATCACAGATGACAAGAAAAAATATTTTACTAGAACAAATGCATGTACAATGGCGAAAACTTCCAAAGTATATCATTCAAAATCCAATAAAAATTCCCAGAAGTATAAGAAGCAGAAATCTATAACCTATTATGATTGGGATACTTAACCAATTAAAGTTGAACCAGAAACAACAAATTATAATTTTAGAGAACAAATAATGAACCCGGTGATCATGAAAAAATTCTCATAATGCAAGAAGATATAGAAATATTTATAATTTATTGAATAACCTTATTGCTTATTAAATAAAATTTGCATTAATGAATTTTGTAAATAAAGGAAATTAGACTTAAATTGCATATTAAGTTTCCATAAAAAGATTATTTGTATTGAAAAATGGCAGTAGAAAATGTCTACATAGAAAAGATAATAATGCTAGGTAGGTGACTCAGTCAAATGTTTTACATGAAAGCAAAAAGACTTGACTTCAGATGCCCAGCAACCATATTAAAACCAAGGACTGTTAGAACTAGAACACAGAGACAGGCTGATCCCTAGAACTCTCTAACCAACTTGTCATGTAAAGTCTGTGAGTTCCAAGTGCAGTGAAAAATTCTGTTTCAAAAATAAAGTGAGATAACTATCAGCAATTTCTCATGGAAAACAATAGAGGAAGACATCTGTATTAATTATTTTTCTGTTGCTTTGATTAAGCTCCATGACCAAGAAAACTTATTGAAGGAAGGGCTATTTGTGCTAATGGTTCCATAGATAAACAGTTCCATTATGATAGTGGCAACAGAAGGTACAGCAAGAGAAATGTGAAGCTGAGAGAGCCCAGATCTTCAAACACAAGTACTATAAACAAAGAATGAACTAGAAGTAGCATAAAGTTTTAACACTCAAAGAATTCCTCCACTAATAAACATCCTTTGAACATGCATGAGGAAGGATCCTTGTCAGGAGACCAGAAATAGAAATTTATGTCCTCCAGGTTTTTATTTCCCCGTGTTGTAAATCATCAGGTACTGGCAGGTCTGTATGAAGAGTCTTGTCCCATATTTTCTTTATTATGCTACACAAATAGTTCATTATCTTAATTAGCAACACTGTAGCATGTCTTAGGTTAAAAGAATGTACTTCTCACAAATTTAGAGTTCTTATTTTAAATCTTAAATACATTTATTAAGTTCTATGTTAGCTAGTTTTCTATGAAATTTAAAATCATTCAAATGCTTTCCGTTTTATTTCAACAGGATTTGATTGAAAGTGCGTTAAATCTATAATTAATTTTCCAAGAATTGGCCCACCAATTTTGAGCCTCCTGGTGTAGTGAAATGGAACATTGCTCTATTAATTTAGTCAGTGTACTAGAATTGTGAATAGAACTTCTAGGAAGGAAGCCTTTCACCTGGCACTGTGGTCCTCACAGACACAGCTGTGTTCTCACTCTCAGTTCAGAGTCCTGATTTGAATGCATATTTGTAGCCATTTTCTTGTCAATAGCTTTTAGGGTGATGCAAATTTCCTTTGTATTTCCTAATTTTTCACCATGTAAGTCTTCTTTCTGGGGTTTATGTCTTACCATTTCTTACTCAATTTTTAATGATATTTCCTTCTGACATATTAAATGATTGTTTCTTTGATTTAGTAATTTTACATCATCATCACCATTTATCTTCATCTTCATCTTCATTATCATCATCATGGTCATCATCATATCTTAGATGCTGTCAGTCTATTTTATGGAATGTTCTATTAAGACCTTCTGCTGCAATTACTATAATTACATTTTAGAAAAAACACATTAATTAAAAAATTTTAGGTCGTTAAAAAGGTTGCTAACCTAATGCCAATAGATTCTCTGCATACAATAAATAATATATTCAAATAAGATAAATGAGTTTCATTTCCATCCATATGACTTAGAAAACTGTAGACTAGGAATTATCACTGCTTATCAGTTAGAGATTATCACTAAAAAAATACCACAGATTAAGGAGTTAATTTAATAATAATTCTTTTGTTATTTATACCCTAGAAGTCTGAGGTATTCTTGTATAAACTTGAATTTCCTGTACACATGTGATACCTATTACCTATATTTTCTTTTTGAAGAATATTGCTATTATAGGATGGAGACATTAACTTTAGGACATCATTTAAAATTAATTACCTCTTTAAATACCCCTTTCTCCAAATAGAGTACAATAAGTGTTGTAGGCAGAGGGAAATTCTATAATCTATGATATTAGTATAATACATTATAAAACTAAGTAATCAATAAATGAATAAAAATTTATTTAGCCTAAAGGAGAAAATACCAGACTTAGATATGAATTTAAACAGTCAAAACATCGAAACAGTATTTGTCTTTCTCGGTGTGGTTTTAGACAGTTAAAATAGTTCAAAGAAAGCACCCGAAGAAACACTTTACTTCTGCAAACATACAACAAACAAATTAAAATGACAAAAACAAAAACAAAAAAACCACAGCAGGCTACAGGTGCCCATTCTTGTAATAGATGTTCCTCAGTGACATTCCTGCATCAAACCTGTTTAAACTGAGGCTAATATCCACTCTTCACTCTTCAATGTGGCAACACTAATCAAATATGTAGATTTAAGTTTCAGTTAAGTAAAACTATATGAAACTAAAACATAATTCTGCCATTGATCTGGTCAATTGCATTGCTCAGTGGCCTGCAACACAAAACACAATGTATTTTATTAGATTGAAGGAAAGTTGATTCCCCCAACTTGGGGTCCATTCAATGTGTAGACACGAAGTTCTGACATTATTACTGATGCCATGTTGTGCTTGCAGTCAGGAGCCTAGCATGGCTGACCTCTGAGAGGCTCTACAAGCAGCTGACTAAGACAGATGCAGATACTTTCAGGACTGAGGTAAGGAACCCCTATGGCAGAGTTAGAGGAGGGACTGAAGGAGCTGAAAGGAATTGCAATCCCATAGGAAGAACAAGAGTATCAACTAAACTGGATACCTCAGAGCTCTCAGAGACTAAGTAAACCAACCAAACAGCACACATGGGCTAGCCCGTGGCCTCCAGCACATATGTTGCAGAGTACTGGCTTGTCTGGATGCCAGGGACCAGGCCCAGTGGGATGTTTCTTCTTTCATGTTGGTTCTTCTTGAGGCAGCAGAAGTCAAGTTAGACTTGCTTTTGCGATTCTGGGTTAAGACTTTGTCTTAGGAGTTTAGTTAGGGTTGCTCTATTATAAAAAAGTTTACTTATTTAAGTCTAAGTTTTACTATGCTATTGTAGCTGACCTGCCTTTTGTGTTCCTCTGGAGCCAGAGACTGCAGTCTCAGGCACTTACCACCTCATCCTAAAACAGCAGAAGATTAAGTAAAGGATTAATTGCCAGAGCCTTTTCCCTATTGTCCAGATGCCTCTTGCTTGTTGGGCTTGGGAGAAGTTTGGAGCAATAAACTTCTATTGAACCAGGAGGAGAGAATAACACTAGCAGGAAGACAAACTTTTACATAGGTGAATATAAATAATCTCACATAAATATAATTACAGCTTCATGCTTGCTCATTTTTAAATTTCCATCCAAATCCAGCTGGCCCCACTTGCATGTATTCTCACAATTACATACTTATACACACATACATATGTATACATTCTCACAATTGCATACTTACACACACATCCATACTTATATATGCTCATGGAGCAACAGCCCAAGCATCAGTGCAGAAAGAACTCACTCATTCTGGATGAAAATTGAGCTCCAATTTTTACTGCATAGAGAGGGAAAAGGTTTCCACCCTCTTAATGCTAAATGACTTAAACTCATGTTTGTAAGAAAAAAGCTTTGTTCCTTTTAATAAGACTAAGCCTGCCTTGTCCTTACCATGAGGCATTTTCTGTCCCATGGTAAGGAGAGGCCTGCCTAAGGAATGGGGTCACCCACCCCTCTCAAAAAATTTAACCCAGAATTGTTCTTCTCTAAATGAAAGGTGGAGACAAAAATATTGATGATACCAAGATGTGCTTGCAGACAGGAGCCAAGTATAGCTGTCCTCTGTGAGGCTCTGCCAGGATATGACTAAGACAGATGCAGATACTGATGCTAACAACTGTACTGAGCCTGGGGTCCCCAATGGAAGAGTTAAGGGAGGGATAGAAAGAGCTGGAGGGGATTGCAACTCCATAGGAAGAACAAGAGTATCAACGGACTAGACCCATCATAGCTCCCAGGGACTAAGCCACCAGAGAACATACATGGTCTTTTCTGGAATCAGTGGGAGGGGATGTGCTTGGTCCTTTGGAGGCTTGATGTCTCAGAGAAGGAAGCTAGAGGGATGATGTGGGAGTAAGTGGGTGGGTTAACACCCCCTTAGTGCAAAGGGGAGGAGGTGTGGATGTTGGAGGAGACCAGGAGGAGTGACAACATTGGAAATGTAAATAATTAAAACAATTAATGAAATTAATAAGAATATTAAAGAAGTTCAGGACAATGATAAATATATATTTTAAATAATCTTAATTTATCTTCATCAAATCTATTTTTGGTACACATTCATTTTTCCTCCATAATAGTTAACATATGTGTGTATGCATGCAGGCATCATTATCAAACATACAAACATAATGTTATCAACACTTCTTTTTTTTTTTCTTTTTTTACTTTGTAAGAGCAGAATAGTGTTAATGTCATGTCTTTCAATGCAAAGGGAAGAGATCCCACACAATCACCCTGAGACTAGAACCTAATATGCTTGTCAACAAATTCAGTTTTCGTGCTGTAGAGATGATTGTATCAAAAACATCCAAGCACTACTCACCTCAAAGTGGTAGATTCTAAATAGCCAAGAGTGAAGCTTAAGGAAGAAACACAAAGAATGTTGGGGAAATTATTTCATTAAGAAGACTTTATTGTACTTGAGGTACTAGCTCAGGCAATTAGACAACATAAGGAAGTTAAAGGGATACAAATTGGAAAGGAAGAAGTCAAACTATCATTATTTGCAGACAACATGATAGTCTACCTAAGTGACCCAAAAAACTTCACTAGAGAGCTCCTACAGCTGATAAACAACTTCAGCAAAGTGGCAGGTTATAAAATCAACTCAAGCAAATCAGTGGCCTTCCTATACTCAAAGCATAAGCAGGCTGAGAAAGAAATTAGGGAAATGACCCCTTTCACAATAGCCACAAACTGTATAAAGTATCTTGGGGTGACTCTTACCAAACATGTGAAAGATCTGTATGACAAGAACTTCAAGACTCTGAAGAAGGAAATGGAAGAAGACCTCAAAAAATGGGAAAACCTCCTATGCTCATGGATCGGTAGAATCAATATAGTTAAAATGGCCATTTTGCCAAAAGCAATATACAGATTCATTGCAATACCCATCAAAATCCCAACTCAATTCTTCACAGAGTTAGAAAGAGCAATTATCAAATTCATCTGGAACAACAAAAAACCCAGGATAGCTAAAACTATTCTCAGCAACAAAAGAAAATCTGGGGGAATCAGTATCCCTGACCTCAAGCAATACTACAGAGCAATAGTGTTAAAAACTGCATGGTATTGGTACAGTGACAGGCAGGCAGATCAATGGAACAGGATTGAAGATCCAGAAATGAACCCACACACCTATGGCCACTTGATGCTCGACAAAGAGGCTGAATACATCCAATGGAAAAAAGATGGCCTGTTCAACAAATGGTGCTGGTTCAACTGGAGGTCAGCATGCAGAAGAATGCAAATTGATCCATCCTTATCTCCTTGTACTAAGCTCAAATCCAAATGGATCAAGGACCTCCACATAAAGCCAGACACTCTGAAGCTAATAGAAAAGAAACTGGGGAAGACCCTTGAGGACATCAGTAGAGGGAGAAAGTTTCTGAACAGAACAAAAATAGTGTATGCTCTAAGAGCAAGAATTGACAAATGGGACCTCATAAGGTTACAGAGTTTCTGTAAGGCAAAGGACACCATCAAGAGGACAGATCGGCAACCAACAAATTGGGAAAGATCTCCACCAATCCTACATCAGATAGAGGGCTAATATCCAATATATATAAAGAACTCAAGAAGTTAGACTCCAGAAAACCAAACAACCCTATTAAAAAATGGGGTACAGAGTTAAACAAAGAATTCTCACCTGAAGAACTTCGGATGGCAGAGAAGCATCTTAAAAAATGTTCAACTTCATTAGTCATTAGGGAAATGCAAATCAAAACAACCCTAAGATTTCATCTTACACCAGTCAGAATGGCTAAGATTAAAAATTCAGGAGACAGCAGGTGTTGGAGAGGGTGTGGAGAAACAGGAACACTCCTCCACTGCTGGTGGGGTTGCAAATTGGTACAACCACTCTGGAAATCAGTCTGGCGGTTCCTCAGAAAACTGGGCACCTCACTTCCAGAAGATCCTGCTATACCACTCCTGGGCATTTATCCAGAGGATTCCCCACCATGTAATAAGGATACATGCTCTACTATGTTCATAGCAGCCCTATTTATAATTGTCAGATGCTGGAAAGAACCCAGGTATCCCTCAACAGAAGAGTGGATGCAAAAAATGTGGTATATCTACACAATGGAGTACTATTCAGCCATTAGAAACAAAGAATTCATGAAATTCTTAGGCAAATGGATGGAGCTAGAGAACATCATACTAAGTGAGGTAACCCAGACTCAAAAGGTGAATCATGGTATGCACTCACTAATAAGTGGTTATTAACCTAGAAAACTGGAATACCCAAAACATAATCCACACATCAAATGAGGTACAAGAAGAAAGGAGGAGTGGCTCCTGGTTCTGGAAAGACTCAGTAAAATAGTATTCGGCAAAACCAGAACGGGGAACTGGGAAGGGGTGGGAGGGAGGACAGGGGAAGAGAAGGGGGCTTACGGGACTTTCGGGGAGTGGGGGGGGCTAGAAAAGGGGAAATCATTTGAAATGTAAATAAATTATATCGAATAAAAAAATAAAAAAAAAAGAATAAAAAAAAATAATGAAGTCATGAGGAAGCTTTTAGTACCAGAAATGGATTACAGCTAATTGTTTTGTTGGCCAAAGGGGTTCCAAGAGAATCTCCAAACAACCCAGACTGTTGCTAAGAGTACAGGTTGCTCTCCACAAACTGACGGCAAGGCCCCATTGCTTACAACCCCACCTACCTAACTCATTGAACATGGAGAAGCCCAGCTAGTGCCTACATGGAGCCTTCACCCCTGCATTCTAGTGTCTTTGATACAGGATGGTATTCTGCAAGCTATCAGGAGAGAAACATAAGCATCAACCCAGCCACAAACCCTCCCATTCACCATGGTGTCCTGCCTGCCACACATAGTACAATGGTGGCACACAGCTTGTAGGCATAACCACCTAATATCTGATTTGCCTGAAGGCCCACTCCATGAGATGGAACCCATATTCAACACTGCTGGGGTGACCATGAACCTGAGACTAGATAGCCCAGAAACCTAGGGCAACAATAAATTAATACTGGCCAAAAAAAAAAAAAAAAAAAAAAAAAGCAAACACAAGCACAGCATAGGAACAGCTAGAGACCCCAAGCCAGACATTATTCAGAGAATGGACCTTGTTACAGTCAGCCACAGATGAGATATTTCCATCAAATCCCTCCCCCGAGGGCTCAGGAAACCCTGTGGAAGGGGAGGTAGAGAGAGTGGCCAATGGGGACAGAGGACACCAAGGAAAGAAAGCCTTCCAAACACAGCAGGACTGAGGAACCTATGAACTCAGAGACTAAAGCAGCACAGGGCCTTCACAGGTCTGCACCAGATAGGGTCCTAGTGCTGAAGGAAGTGTACTCGTGCCCCATCCCTAACCTGGAAGCTGTCACAATGGAGAACCACATGCAAATGAACATTTAGTTTTCTTCATGGGAGTCTCACTGAGGAAACAAACTTCTCTCAAGGGTAGGCTGCATGCCTAGCAGAAAGTGGCCCAGAAAACAAATTCAGTGGCACCTTGGGAGGTTCCTTGGGCTCATAAAGTCATGCCAGGGCTTCTCTTTCCATATTCTTTAAAATTTATATATATTTATATTTATATATTTATATAAATTTCTCTATATGCCCTACAGGTCCTTTGCATATATATCAGCTCAGTGTTTTCATGGGATTTCTGACGGTGCCAACGACTGGGTCTCTGTGTCCATATCTGTGTCTTGCACCTTTCCTTGGGCTCTTTTCTTTCTGTGTGTGCTGCCTTATTCCAATGTGTTAGTCTTTCTTTTACTTCATTATTATCCCTTAGAAGCCTGCTTGCCTTTAAACGAGAGACACAAAGGGAATGGACATGGATGGGAAGAGGAGAGAGAGATGGTGTAGAAGTAGTAGGGGGAGGGGAGAATGTAATCAAGATGTATTATGGAGGCCGGAGCTATTTTTAACCAAAGAGGGAAAAAATATTAAAAAACTGCTGCCTAGAGGATACTATCCAGGATCTTGCCGCCTACCCCAACTCCGGTGCCTGTGAACAGAATGGATAAATACGTGTGTGTGTGTGTGTGTGTGTGTGTGTGTGTGTGTATGACTCTGTGTGTGCTGGGGAGGAAACCAGTGACTGAACCAACTACACACAAGCTGACAACCTGTTTTCAGAAGTCCATTCTGAAGATAAGACATAGTATCTGTGCTCCGTGAGTTATGAAAAGGGGTGGGGACAAGCGTGCACATGAAAATGCCACCCACATAAAATTAGCCTGGTCATGGAACAGAGCACAGAAACTTCCAGAAGTCCTTCTGCTTCATAGTCCTTTTCAAAAGAAGCCACTCTTCTGACTACAGATGGTGACCATTTCAAGCTTACTTTGAACCCTTCGTTATGTTTTAAACCTGTTTATTGGCTTAGAGTTATTGATAATATGCATTCATTTTTCCAAGCTAGGAAAAAGCATGCTGTAATATTTATATGTATCCTAATCCCTTAAACATTTGTCTGTCTGACATGTCTGTCTGCCTGCTGATCTACCTACCTTCGTACCTACCTATCTACCTACCTCTGAGGCATGGCAGAGGTGTGGTGTGTGTGGAGGACAGAAGACACCTTGTACGAGTCAGTTCTTTTTAGGATGTGGTTCTGGGAATGGAACTCAGTGGCAGGCATCTTTACCAGCTGAGCCATTTGCCAGCCCACCATTTTTGGCTAAATGAATAAATGAGTTTCAGAAGTACAGAAAAAAAAATAAATGGTAATAAGTAATAGGAGATGCTATGTGCTATGAAAGGACCTTATTGCAGGAAGGATAAGTGGACTACCCTTCCTCCACAGCACACATTTACTAGTGACACCCTAACCGGATGCGCAGGAATGAGGTATTCCTATTGGCCATGCAGGGGGCTTTTTTATTCATTTCCATATTTTCTGTCTTTTACTGAAGTTTTATTTGTACTTTTCACACTCCAGAAAAGGACTGTATCTATTTGACAAGGACTGGAATTAATACTATTAAAAAAATAACAGTGGTTAACAAATAATTTTACACTAAGTCAAAATGCAGAATGCATTCATCTCATTGGTCATAGTAAATTAGGATAAACATGTTAATTTACACAGATAGCTAGCATGACTAAGGAGCTAAGTGTGGCTTTGATGGGGACAGAGCAACATGGTTCCTGTCCCTAGAACAGGGCTCCAGTGTAAGCCTCCATGAGTGTAGATGGTGGCTGTGGGCATAAGACTTGTTTGTAGAACAATGTACATATTTTTTTTGGAACCAGTACTAGCAGCAGAGGACTTTTTCCTTTCAAGGAATGTCCTCCAGGTTACTGTCAGTGACTCTAGAATAATTAGAAACAGTAGTTCAGGAGTTGAGGGTCTGGCTGTGTCTCAGGAGAATGGCAAACACTTTGTACCTCCAGGACAACCTTAAGGTTATGGAAAAGAACTCTAAATACATGAGTTCAAAAATGTGTAATTTCTCAACTATGCAATACACAAGGATGCAATGTGAATTATATGAGGGGCTTCATGAATCTCAAGCAACAAAAGCTTCTGCACTGTGAGCCAACTTGTTAAAAAAAAATTGCTAAAGAAGGAGATAAAGAGATTTAGGGAGTTGTGAGATGAACAAAAGATCTATCCAGCTAAGTTTTTTGTTTATGCTTATAAAGATAGATGGATTCCTGAGTTCAGGATCAGCCTAGGACAGAGAAAGGTTAGGCTCAGGCATGGTGAAAATGGTGATTTCAGGGCAGGGTCCCACACAACTACTTCATATTCTGTGTTTAACAAAGGCAGACAGACCTCTTTTGCAGTGTTATGAAAAAAAAGTATATGCTTGCTGTCTTGCTGTCTCTTTAGAATCAAAGGGTTTGGGTCAAGGGATGCTGACTCATAATCAAAAGGAAAGCTGGGGTAAATAACTGCATTGATATGTAAAATAAAATTCTAGACCTGTGTTCTGCAGGAGATGAGCTATCCAGAGAATTTTTTAGGATAAAAACAGAGAACTTCTTGGCTCTCTCTCTCTCTCTCTCTCTCTCTCTCTCTCTCTCTCTCTCTCTCTCTCTCTCTCTCTCTCTCTCTCTCTCTCATGCATACACACACATACACACACACACACACACACACACACACACATGCACACAAAGAGCAAGTAGGATTTGGAGAGAGAACACTAGCTTTCAGCTGAATCCATGATTTGACTCCAAGTCTTCTTTTCAAACCTCCCAGATACCCCTTCTCTCATAACCCCTCTCCATGCCAAAGTTGGTCTTTGGCAAGTTACCACATAAAACCTTATACTGGCAACTATGAGTTGTGGTTTTGAACAAAATGGACTACCAATAAGAACTTTAGCAAAAGAGCCAGAGGCGGTGGATGAGTATAATGAAGAGGGTTTTCCAAACACAACAGAGAAGCTGCAAATGTGGGCACAGAGCGGTTGTGACAGCATATCAAGACCTTTGAAATCTTGAGACAAATATATTTTCAGAATGGAGGAGGTGGATACGAGAGCTAGTTGAAGAACTGAGAAGTTAATGGAAATTGATAGTTGCTTAATGAGAGAAAAGAGAAGAACAAAGGGAGAGAGAAGAAAGACATACTCACACACACACACACACACACACAAACACACACACACACACACACACACACAGAGAGAGAGAGAGAGAGAGAGAGAGAGAGAGAGAGAGCACTTTTTAAGGCTATAAGCCCCAAAAGATCCAATATGTTCTAGCATACCACCCTTCAACCAAGAGTATATAGGCAATACTGACTGTACTCAATGAATTTCTTTTTAAATGAATAAAGTCTCTGTGCAATGGATGCCCTTAATCTTAGCACTTGGGAGGCAGAAGAAGATGGATCTACAAGTTTGAGGCCAGCCTTGTCTATAGAGTGAGTTTCAGGATAACCAAAGCTATACATAGAAACGCTGTCTTTAGAATGAGGCACGTGAAACTTGAGGAAGATAGTGATGACAAAGGAACATGACCAAAATACAATGCATGAAATTCTCAAATAATTTTTATTTGTGTTTTAACAGTAGTGTGTGGTTTTGTGTGAGGTCTGTGGGTAATCTAGCCTCTGGTTTTTGGTTACTCATACAGTGTTGAATTTGTGCTTCTTCTCATAGAGTGGACTTATGTCAAATCAGACACTGGTTGGCCACTCCCACAAGTTCTGTGCCACCATTGCCCTAGCATAATTTGCATGCAGGACAGATTGCAGGTTGAATGTTTTGTGGCAAGCTTATAGCCTGTAAAGTAGCCTCCTAGATGAAAAATGTCTATTCATCTAAGGCTTCATGTAGGTAGCAACTCAACTTCTTCAGTGTGTTGTCTGGGTGCTTTCCTAGGCAATGGGGTCCTGATTTCACTTTGTGGAAAGCAACCCTTTGTCCAGGCAAAAGTGTGGAATGTTAGGAAATTCCCATGGAACCCCCTTGGTCAACCACTCAATTGAAGGTAACCTTGTCCCACCCCTGGAAGTCTTGCCTGGGAACAAATGATGGCCAGCTGAGATGATTAAAATAGTTATTATTGGTATTGTGCTATACTCATAGATCAGCAATGTTATCCAGTAATTTACTGAAAAGGCCTCCTCTCATAGCAGATGTGAGCAGATGTAGAGGCCCACAGTCAGAAATTAGTAAAGAGTGTTTAAATGGGTTGTTTTAATCAAAGTCCTTCCCTCAGAATTCAGAAAATGACCAAGCCATCTCAATTAATCAACAGGGTCTCAAGCTAGAGAGTGAGCATTGAAAAAGAAAAATGGTTATACAAAATTATTACATGACTCAAGATCATACTGAGGCTTGAAGCAGCTTTATTTCTATTCTGTCTGCTTCTATATCTTTCTAGGTATATCCAAAAAACATGATCAGTTCTTAGATCAAAGACAAAATAATCAAGCGAAGTAGTAAAAAAATATAATCATATAAAATAGGAATTAAGTAAAGTAGTAAGCAAAAGGATCACACAAGGTAATAATTAAGTAAAGTAGTAAGCAAGAAGATCATATAAGATTCAGCAAAATAGTAAGCAAAGCTCCTCCCATGGTCACTGTTTCTAATATTCTTACCTGAGCCTACTTCCTTGTCCGAGTCTGGTAAAAAAAATGTCAAACTCTTAGTAGTAGCACCCACAAGAAAACATCATGGAAAAGGAGGCAAAAAGATTGTAAGAGCCAAAGGTGATTGAGAACACTAGGATTCCAAGATCCTCTGAATCAGTTAAGCAATTGCATATAAGCATACAGAGACTGAAGCAGCAAGCAGAAGACAGGTCCTCTGCATATACGTTATAGCTATTAGCTCAGTATTTTTATGGAGCTCCTGACTGTGAGAACAAGTGGGTCCCTGATTCCTTTGCCTGCTTTTGGAACTGTCCTCCTCTTGTTGGGTTGCCATGTCCAACTATGATATAGTTTTTGCCTTGTTCATTTACATTTTATTTTGTCATGTTTCATTGTTATCTCTTAGAAGCCAATTCTTTTCTAAGGAGAGTCCAAAAGGGAGGTACATCCTGAGAAGAGTGGAGGTGGGGAGCAATTGGGAAGAGCAGAGGGAAGGAAAACTGGAATGAAAATTTATTGGATGATAAAAAGAATCTATTTTCAATAAAGGGGGGAATAGATAAAATGAAAGAAAAAAATCTTGAAGAGTTAACAAAAACTTATTGAGCAAAACAAAGTTTTATCATTTTAATGAGAAGAAAGATGAGGGGAAAGCTCTGTAGATAACTTTGATATGATTTAAAATAAATGTTTGATTTCTCTAGATTTGGCAGACTGACTGTTGTCATCTTTTTGGAGTGATGTGCCCTAGAAATGCCATCAACTTTCCTAAATTGTAAAGACGATTACACAACAAAAATAGTAAAGATAATAGGAAACATAGCAATGAGTGATAGTTTCTTACTCTAACTTACATCCAAGTCAACAATGTAACAGGATTACAGCATGTTAAAGTATGATATCCCAAGTGAATGGACAAATGACAGACCTTATTAGAAATTCCATAATTATATCTCATACTGTAGGTGTAGTCTCTAAAACTGTTGCTGGAAGTGCATTGACATGTCTTTTAATGAACTTCATAGAATTTACACAAAGCCGAATGGTTCACTGCTAATGGACTGGCACCTTTAACACATATAATAACTTGTCTTTAAATTTGTTTCAAATGTGTGTGTGTGTGTGTGTGTGTGTGTGTGTGATTTATACATGTTCATTATTATCAATGCCTGCAGAGATCAGAAAAAGGTATCAGATTCCCCTAGAGCTAGAGTTATCAGCATTTGGGAGTGCCTGGTATATGTGCAGATTCCAAACTCTAGTTCCCTGAAAAAAAAAACAAGCGCCTGAAACTGCTGAGCCATCTCTCCAGCTGCCCTTTCTATGCATATTTTAAAATCTCAATCATTTACTTCCCTTAGTCCTACAACAACAAAAAGATAATCATGATAGATAATTTCAAAAGTGTTGATTTTTCACTTAAACTGGAAACATTAAGAAATTTAAGTGTCATCAGTGGATGGCCAAATACCAGTTTTTAAAGAAATAGTTGTTTAATGGTGTTGATGGATAAGAGCGATTACTCTGAAATTGACCGTACAATTGAATATTAGAAATATTTGTACAGTCCAGGGACTAAGTGTACTGCTGCAACCACTCCTCTTTATTCCCCATGTGAGCCACTAAGTGTCATCTCTTTAGAGCACCACTGATTAACCAATTAAGCCATCTGGTTTTTTAAAAGACCGAGTGTGATGCCCCTGTGAAATTAATTGATTTTTTCCTAGTAACCCAGACAAATAGAAGCTCATAAAAACATACGCTATACATGCATACATTTGAGTTGATGTTTACCTTTCTTGTACCATACGTATGTATATATGTCTTCCCAAATTCCTGTTCATGAATAAGATGCAGTATATTGCTCTCCTCTTATTAAATAAAAATAGAATTAACAATAAAAGCCATTTTTACATCATAAACAATTCTTTAAAATACCAGAAATATTTTATTAGCATGCTATTCTTGGGGAAGTACAAGATATATAAAAATGTTTTCTAAGAAGCTTATATCAGAGCATCAGAAACGGTGGAGAAAGAAGGCTGGTTGATATATGTGATGAACACTGCCAGGAACAAAATATCTTTTTTTTTTTTTTGGTCTTTTTTTTTTTCGATATATTTTTATTTACATTTCAAATGATTTCCCCTTTTCTAGCCCCCCACTCCCCGAAAGTCCCATAAGCCCCCTTCTCTGCCCCTGTCCTCCCACCCACCCCTTCCCACTTCCCCGTTCTGGTTTTACCCTATACGTCTTCACTGAGTCTTTCTAGAACAAGGGGCCACTCCTCCTTTCTTCTTGTACCTCATTTGATGTGTGGATTATGTTTTGGGTATTCCAGTTTTCTAGGTTAATATCCACTTATTAGTGAGTGCATACCATGAGTCACCTTTTGAGTCTGGGTTACCTCACTTAGTATGATGTTTTCTAGCTCCATCCATTTGCCTAAGAATTTCATGAATTCATTGTTTCTAATGGCTGAATAGTACTCCATTGTGTAGATATACCACATTTTTTGCATCCACTCTTCTGTTGAGGGATACCTGGGTTCTTTCCAGCATCTGGCAATTATAAATAGGGCTGCTATGAACATAGTAGAGCATGTATCCTTATTATATGGTGGGGAATCCTCTGGGTATATGCCCAGGAGTGGTATAGCAGGATCTTCTGGAAGTGAGGTGCCCAGTTTTCGGAAGAACCGCCAGACTGATTTCCAGAGTGGTTGTACCAATTTGCAACCCCACCAGCAGTGGAGGAGTGTTCCTCTTTCTCCACATCCTCTCCAACACCTGCTGTCTCCTGAACTTTTAATCTTAGCCATTCTGACTGGTGTAAGGTGAAATCTCAGGGTTGTTTTGATTTGCTTTTCCCTAATGACTAATGAAGTTGAGCATTTTTTAAGATGCTTCTCCGCCATCCGAAGTTCTTCAGGTGAGAATTCCCTGTTTAACACTGTACCCCATTTTTTAATAGTGTTGTTTGGTTTTCTGGAGTCTAACTTCTTAAGTTCTTTATATATATTGGATATTAGCCCTCTATCTGATGTAGGATTGGTGAAGATCTTTTCCCAATTTGTTGGTTGCCGATTTGTCCTTTTGACAAAAGGAACAAAATATCTTAAGGATACACAGAATACTTCAAATGAATGCTATTCCCTATTAATGCTATCCTCCATCTCTAAGGATCTGCAGAGCTATTCTTTGTATACTGTACATTATGTAGATGGGATAACTAGCTATTAGAACCTTAGGGGAGGTAATTGCATGTGCACAAAGGGTAGTAGGCTAGTTGTATTTAAACTTCCATCACTGGTAGGGAGCAATGGGGATGGGGGAAATCTCCATTTACATGAAGTACCTATATTTAAGGTGAGTTTTGGTGTGTGTATAGTTTTCTGGCATATAATCAGATCAGAAGTACGTTGGATGCTCAGGTCAGCTAGTGAGCAGAGAGGAGAACAGACTATAAGTATGCAAGTGTAGATATTTTCAGATGCTTGGTCAAAGTTCAGTCAGTCCTGCTGAAAGGGTAGGATCACAGGGGATACCAGTGGGGGGGTGGAACTCTCGTCATCTTAATAGTCTTAGATTATTACTGTGAAAATGTCCCAAGCCAGGTGTGGTGGTGCACGCCTGTAATCTCAGCACTCTAGGAAGCAGAGGCAGGCAGATTTCTGAGTTCAAGGCCAGCCTGGTCTACAGAGTGAGTTTCAGGACAGCCAGGGCTACACAGAGAAACCCTGTCTCAAAAAAAAAAAAGAAATAGAAAAAGAAAAAGAAAGAAAGAAAGAAAAAGAAAAAAGAAAAAAGAAAGAAAGAAAGAAAATGCCCCAATGAAGACCAGCTTTGTTTCTTGATACACTTATGACTCTTTCTCCAGACTGCTCTCTTAATTTCCAAATATGCTTGAGTTTTGGTGACAAGATTTAGGCAACCTCATTTCTGTACTTAAGAAAGCTTAATTGAGGAGAAACTACATTTTAGCACACATGCATTCCCAGAAACTTTCCTTAATTGGTATTAGAGAAATTTACATATTTACTAGTTACTGCTTGTGGAATTTCATAATAATATCATTGAATGAATCTGAATCCTTGGGTACCTTTTACAGACATTAAACTATTGCTCCCCAGTGGAAATAAATGGATCAGGACTCATGGTTAAAATAGAAGGGACAGTTTTTGTCTTCCTTAAAGAAGCGAAAGGTACATTGAAGAATTGTAGTAGGCTGGTGAGTTCAAGAAAAGAAATGTGCTCACAACATTCTGAGACTTCTGACACAGAACTATAGATCAGCGACATAGCATTCATTTTTCTCATGCTTATCTCAGGTTTCTGAGGGTGTGGGATGTTCTATTCTATTTCTTGTATGTAGCCCTAATGGGGAAAGGGATTTTAGTCTGCCTTCCAACTCTTCTTTCATATGTTAGTCCTTTGAATTTTCTCCTGTAGTTCCCCTCCTACCACAAGGACAAAGCTAATTATTGTTGGTGTATTTGTTTTCCAATTTTATATTATTCTATTCTCTCTACTGACAAACCTTATTCTAACACTTCAACACTAAGAAAGAGAGAAAGAAGGTTAGAGAGCAAAGGAGGTGGAATTTGGGGCAATGGGTTCCTTGGTGCAATTCCAACCTTCATAGTCAGGATATCTCCAACTTCTTCTTGTGTCTTTGCCTACAACCACTTGATAAACCACAGCAGCAACCAGGAGCAGCTGCCTCTTCTTCAGAATCCTAGCCACTTTAAGCCCCAGCTACTGGCCAGCCCCACCACTACTGGCACTTTAAGGACCCTGGCATTTTTACCAGAATCCTCAGAATTAAAGTATCTTTGGCTGGCAGAATCACACCCCTGCCACACTCAAGAGCAAATAGTTCACTGCTATGGATAATCTGAAGCATTCTCATATCCCACATCTAGGAATAAAAGAAAAACATATTTACATAACATAACTTGGGTTTTTGTTTTGGATTTTTGTTTTGTTTTGTTTTGTTTGTTTTGTTTTAAGAAACCCAAACTCTCACCACAACCAGTAGCACATCTTCTTTGTAGGAACGAGATATCAGCAGACACTTAATTCTGAAAAACCACGGAGATGAAGATGCACATCACAGTCTTTGATTTCAGGACTGAAACATTACAGAGGGCAATTCCTTCTTCCAAACTTGTCCCCATCCTTTCTTTACCCGAGTGGAAAAGTAGTTCCTTTATTTACTTCTCATTATCTGTTTCCCAAGTTGGGATCAAAATCCATTTAAATTTTTGTAATACTCTGTGCATTTATGAAAACTCATGGTATATCCTGGGTTGGATCCAGTGTCCACTGAAAAGGCAAACATTGCATAGTTACCTGGCAGAGCAGGAAAGCTCGCCAAGAAGCTGGGGAATCTCTCAGGCTGCCCAAGCAAGTATTAAATACTGAGTCAGTCAGTAGAGAAGAAATTAGGGAAGGGAAAAAAAAGTGTGAAGGTTGTGTTGGAACACAGTTGTAAGCAGCATGTAGTAACTGTGAATGGTTGAGAAATCACAGCCATTTAATAGACCTGCTGGGCATATGCAAGGAGAGAAGCATGCTTTTTTCTTTGAATAGAATTGTTACCTAGGTCTGTCTGCACTGTGGGAGCTGGGGGATAAGACTGAAGACCAAAATAACTATTCCGAGCCTGTTTTGGATGAAAAAGACTGCTACTTTTTATTGTTAATTTCATCCACAAATAACAATCATAGTACTAACAATAACAAGAAGAAAAATAATTGCCCATAAGCATCATATTACGTAATTTGAGGATGCAGTTCTCTGGGTCTTATTACATATTATTAATAGGAAAGGAAACATGTCACTAAAAAGCACAGAATCCAGAGTAGCTTATCCAAGAGGGAGTATGTATTGCTTTGTGTGAATTAAACACTTCAGATGTGGCTCATTCGGGGAGGTTAGTCACTCTCAATAAATATCAACAATGGCTCAGACTTTCTTCTCCTTAGGGTCCCCTGTTTCTTTTCAGTCAAGCAGAAGCTGGAAACTGCTCCAGATCCTAAGAATGTCTGTTTTTGAGTTCTAATCAGAGTTTAATTTGAGTTCTAATCTTTTCCTATTTTTTAAACACCCAAAGAACTTCAGGGACTACTACTACCTTTTATTCACCACCCTCGTTAATTGAAAATAAATTCTTTTCTTATATAGTATATACTGATTTCCCCTTGCCATATGCTTCCCAGTTCCTCCCCTCCCCAGACCCTTCCCCAGACCCACTTCAGGTTTTTTATTTCATTACAAAAGAGCAGGCTTCTAAGAGATAACAAAACAAAACAACAACATCACATCAAAATTGGACAAGTCACTCCAACAGAATGAAAATGGCCATAAGAGAAATCATGAGAATCAGAGACCCACTCCTTCACACATAGAGGAGTCTCATGAAAATACTAAGCTAAAAGTGTGTGTGTGTGTGTGTGTGTGTGTGTGTATGTGCAGTGGACCTGCTGCAGACTAGTGAGTATAGGTGCTGTGCTTGCTATTTCAGTCTCTGTGAGTTCATTTGAGCTTGGCTCAGTTGATTTAGAGGGCCTTGTTCTCCTGACATCCTCTATACCTTACAGCTTTTACACAATTAGCAAATATACTTCCTGAAAGTTCCTGATCTCTGAGGGGAAGGAGCTGATGGAGTCACGCCATTTAAAGTTGAGTGTTCCGATATGGCTATATGCAATGTTTGGCTGTGGCTGTCTGTATTTGTTCCCATCAGCTTCAGGAGGAAGACATTTTGATGATGGCTAAATAAACAAGGCTCTGATCTGTGAATTTAGCAGAGTATCACTTGGAGTCATTTATTTTTACTTTTTGTTTTTAGACCAGAAGTGTAGTCTCTGGTTTTCTTCACTCATGTAGTATTTGGTATGGGTTCCATCTTGTGGATTGGGTCTTAAGTTATATCATATCGGTCACTCCCACAAGCTTTGTGCCACTGTTTCCCTAACTTATTCTGCAGACATCACTTTTCTTAACTCACTTGTGCTGTTTGTCACTGAGATGTGGACAGTTGGGCAAGGAAAGCTTGCCTTGTGTGGAATGAGAAGGAGTTGTAGTATGTCATAGCAGCCTTATTTATAATAGCCAGAAGCTGGAAAAAAACCTAGATGTCCCTCAACAGAGAAATGGATACAGAAAATGTGGTACATTTATACAATGGAGTACTACTCAGCTATTGAAATCAGTGACTTCATGAAATTTTTGGCAAGTCAATGGAACTTGATAATATCATCCTGAGAGAATTAATCCAGTCACAAAATAAGACACATGGTATATACTCACTGCTAAGTGGATGTTAGCTCAAAAGCTTTGAATACCCAAGATAAAATTCACAGATTATATGAAGCTCAAGAAGAAGGACAAGAAGTGTGGATGCTTCAGTCCTTCTTAGAAGGGAGAACCAAAACCTCACAGAAGGAGATATGGGTGGCAAAATATGGAGCAGAGACTGAAGAAAAGGCCATCCAGACAATGTCCCACCTGGGGATCCTTCCCATCCAGACACTATTGCTGATGTCAAGAACTGCTTGATAACAGAAGGTTTTAGCTATCCCATGAGAGGTTGTGCCAGAGCCTGACCAACACAAATGTGGATGCATTCACCAACCATCAGACTGAGCATGGGAACTGCAATGGAGAATTTAGGCAAAGGAGTGAAGAAGCTAAAGGGGTTCACAACCCCAAAGGAAGAGCAACACTATCAACCACCCAGACCTCCAGGGACTAAACCACCAACTATAGAGTACACATGGAGGGGCCCATGGCTTCAGCTGCTTATGTAGCAAAAGATGGCCTGATCTGGCTTCAAAAGGAGGACAGGCCCTTGGTCCTGTGAAGGCTTGATGCCCCAGTATAGGGGAATGCCAGGACAGCGAGGTGGGAGTGGATGGGTGCATGAGGAAGCACCCTCATAGAAGCAGGGGGAGGGGGATGGGATAGAGGTCTCAGGAGGCGGAAACTGGGAAAGTGGACAACATTAGGGAAATGTAAATAAATAAAAAATCAAATAAAAAAAAAGAAGCTGCTCTGTAGGCTCCATGAGTGATGACTAATGCAAATAGATATCCCTAGCTCATTTATATTGGGGGTTGAAAAGGTGGTTCTGCTAAGGTAGAAGTATCTATCTAAATGACTCTAGCCATGGACAAAGAAATACAGTCAATTAGTGATTAATGAGAGAAGGGATGATAGTCTTTCTTATCGGTGAACCCTATCATTTCTTACCCAATACCAAGTGTTCAGCCCTGAAATCATATTAAAAACAAACAGTGCTAAGCAATCTCAGCACATTGCATTTATATACTTATACATATATATGGAAAAATAACAATCAAAGAAAATGAGGCAATGAATCTAAGAGGCAAGGGGGTTGGAGTGAGAACCAGAGGGGTTAGAGTGAGTAAAGAAAAGAAAATAATGTAATAATAGTTTAGATAAATGTTTTCTTTTCTTTTTGATTTAAAAAGAAAAAGATTGAGGCTTCGTCTAGAAGGATGAAAAATCTAAACCAGAACCAAGGCTTTCAATACCAATATGTGAGCAGGTCAACATGTTGTTGTCATAGAGAGCAAAGCTGAAAAACAACTGGGAAGGGAGCTTAGGAAACTAAGAAACATAATGGAAGTCTCAGTACATAGTCAATCATAAATCCCTTAAGAGTTGTATGTTTTATGTGTCATAAACTAATTTAGTGATTTCCACTGGTCTAGAAGGAAAGAAGCATGAACATTTTAGAAGTACATTTATTTAAAAAACCTAAGATAAAATATGAATGCACAAAATATTTTCCATGATTTTGTAAGCAACATCTTCCAGTAGTTCACTGTATGCAGGTTAAGAAGGGAGATAGGAAAAGAACAGATGTATAATACAGCATTCTACTTTTTTACCTTATAAATTTATTTTTATTAACTTTGGTTACCATAAAAAAAATCAGGTTTCACTGTGAAATGTTCAGACATATATAACATATCTGATACCCAACCAACCCCATCCTGCTGTTGCCTCTCTTTTCTGCTTGCTACATAGACCTTATACTCATTTCAGAGGTAAAAGACCTCATCATGGGAGAAGCAACATATGGTCCCTAATGTCCTATGAAAGAACAGGAATTAGATTTCAGGTTTACCTTTTCTAAAGGAATTTCTAGACGAGAACCAGCCACTGCCATTCACTGATACTGGATAGTAAGAAAGAGATGAGTAAAGACATTACATTAAACATAGATGGTTCCTAATGTCATTTTTTTCTTTTCTTTTCCATTTTAAAAAAACTGTCAAGAGGATGTTACCAGAGTCAGGCACCTAACATGTTGATCAATGTACACTGCTCATGAAGATGTAGTTCAGGCAAAGATATCATCAGTTTGTAGTCTAAAGAGACTAAAACTACTAGCTGACAGTTAGGGATATGTTTACATTTGTACAAACTAACATATTGGTAGAAAGAAGAAGAAAAGCAAGGTTTTTTAACAGTTTTCATATGGAAGATGACCAATTTTCCTCCACATATTGCCTCAAGTGCTATTCACTGAGTAGTTAATGTGAACCCTGATGAGTAGCTGTTTAAGAAAAGCCAGCAATACAATTGTTTAGAAGGTGAATGTGCTGCCTTGTGTTGCTCTATATTCAACATCGCTTCTCTCCCCACTTTTTTTGTGACTAATGTGAATGAACATGTCAAATAAGAAAAATAACCTTATTTTTCTACCCTTGACAGTGCAACCATATGGCTCCAGCATTTGATTCCATCCTTCCCACCCTCCTACTATTTACTTATTTTAATCACACTTTATAAGTGGTTTAAAGGAGCTTTTGGAAGGTTGATTCCTGGCTCATTCTCACTCACAGCTTGGACTCGGATCATTCAGTTTCTACTCTTGGCAAGGGTCTGCCATTTTTAAGTGAGCACAGTGTTGTTCATCTATCGAATGAAATCTTTACAAATGATATAGTTTCTTTTACTTTTAAGAGGATTCCTATTATTGGCATTTTTTTTCCTCATAAAATTCCAGAACCATCTGTGCTTTCCCATTCATGGCCAAGACTTTTTTTTTCCTTCAAGTTCCAAATTTGCTTAGAACTGACAAAACCCAAAACATCTGGAAATCATCTGGATTTCAATTCAAGAAGGAAGGCTCATTTGAAAGTTTTTTTAATGCCCCTGGACCACAATGATATCAAACTGAAGAACAGTTTTTATGAACTGAGTGCAAATGAATTAGAAGCATGTGGATTAAATTTCTCTTAAATCTCCAAGGGAATTTAAATATTAAGGAAAAGTGCTTTGTGAATGGCTTCATGGCTCCTGACAAAGTCAGAACACTTGGGAAAAAAAAGAAGGGGTGGGGGTGGTGGCGTTAACTCTCACATCCCAAATGTGCTCAGGCTTCTCTTTTCACAAAGGAAAGGGACATTTTGTTCTTTGCATAAAAAAAAAAAAAAAAAGAATAGAAATAGGGCTTGCGTGTGGCTTAAGAGGATTCCTATTATTGGCATTTTTTCCACATTTTTTCATTTTTTTCTGCTTTTAATTCAAAAATAAACATGCTTGTAGATTTGAGTCTTTCTTTTTATAAGAGGATGTTGCTGTTTGGTCAGGAGTAGTTAAAAATATTTACGAGGAGGACATGATGGATTACATAATGCAACCCCTTCAGAAGCCATAAGTCTCATGTGAAGCAAAGGAGTCTAAATCCCAACCACTGGATGTTTTCTGGCTGGCACCTTGTAGCAGGAATGGTAGGGCACCTCTGTGTAAATCCTGGGGGGGGGGGGGCACTCAGCCACAACAGCATTTTCTTTAGGAGGACCAAACAAGGACTGCCTGAGAGACCAAGGAGTTTTGGTACAGAGAATGCCATCCAATCAGGAACTGCTGTTTAGAAGAGACACTTTCCTGGAAGAAATGGGGTATGGGTAGAGGGTAATTATACAGCAGAGAGCTTGCTGCAGCATTTCTCACCTGTTCCCAGAGTCTGAGGACAGGTAGGGTGAGGTGGCAAGTAAGCCACACGCTCTTTTTTTTTTTTTTTTTTTTTTTTTTTTTGTCTAAACTTAATGGAGGGACTTAAATAAACCAAAGATAAGGTTCACCCACAAAGATTTTTTTAAATAACAAAAAATGTGAAGAAGACAGTTATGACTGAACAAACACAAACCAGAATATAGACTTCCTAGTGGAGAGATGAAGTCATCAACAATATCTCTTCTCTACACCTATTCTCATCATAAAGTTTTACAGCAAGGGTTATACTAATGTCTGACCCAAAGCCAAGTGAGACATGGGGACAATATCCAGAAGGTCACAATATTTGCTACATCCTCGATCTATAGCTGGACTCTACAATATACTAATCATGAACACAAATGAATATTAACTTTAAAATAATTCTAAAATTGAAATCAGTTATTTTCCTTTGGCACATTGTAAGTACTTAATCATTAAATTGAGCTAGTGACTCACAGAAAGACAATAGACATGGTGATTTTTGCATTGTAGAAATCTGTAATGGTACTGTTGCTATAAAAACATTTAAACAGAGAGATAAGATTTAAAATCCAAATCTTGAATGGAATGCAGAGCCTTATTATACATCTGCGGCATAGTATCTCTCTATATAAACAAAATATTATTATAGCTCTTTTTTTTTTTTTACTTTTTTTTTTATTATAGCTCTTATCTTTTAGAGTCACTGAAAAGATTAGGTAGTCAAAACATCATGACTACCTGATTGGTTCAGATTTTTTTTTCTGAGACAGGGTTTCTCTGTATAGCCCTGGCTGTCCTGGAGCTCACGCTGTAGACCAGGCTGGACTCGAACTCAAAAATCCACCTGTCTCTGCTTCCCAGAGTGCTGGGATTATAGGCATGTGCCACCACCGCCCAGCTAATATTGCTTGATTTTAAAGTTAATAAATATATATTACAACTGAAATTATTTAAATATTATAAAATTCAGGATTTGCTATGATATAAAGCGCTTTATCACTGATGAATTCTCAACTATATTTACCACTTAATGTTCTAGTTACAAACAGCACATAAACTTGAGGTTATACAAATATCTGTAATAAATTCTCCTTTCTGGCAGACTCCAGAAAAAGAGATAATGCATACTGTAGGGTCTTTGATAAAGGTTTTTAGAGGCAGAATCCTTTTATCAATGTAAAAGGATTCATAGATAATTCATTAAGTAAATTGTGGGAATCTTGAAAACAATAATATAAACAGAAAAATTAGAATTCGCTTAGGGATAGAGAAAAGTGGTGAGGTATTGCACTGAGTTGTAATTTAATAACTGAAATACCATAAATATTCTAATGACAGTTATTTTACCTTCATAAAACTATTCAAGTATTAACACTAAATATATGCAATCTTGTAACTTATATCAATAAGAGTAATCATGAAGCACTGTATACACGTTCTTTCCCAAGCATTTTCAACTTATAAGTACTTGTAATATTAGTATGCTACAAAGTTTCAGCTTCAACATTTGAGATATTAATGCACCATGAACCCAAGTTTGAGACCTCCAGGGATTACATAGGAAATTAAAGAGCAGCCTAACACATTTAGCAAGAATCTCTCTCAAAATACTGATACAAATAAAAACAAAACAGAACACGGTATAAAACCAATATATCAACTTGATTCTGCTACTTGTCAATATGGCTAGAGTACTAGTATAAATTTTTCTTAATATGCTTATATTAGAAGTGTGTGCTCTCCCATTTTTATTTTCCAGCAATGAATAAATAAAATGAATAACATGTTAAGTGAAAAAAGTAAAGAAGTTAAAATGAAAAGCTATCAAAATGATACCAATCAAAGTTTTTAAATATTTAATACTTAAATACTTTTTAAGTATTTGCTTAGGTCTATAAGATCTTGTTCTACCTTTAACACAGTTCTAAATATTTTTATGACCCAATATTAAAAACATTTTAATTTTTTAAATAAATAAAGGGTAAATGGAAAATTTTCTGTTTCTGAGCTTAAATTTTCTTTTGTATTTGAATCTGAGCCTTTAGCTTCTACATCTGTATCCAAGCGTTTTCATCACTCTTTTGTTTTTAACCCATTAATCTTGCCACAATGAGCATACCTAACATGTACTGCTTTAGCCATCCAGAGCCTATGTCAGCTCTTAACTTGTGATGTTTTGCCCTACTACAAGCAAACTCCATTCTACTCGGGTGGGAAAACCTTAGATTTGTTTAACTTTTTCTTTTATGCTCCACATTGCATTGCTCAAGGCTATCTGTCAGTTCTAGAGTCTGGGTATCTGATATTTTTTAACTGATTTCCGGTCTTCTCCATTTCTTTCCTTCACTTATTCTATCATTTTATTTAATCTATTAGTGTAGCCAGAGTCACTTTTCCACCCTTGGAGCAAAACAAGCCAAAGTTCTTAGAATAATTTCACAGTTCTTTATCTTTGAAACATATTCTCATTATTTTATCTATGTCTTCTAACTAAAGATCTAAGCATTTACAGTCTTTCCAGTATACTCATTTCAATATTTCATCAGCATTTCAAGAACAGTTCTTAATAAGAGCCATTCATGGACTGATTCTAGTACAGCTGTAGATAACCCATCCATCTGAGTCTCCAGCACACTCGAATTTAAAACTTTTCCAAGTATTACTTCACACCTTCTCATTTACTCTTTCTTTGATGTGAATTTTCACCTTCTATACATATATACATTCTTTTTTCCATGTTATTCTTCATAATATGTGAACATATCCTTTGAAGATAGTACAGTACTTGACATGCATTAATATTTATTCTCTACCTGTCTTTGCTGGAATTTAACATTCATGAGACATAAAATTATATCTGCTTTACTAATGATTTTATGTAGAGTAACTGGAACAATGACTCCAATGTATTTGTATAGCAATTTCTTCTGAATTAAAAATTTCATGATTGAGGGAAGTTCATTAAGTTATGGAAATAAATGAGACTCATTAGGCTTAGGAAGCAAGGACTTACAAATTTCATTAGCCACTGGAAGTTTACAAACTTCACTATGTCTTAAGGTTATATATGAAGTAAAAATTACCTTAGAGAGGAGAACCTCCAATCATCAGAGTTGACTGAAATTTGTGCTAGGAGACCTAAAGTTATAGCTGAAATATTATACATCTTGATTATACTACATTGAAGTGTGATAAGACCGTTCATAACCTATTTGTGCATGATTCAAGCACCTCGAGTATCATGTATGCATGATGACCAACGATCATGCATTTATTGCCTCACACTAATGACCATTTCCAAAGAGGAAGACAGGTTAATTTAGGATAATTACAGGCATGTCTGAACCTGAGAAAAATTGAGAAATTAAAGAGAAGTAAGGAAAACTCCCTGGGAGTCAAATGGATTTTCAAGAGAGAACAAGGAAATTGAACTTTATTAGCCAGAGGTTTTAGGTTTATATACTGCCATGGCAGAAACTGGACAAATACCAAGGAAACTGCTATGAAATTGGCCACTTATGTTGGCTATCATTTCTCAAGATATTAATGGGCCCACATTCTCTATGTAGCGTCCCTGAGACAATCATGGAGATAACAATGTTCTGTTCAGGTACTGGACACTTGCTTAGGGACATGTGAGGAGTCTTCTGTTCATTTATTATTTCTGGATTGTTAGGTACTCTTTAGAACATATGGACTCAACTTTACATGTTTCTTGTCTATGGTTGATTGAACTACAGTCTCTTTGTTCTCATATTTACATGATGAGTTTATAGCTTTGCCATGGTGGAAAGTTAACCTTATCATATCTACCAAAATATACACAAGTTATTTCTATTTGTCCCATTTTTATTTCTTTGTCTATAGTATTATTGGTGGTGGGCTTTTAGAGAGAACCTTCTTGCTAAAAGCCTCCCCTTCAATTTAGTTTGTAACAATAAACTTTATTAGAAACAAGGATTTAAGGAAGGCCTATCCCACTTTAACTGTGTTCCTCAAGAGCTTGGAGTGGTGATGCTTGTAGGAGCTGGCCTTTTGTCACTGGTCAAGAGCCTTGACCTTTCCCTTGTCAGTTTAGTTGGTCACATTACATGTATCTCCAAATATTTATCATCATCATTATTAATTATTTTCTGACATCTTAACTCCTCAATTTTTCTTTATATCCAAATTTCTACTCCCACTACAAAAACCATAAACAACTTGCAGTTTTCTGCACAAGATCTTTTCTTTTACTACCTAGTAAGAACTGGCTTCTGTACTACTTAGAATGGAACTTGCACTAATGTAACTGTCTTTGATTTGTTCACGCTCCCATTAGTTATCTTTGGCCATCCTAGGTAAATAAGACCAATTAACTCATTGGATCACCAGTTGGACTTCACTGTCATCATAATGTTAATCTATCGTTCCTGGCTTACCTAGATGAGGAGATAGTTGCTTATCAAAAAAGTCCCACAGCAGAGTGTATGTGTTTAATTCATACTTCTTTGGGTAACAAATAATATGTATGCATGAAGACCATAGGCACCTGAATAGCAGTGGTATATACTTATTTCTCTACTTCTCTACTGCTTACATGAATAATATATGTATGTACATATATGTATGTATAGATAGATAGATAGATAGATAGATAGATGTATAATTTAAATGGTATGTTTTCTCATAGTAGTTTTTCTTTTTGAATTTCCATCATCACTGTGCCTATAATATTTCATTTCTCTCATTTTGATCTTAGGCACTTGGCTTTTTGTGAATATTTGAAAAATTTTAAATTATCCACAATTTGAACACTTAAAAAAAATCACCGTAATCACTAATGTTTTCTAATAGCAGAAGAAAAATAATAAGAACAATCCATCCTTGAAGAACTTTTAGGAAATGTAAACTGTGGTTTTTTTTTGTTTGTTTGTTTTGTGTGTGTGTGTGTGTGTGTGTGTAGGTTTTCTTGATTTTTAAGTAGTCATAGAAGGGCTATATATGGAACAGTTATAGAAACTGAGGTTCAGAAACATCACCAAATGTTTTCTCAAGTTCAGAAATCTAGTAATTAAAACTTTACTTTTATTGTATATAACTCACAGCATCTTTACTTTCAACAAACGAAACCATATTATACAATAATATATTGACCAATATATACTGCCTGATACCGGTGACTTCCATATGGGCTGAATATAATCAGAAGGGTTATGTTATCTTGTTTTACTAAAACATAGTTTTAAAAATAAATCATAGCTCTCAACTAAACTTCCATCTCTAGAGTTAACAATGTCTTATTTTTGTGTGCATTTTTTTCTGTCTTTAAAGGTTCTGTCAGATAAGCAAGTGACTCTTTACACAGCCTGACTTTCTTTTGGAAGAATGCTCTTGCTGCCTTGAAAAGAGTCATAATCACTCCGTTACCTTTCCTTAGATATGTTTGCTGGACTCCTTGAGGAGTCTTTGAAATCCTGACACTCTATGCAAGTGCACTGTGTTTGGCAGAATATATTCTTTGTTGGGAAGCCGAGGATTTCTTTATTTACTTATGGACACAGCACGGTTTACAGCCTCCCAGAGTGAGGAAATGGTAAAAAAGAAAATGGCAAAACAAAATAGAAGCCAGCTACTTGGTAAAATAACCACTGTTTGTACAAAACAACAGAGAGAAACTTGAAGAAATGGAAGAGGTAATCAGAGTAATTGAGGGAGGAATGTTCTTTAGTAAGGACCCACTGTGCACTGACACTGTGCAAAGTGCCTGTATTTCATACCTTGAATCCTGTTCAATAGTAACCTGTTATTTTTTATGTTTCTTGCTTTTATTGTGGCAATAACATCTAGAAAAATTTGAAGAAATTCAATTTAGAATGCCAGATATACTGTAATCTTGAAAATAATTAACCTTTAAAGTCTCTATATCTAGAGAATAATCTATTGAAATATGGTTCATTCTTCATTCTTTTTCTCAATTTCAGTAGATATTCTGTCTTTATTCTTATCCTTCCTAACATATTATTCTAGAAACTTGAATGGGAGAAATTTCCTTGTTGTTAAAGTAACACTGACAATGTTTTCTAGCTAGTTATACATTCAATACTTGCTTAATAATGCTACATTTTCCATTAAGTCTCTAAATCATGAATATCAAACCTTATTTTTTAATAAAAGGCAATGTTCTGATGCAAAAGAAATCGCCAAATCTATAATTTTCCACAAAACAACATGCAAAATCTGTGAAATAATTGACCTAAACATACAACAACATACAACACAAAAACTTGAGAGGTGCGTGATCTCTATGATTCCTCAGAGTTATGGCCTACTGGTTTATATATATATATATATATATATATATATATATATATATATATATATATATATATATATACACACACACACACACACACACACAATAGTACTGTGAGTGCAAACCCAGCTAGAATTCACCCATCTCCTTGATTCATAAGAAAGGAGGGTGAATCTGATGACTTTGATACCAGTTTTGCGACTAAGATTCAGTATTAAGTGAACCATTTATAAGTATTTCAACAAAACTTCAACACAGATTCCTATTCTAAGCATGTAAATAAGGTTCATTGACTGAAAGACACTCATTATTAAGTGGTCAGCACATGGACACAGCTTATGTGTAAAAAATCAAGATCCCATGTGGTTATGCCAAGAAGCCAGGGGCATCTTTTTGTGACAATGAAAAATCATTGGAAATTTTTGGTAGTGTACCCTAGTTGTTAACAGTAGAAGTTAGTAGCATCATTCCAAGTTCAATGCCCAAGACAGTGTGGAGTATATATGATTGTCACACAGCAGCCACTGTCATTATTCCATTGTTAAATGGCATGTATACTTCTAGGCCCATGTTACTTGTGTGGAAATATTTTACTTCATGTTGATTTAATCAGAAGCATCCAAAAGGTAAAACAAGTATATAGGGTAATAAAGTCGAAAGGAGTGGGTTACAGAGGAAAATTTTTGTAGATCAGAATAAGAGCTCCCTAGAGTCATCATTTTATCATGATACTGACACATGCATGAGAGAGAACTGATTGGCACAATTATAGAAGTATACCAGAAGTGAAGGCCTTGTTCACCAGAAAACAAACAGAATTTAGAAACTGATGCTCTCTTGCAGGGTCACATAAGAGATGTGATTAGTAAAGGACAAGCTTAGTTTCTGTTGGTTTCATATCACCTAGAGCAATGGACAGGACTATGGTAATTTGATCAAACCTAGTATCACAAACAGTTAACAATTACAAAGCAAATAAGCAGAGACCAGAGCTTTATAAATCTAGCAAACCATGATCAAGAGGGAACAAAATATCAACCAATAGAAGCAAAATCATACATAACAAGTTGTACATCTACACTAAGCCACTAAGGGAATAGGAATTATAAGAACATAATATATCTGAATATATTATCTGAACAAGAATATCTGCTCAGTATCTGTCACCATTTTGTTCTTTGTAAAGGTCAATTTATTGTTTAGAATTATTATGATATCTGTAATATATTTACATGCTAAATGGTGACTGTAATACAAGGTTGATATCACATCAGTGGAAATGCACTGTCATAAAACTCTGCATTCTCTATAAAATATCGCAATGGTATTGAACTTACAAGATAAACACATGTCATAAAGATGATAAGGATGTTTCAGAAAATGAGTTAATTTACAGAGGCCTCATTCTAGAATCTTCTACGTATTGAAAGATATAGTGAATTCATAACATAATGGAATAGTGAGTCATGAGTCTACCATAATAGAATAAATAGATTTGAAAAAGTGAATAAATAAGAAAAAACCTTTTATTTTGTTGTAAACCTAAATTTCATACTTTAAAAATACATAGATAAATTTTTGTCACACCCATAAAAAGTGCAACATTTCATAAATTCTATTTTCTCTTATTCTTTATTCTGATTATAAACAGATTGATTTAACTACAAAGACTACTTGACGGAAGTCATGAAATAAAACTATGCATATTTTAACATGCTATATTATTGCCTCTATAGATTTAAAGCAGTCTTATTTTTAAAAATCTTGATTATGTATTTCTCACACATTTCTTTAGAATCTTGATGACGAGTTTTATCTTATAATATGCTTGAACTACTTCATAACTAAAAAAATGCATATAACATTTAAAAAGAAGCAACTCAATTGGCACTTCAAAGTTCTAAATATACCTGTGTGCACTTGTTACTACTAAAGCTGATTTATTTTTTTAGTCTAAAATGTGTGAAAGCACCTCCTGTTTTGTCTTTTACTTGTAGTTTAAAAAAAATGGTGTTTGGTGTTTCTTATCTAAAATAAAATTAACTGCTACGTTTTTATAAATAGTTCCAGAAATCAGATAGAAAAGCTTTGTTACTCTTCTGGAGGGACTTACCAAATAATATAAAAAATCACACACAAAAAATAGCAATTTAATGAAATAATAAATACACTGGACAATGGAGCCTTATTGCACAGGGAGATATAATAAACTTCAGGTTTGTGGAAATAGAAAAAAAATCTAATTCAAATGCGAAATAACAGAGGAAATTCCATTTCTCTTGTTGTGAGCTAATATCGCCAAGGTCTTTTGCACATCATAAATATAAAATTCTTGCACAAAGTGTCATCCAGATAGCCCCATGTTGCAAGGAAATCATGCTTTCTTCTTAAAATAAATCTCTAATGATTTGTAGACTATAATGTAGTTGATTGGAATGATAATTAGTAAATAATATTATTGTTATTTACTAGTAGTTAAGAGGACTGGCTGCTCTTCAAAAAGAAAAGGGGTTTTTTAATTGGCATAAACATGGCAGTTCAAAATACTCTGTTAACTCCTATTCCAGGAGATTCAAGACTATCTTCTAACTGCTGTGGGCACAAGGCATGTCAGTGCTACCTAGACATACATGTAGATAAATGCATTCATGCATCACCTTCTTTTAAAAAGAGAGAGTATTATGAAAACAAGACAGAATGTCTTTATGTAGCTATTTTAATAAATACCAATCCCAAGACTTATTTACAAGCTATTAGGCATGCCTTTGAAAATTAGCCCCAGGTAATAAAAATAATTCCTTCGAAAGAATTATTACTAATCTTTATCCCCTTGGGAAAGAAATTAAGTAGCATTTAATCTCTAGATAAAATAGTTTTATCTCTAGATAGAGTAGAAACTGAATTGCAAAGGAGAAAGGAATATTGTCATCTTCTACAAAGAGATGGGACTGTTAGTGAGATACAGACTCCCTTTGTAGGATAGTAGTAGTTCAGGGTAACTTCAAACTCATGATCCTTCGGCCTCTAGCTCCTCTTACAGTCCCTACCTGATTTGGAAATTTTTTATCAAGTTTGAAGTTAAAATTAATGATAGGTTTTGCCACAAAAAAAGTAAACAAAAAATCTACAACTGTATGATATATAAACAGAAAAGCGGGTATGTTTTCTTTTCGTTCTTCCCTACTATTTTAATCCTTTCACCATAAATCATTTGAATTATCAATCTCTCAAACTCTTTCTCTGTGTGTTTCTCTCTCTCTCTCTCTCTCTCTCTCTCTCTCTCTCTCACACACACACACACACACAAACATACACACACACATACACACACACACACACACACACACCAAGTGTTCTAATACAAACACTCACTCATAAAATCTTTCGAAAAAATTATATTTTAAGATGTAGAAACATGAACAAAAGATCCATCATAGTCACAATCCTGAGTAACATTGGGACATCACAGGTAAAATATATTGAGGTTGTCTAGTCATTATTGTCTTCTAAACCTCACTTTGTTCCTATAAACATAAGGCTTACACTTTAAGGACTGGGATACCAAGCCAGCCACAAAACCTTGGCCGTGCAATTTGTCCTGTTTGCAAGATGTGCTTGGGAAAATGGCACAGAACTTATGTGAGTAGTCAGTCAATGACTTTTCCAATTTGAGACCCATGCCATTCAAGGGCTCTCATGCCTGACTCCAGGCAGGAGATGAAACAATGGTCAAAATGCAATATATGAGAGAATAAATAACTTAATAGTTTGATTTATTTGACAACTGTCTTAAAGATTCTATCAGTACTTTAATGTTATAGAAGTGAAATTTAGGACAGCCATAAAACAACTGATCCAAAAGTTTCTGACTAATATTGAAGATGACATATTTCTCAGCTGGTCTTCAGTATATATCAGAATTCTAAAGACTGAGGTTCTAAAACCAATAAAGGAATGCCTCAGACATTGCCATTGACAGTGAGGGTAAGCAGGCAAAATTCCAATGCTGTTTTGCTTCAGTGTATTTTATGTAGACTGACTGTTATTAAAAGGTGTAATTCACCCTGGATCTGGGTCAACATTAAATGATCCAATCGAGAAAAGTCCCTTGCAGTTGTGTCCTGATGCTCAGAGATGCTGGTACCATGGAATAACCAATAAGTGCAATGGGAATAATGGGGGTGTGGCTTGTTAAATTCTCCAGGGATGAATCAACTGGGATCACAAGATACCAGAAGTTCTGAAGTATAATGGTTGGTTTTCTGGGACAATGGATGTTGATCAGCTAAATTAGACAAATTACCACTGATTAAGGAATCAGGATCATTGAGATCTTTTGAGAAGTGTTTATTGAGAGTTGGCACACAAAAGCTGGTGACTCAAGGTTCTCAAGGTGACTAAAGTTGAACAAGTTGCTGACTTGGTTGTGCAAGAGTCACCCAACTGGTAATGTTTTGAAGGCATGAAGGAGACCTGGAAAGGAGTTGAGAATGGATATTGTGTGACAGGGCTGAAATTTAAGAAGAAAGCAAGGAGAGGCTATTGGTGAAACAACACCCCTGTTTTTATGTTACTTTCAAACTTCCATCCAAAACCTCACAATCCATAACCCCAATATTTACATTGGTCTTGGTGATTGTCCCACAGTACCTGTATCTTCAAGAAGATGGGCACAACTGGGAGGAATTCTTTTTTTGATTGGATTATTTGATGCTGATCCAGATTTAGGCTAGGCCACACCTTATAATGGGATAATGCAGAATTTTGCAGATGCCATGGGATGAAAACAAACAAAAAATGCACATTATGGACTCCTGGTGTTGTGAATTTTTAATATTGGGGGCGTAGTTATAACAGATCTGACCATGTGGTTTGGGGAGGTTTAAGGAAGAAATTTAGAATTTTTCGATAAAAAAGCTAATAAGGGTTGAGAATTCTGTGGGCTCTTCTGTTGGAGCCTTAGAGATAAGAATGTTGACAACAAGCTATTAGGCATTCATTCATGACCTGTGCCTCAGCTCCTGCCTCCGGGTTTCTACCCTGATTGAATTCCGACCTTGGCACCCTTTAATGGATGGTGTGATTCCATCTGTGTAAGCCAAATGACCCTTTTTTTTTTTTTTTTTTTTTTTACCCAAGTCACTTTTTGGTTATGGTGTTTCATTATAGCAGTAGAAAAGTAACAGCAATACAGATAAAACAGAAGAAAACTGTTGAAATAAAGATGCCTTGTAAGTGGCAAGTAGGAAAAATTTGAAAACATGCCAAAAGATATTAAATCAAATCCAGAAATTGATCTTGCTCTATGATTAAGTATATTTAATGTTATTAAATTTCTAAACACCCATTTGGGAAAACAGATCTTGATTTTAGACCCCATCTTAGAGAAATGGGCCTAAGGCTTAACTTATTGCAAGCCAGCACCTAACACCAGTTTCCAGTTTACTCCCCCAACAAACCTGGCCTTCAGATCACAAGCCTGGCCCTGGCATTTCACTTCCTCACAACCACCAATCAGGAGGAAAGCAGAAGTTAAGTTTATGGTTTGGTTTCCAGTATCATCCAATTATTTTAAAGGGTAACAGAATTCCATAACATGTGCTAGGCTAAAAACTCCCTTGTATGTCTGCTCATCTCTGTGTAAGTGTTTGCTTGAAACAGGGTCCAAGACCTCACCCTCCTGTCCTGCTGCATCAGAGGCACAGTGTGGCCCAAGCTCAAACTTGAATCAAAACTCTAGTACAATTACATTGGAATCAGCTCCTTCGTGGTCAGTTGGTGTTCATAAAATGAACACAACATTTTGGTGCATTTGTCAGGAACCACAACACTTCCTGCACTACCAATTTGAAGTGTCTTGATACATGTAATTTCTCTCCGAGTCTGACCATGTGTTTGTCTGGTACAGGTGATTCTGTTCCCTGTGCTGTGTAACCGTAAGGTAATCTCTTACTGTAGGTGTCTTAGTCTGTTCATAAACTCTGAGTGGCTGCCAGGTCTGTAAGTTTTGAGAAAGGGCCTAAACATCTGTATTTCAAGCTCAACATGACTAAAAGGAGGTGCTGGAATGTCATGGCCACACTGAGCTGGAAGACATTCCAGAGCCCAATAAGGAGACCTTGATGTTTCAATCAGAGTTCTGCTCAGGCTCTGAGAAATTTGGTTGTATATCATCTGGTTTTGTTTTATTTGGTTTTTGTTTGTTTGTTTGTTTTTCTTCTCAAGGAAAAGAAAGGATGAATATTCTTGTGTCCGTATATGTTTGTTGTTTCTCTTAGGACTATTGAGTTTCTCTTCACAGGGCAACTTTGACTTTGAAGGGTGCTAACATGGGACAGGTACATTCCTAGCAATTTTAAGGATCTTAAAACCAAGAGCCACAGAGTCACAAGAGCCTGACTACTGAGTGGACTGATCTGTAAGCTATAGCAGGCAGAACAATAGACTTTGCTACCTCCTTTGCACACAGGTAGAGAAGAGGGGCCCTGCTGCCAAGATTGTGTGTGTTTTTGTGTGTGTGTGTGTACAGAATCTTGAGTGATATGATAGGCAGATTATTCTAATTTTGCAAACTAATGTTCTCAATACGAAGCACTGGACTCGTTCAGAATGAAAATAATGCTATTGATAAGCGTTTACTGAAGCAATGATTAATTTTCTAAGTTGTTTATTTTATTGATATCAATCATTCTCTTTCAGCTCAATTTTTTGTTTTTTGATATGCTATCCTTTGGAGCATCTTTTTGTGTCAGAATTTTGAAATTCATTTATTTCACTGGGTGTTTTGCCTTTACCATCCCATCTACAGCCTCCAGGGTATCTCCCATGGCAGGAACTATTCCCTATAGGCTTCGTTCATTAATTCATCATAATCATCAGTACATAATATTATACCCTCTGAACGTATTTTTCATTCTCATAACTCCTCTGCTCTCATTTCAAATGTATTGGTTTTGAGAGAACACACTCAGTATTTCATTGAACAGAGTCTATAATCAACTCTGAGTAGAAAACCAACAGCTGTTAATTGAATATTATTCTTGGTCTACAAAAATGTTTGCTAAAAATAGACCTTTCAAAATATATCCCAAGACACTTGTTGTGAGGAAATATTGAGTATAAGTGTTTAAATACATCTATATGTACTGGGTTCACAAAATTTCATTGCTTTCCAACTCAATAAGAAATAGAATGTCTATTCTAGCTGGAAACAGACTGCACATAATTTAAATAAATAGTCCCTCCTCCTGGTGCTTCTCTTTCTCCATGTCTTCCTTTGCTTTCTTCTCCCCTTTCTCTGTATCACATTTTCTTTCACCTCCTTTTACTTTCTGTTTCCCTCTCTTTCCCACTGCTTTCTTTTTCTTCTACAAAGTGTCCAAAAATGTTTCAAGGAATCTTTCTGGGAGATAAATTGTTGAAGGTGGGTTAGATAAAGAAGCTGCACCAAGCCAGGCATGAGCACAGCAAGACTGTTAAGTGGCAGTCAGGAGAATAGGACTTCCACAAACATTCTGTGGAGTTAGATTCAAAAATCACACAGGTGATGTCACTAGTTTCCCAAGATTGTCTGACCTAAAATAACATTAATCATTCAATTTGTTCATCTAGAGAAAAGGACAATGGCCAATACATTTAATGAGGGCAGGGATGGGAAGAGACAGAGGGTTTTCATGTTACAGACACAAAAAAGTGGCATTTTCTCAGTGTGTGGTTCATGAAACACCTATATATAAGTGACAAGGGATGGAGGTTTAAAATGAATATTTCTGGGCTGAAATCCAAGAGCATCAGAATATCTGGAAGTAAGCTTAGACATTTTAATTTTAAAAGTGCTCAAGATTACTTTGAAGCACATGAAAATTAAGCACAGAATTAATAATTGCTTGGGAAGTCTAAATTTATTGAATCACAGTTCCTTATATTGAGCTTGTGGATGGCCATGTCTGCCTTTCCACCAAGACTTCAGACAACTGAGACTCAAACATCTAAAGACAGTACCAAGATGCCAACGTACTATTTTTTTTTTGGGGGGGGGGTTATTTCTTTTTATATGGTAGTCAAGTAACCACACTGAACCAATGGAGGATTTACAAAGAAGCAATTCTGGAAATTTGAACTACAGAAATATTGATAGAAGACAAAAATAAATACAAAATGATACCTCTATCCTAATTTGTTTGTAGATAAAGAGATCTTGAATTGAGTCACCTCACTTCTCTTTCTTGTCCTGAATAATGACCATGAATATATTCTCTATTTCCTGATCCTCGGTCCTAAAATTCTTACTGATCAACTAATATTTAATACATTACATTCTAAGTATTCAAACTGTGTCTAGTAGTAACATTTCTCTATTATTTTTGTATACAAGTAAGCTGTTGAATAATTTTCATCACTTAGAAAACTCCAACACCTTTGTAATTAGAATAATGCAAGACTTTTAGATTTTTAAATTAATTCATTAAATCATTTGTATAAATTAAGATTTATTTGCACACTTAAGTAATAATTAGTTGTATAAATTAAGAATAACTTTCACACTGAGGAAATAAAGATGATTAAGACTTGGTTTTTGTTTCATGGGCCACAACTTAAGACATAAGGCAAATATATAAGTTAACTTTAAATTAATAAATCATGTGCCCCAATTTCAAATTTTGAAGTGTGTATGCTTGTGTGTATTTCTGCCCCATTTACTTGGCAGATAATGATGACCTCTATAGGATCGAAACAGAAGAAATTACTATACAGAACCTAGTTCTACATAAGATATTTGGAGAGGGAGCACAAATTTAAAACTAGCTTCAAATTTGGGTAGGTGACATATACCACTGGGAACCTTATTTTAGCAATGGAGAGGTAAAGGGCCCGTAATGATCAGCTCTGTGAATAGACCGTGCTCCTTAAATAGTCACTATGTGACATGCTTTTCCCATCTAATAACCAAATTAACTGTGACATGGTAGGATTCAGGGCATGGGTGAGAGAGGAAGGAGAGTTCTTCACTTGGAACAGAAATAGGGCTAAAGTACAGAGTTCGCTGGCCCCACCCACTAGAGATATGTCATTTGTGAATGAAAGTGCCCATCAAAGCATTGTCAGTATAGACTCCTGGGTGTCCTCTGTCATCACTCCTTCTCCTAGCCCTGGCAGGATTCTCAGAAACTAATTGCCACCATGGATTCTTAGATTTACACACAGTGCACTATGGCATAATGCATGGGAAAGGCAGAGAGATTGCAGAAAACAAATCTCTTCAGTGCAGCTCTGATGGGAAAGATAAGCAAATTTAAAAACGAAGCTGACATCTTTCCCTTTAATTGATTTAAATTAAGAATGCCTCTAACTTCCCAACGGTTTTCTAATTAAGTTCCATATAAATGATGCCCAGGCTTGCAGGTACTTGAAAAGTGGGTGTGCTACAATAATAACAGAGTAAACATGTGATCTAGTTTTGCAGCAGAGTAAGCCATACTATTCATGTGACATCGCCCATGTTTTGGGGGCAGTGCGTTGACTAGTTAGTTTATTTCACCATTTAAACTAAAGATTGTGTACTCTCAAATGGCCTGCGAGACAATAAGTTCATTTCAAAATTAATTGTAAGGGGATTTTTTTCTTTAAATAGTGATAATAAGTGCTCATGTGAATATGTTTAGGATATAGAAAATATCAGAAAAAAGAATAAATTGAAATGATTATTAAGAATCATACTTCATGCTTATGCTTTTATTTTATGCGATTCTAATATCATGATAAATTCACAAGTATATGTATTTTCATGAGAATGAAAGATTTGTAATTCCATGAATCTGCAATGTTAAATAAAGATCAGTCATCTTCCTAAGAATAGTTAAAAAAAAATAAAGAAAAAGTTTAGTTTCTTTTCCCTCTCCCTGTTTCTCAAATTCATTTTTCTCTCTCCTCTCTGCAGATGGCTCACCACTTAAGTAAAATAATTGATACTGCATATTTTATTTGGCATTAGAGTGGACCCTTCCTCATAAGGTTGGCTTAAAGGCTCTGAGCACACAAAGTCTTTGTCATCTTTATCCTTTTCTGTCCACCCAATAGCTGAAACAATGGAACAATTCAATAACACTTTTTTCCCTGACTTCTTCTAAAAATGTTGAAATTAGAGAACTTTTAAAGTTCAGAAAGGGAAAATATTTAGAAGGTAGGGAAAAAACAGATTACTGGCTAGAGAATTTATGCTTTACAATTAATTCAACCAAGGTAAGCAAATATACAAAATTAAAATAAATGAGATAAACTACAGTTGCTGCAGACATAATATTGAAAATTCAACAAGAACAGATTTTCACATTTTTATTTTCTTGATCAATTCTTAACTAAGTTTTCTATTAAAATTTGAAAAGTATTTGTTTTGATATCCCTATTGCTGAGTGCTCATTGATTAAAAAAAAAGCAAAAAAAAAAAAAAATAACATAAAACAATGAATTTTCTTTACGGGTAAAAGTGCACATTCAAACTACTACAACAAAAATTGTTTTAAGTCTTTGTAAGAACTAGTCACTCATATGATACACATGTGTACATGGAGGAACACACACACACACACACACACACACATACACACTTAACATTAAAAATTTTAAAAATATGTCTTTTTGCCAAACTATAATTTAAATTTGAAATATTGTAAGGAAATTGAATTAACTTGATTAAAAAGGAGACCTAAATTGTTTTCAAATTCATACTAATGTGAAAATATAATACATAAAATAAATTTTAAGTCTGAACATTAGCATTTTTTTGGTAGAAAGTGAAAACATGCAATGCTTCCCCCGTTGAGCTCCTTGTCAATTAGTATTGTTCATAGGAGGGATTTTTAATTCCAAAATCCTGACTTTATTTTTTTTCAAAGGTAGGGTTGATGTTTTCACTTCCTCTGTACCTTTGTGGGGGTTTCAAGAGTTAAATGTAAATTAAAACCACAATGACTAGCATTTTGGAAAATGTTTATAAAAATGTACATTTATCAGGTATTCTTTGTTTTATATACTTGAATTATCTACATTGTAATCCAGAGTTTTTCCATCTTATGACTTGGGCAATGGGATCTAATTTTACTTTTCTATACATTCCTTGCTAATTTAGACAACTTTATTCCTTCCAGCTATTTGCCCCTGGCCTTCTTGGCTTTCACCCAGGCCTGGATATTTCATTCAGGTTAGGTGCCTTCTACAAGTATGGATGGAGTGGAAAAAAAAGTGAAAAAAGGGATACTCATGGCCATTTTGTGGGTAATGGTGAAGTTGCTGAAACAGTTGAAAAATATAGAGATAAAGTGTTTTAAAATGGGACGTATTGCCTTATACAGTATTCATCATTTTACGATAGGCAATTGATTGTTTTATACTGGCAAAATAAATCAAGTGACTTATTAAATACATCTTGCTAGCATGATTACCATCTCTGGCTACTTTGGGGGAAAGGTGGCTGTGAGACGGCTTTGGAAAGCATTGTATTTGTAATATAATTAACATTTATGGCTTCCATGTGACATATTCAGACATTTAATCTCAGGATGATAATAACCTCACTTCATGAAATAACTTCTTTGATCACAAACCCATGAGCTAGTAGGCATAGCTTGTAATCTAGGCACTTTGGGAGGGAACAGGATAATCTACATGTAAGTTCAACTGAGTTACAGATCATTCAAAGACACATTATATTACATGTGATTTTGTCAAAAAAAAAATAAAATCAAACAAAGGAAAACAACATATTAATGTGGGCAAATATATCCTGAAGTTCTTGATTTCATGATTTATAACTTGTTAGTTGCTTACTAATAAATACTGAAAACAATGTGAAACTTGCTTTTTTCTTTTAATATACCTAGAGCTTTTTAGTCATAGGCTCTAATAATGCCTCAGATGCAGTCCAAAGGAAAACGATGGTCCATAGATACGAACAACAGAAAACTCTGAAGTGTTCTGAGATGATGATTAAGAAATAGAACTGCAGCAGCCTTTCTTCAGAAGACATGTGCTACCAAATATGAAATCAATGTAAGAGAATAAACATAACAGAAGATTCTAGAATAATATTATTTTTGATTCCTCTTTGTGACAAACCACAGGATTAAGAGTTTGGTGCCCAGTTACTCACTGCAAAGTTTGGGAAATTCACTAAGTACGCTTATAACATTATTTCATAAGGGGAAATCATTTGAAATGTAAATAAAAATTTATTGAAGAAAAAATAAGAAAAAATGATTAAGCAAAAAAATATATAGCTTGCTAAAACAGAAAAAAAGAGATAGTTCTTGGACTGGAGAGATGGCTTAGCGGTTAAGAGCAATGATTGCTCTTCTAGAGGTCCTGAGTTCAATTCCCAGCAACCACATAGTGGCTCACAATCATCTGTAATGGGATCCGATGCCCTCTTCTGGTGTGTCTGAAGACAGCTACATATTTATATACATAAAATAAACAAATAGATCTTTGAAAAAAGAAATACATTAAAAAAGAGAGAGATAGTTCTTATTGTACTTGATCTTTTTAATGACGTGGAATCTTTCAAATGATAGGCATATATTTCAGCGGTATGGAAACTTCACTTGGAGACATGTTAATCCTATAACTACAGAAATTGGAACTTCATTTTTTTATGCTTGTTAATATTTTTTATTTTTGCATGTATTAACTTTCTCAAATTTTGAAGAAAAACATTGAGGAATTACACCAACCTATTTATGATATATATTGCTTCTGCCAACTTTATTTTTAGCTTTATGAAACTACACTGTGGGCTTCACTTACACTTTCATGGTTATGCTCTTTATTATATTTATGTTATAAATTTTATATACACACACACACACATATATATGTATATATGTATATAGTACAACCTGTCTTAAATGCCCATATATTTTGAAGCGGTTCAATGAATCTGAATAACAATATATACAGTATCACACATATTTATCATATCATGTTTGTGATGCAAATAATTCTATCAAACCTGCTATCAATTTGTAAGTCACTGTCTTGTACTATCATCCTCTTGTACTCACTTTTGCAACAAAGCAATGTCATACAAGGACCAAAGTATTTTGTAATGTAGCAAACTGCAAAATCACACACACACACACACACACACACACACACACATGAACACAAACACAAAGTAGTATTTAGTATATAACAATATTCTACTTGAAAGAGAAATTTAAAAAAATCTCATTTGCAACATGGATTTATTTCTTCATTTACAAAAAGCAGTTGTAACAACCTAATGACCTATAGCATGAATAAAATGCTTATATATTCAATGCAAGCATCTTTTCAGGACCTGAAAGATACTTAACAAATGTTTGTTCATAAGTGTTTTGCTTTCTCTTCTGTCCATTAAATACATTGTTCCACGCTCTGAACCTCTTCCAATGTTTTCTAAAGTAAAGCATTATGTGTCAGTGTCACTTGAATGTGTTGTCACATACATGGCTTTCAGGCATTGATTCCTCCCCTGCTTCTCATGTGGAATCTATCAATACCAAGGGAAGTTTGAGAATTTTTCCTCACTGTGCAAACTACAAACTATAAGAAACAATACCAGTACAAACTATAAGAAGCAGTACTTATAGACTAAACAAATTACACTTTGGGGATAATTTGTAAATGATGGAATTCATCACAGTAACAAAGACTGTCTTACATGCCACAGACATTGAGTTTAAGTTTAACAGATAAAAGAGAAACTATTAATATTTAACTTTAATTTCCTGGCAGAAAGAATGTTGGAAATTGCTTTTGAAAATTTTGTTGGAGAAGAGTAAATTTTGAATATGTTAATCTTAGTTAAGGCAAGGTTAAAAAACTGAAAAAGGGTACAAGAATACTATGAATAGAAGTTCTTGTGATGAACATACATGTGTCTAATATAACAGTGACTTAGAAGCCTGCTAGTACTGTGAAAGTCCTATTCTGAAAGTGAACACACTTAATTTTTCTAGATCTTTTAATTTGTAATTCTATTTATATATTTCAATATGGTATGGTGACAGAATTATTGTAAATGTTGCGATGAAAAGAGAAAGAAACATAGGCATACATGTAAGAGAGAGAGAGAGAGAGAGAGAGAGAGAGAGAGAGAGAGAGAGAGAGAGAGAGAGAGAGAGAGAGAGAGAGAGAGAATCATGGGCATACATGGTCCATATATGAAGAAGATGCAGTAATTCACATCAAATATTGATAATGCTGTAGATACAGTTGAAAGTACTGGGCTTTAGGAGATAGTTGACAAATTTCCCAGTGTAACAGAGACAATAGATACAGGGTCAGAAATATTAGAAGGTAAATCTATTTCGCATACCATGCTTTCTTCCTGGCATTTTTTTTTTGGTGGGGAGCTTTGGTTAGATGATTCTATGACTTACTGTCTCTGCTACTCTGCTACTCCCTCATAATGATCTAAGTGAACACATCAAAGACATGAGGCATTACTAAACACCTAACCAGAAAACACTCTTGTCTTTAATGTCCAATCAATAAATGTACCAATCAAATAGGCTCTAGTAAGCCCAGGGAAAATGCACTATAAAGAGGTGGGCAGAACTGAATTGAATCAAATGCTTTGCCCATCTTAAATTCCACTGTGGGGCCAAACGTCTCACATCAAAAGTCTTATGCTCTTGCTCATTTTTATACCAAGACTGTTAACCAAATTCTGAAATATGTTTCTGCACAATCAGCCGTATTCCTAAGAAGAAAAATGTAGAAACCCACTTTTTGATGCCAAGGTTATTTAATTTGGGGCTTTTATTTGCAAATAATTGGGGGTCATTATTGTAGAAATGCAACCCAACAAGTAATAATCCACATTGTTTTAAATGTGTATGTATAAAGTGCAAAGTATTGAGATCTTATAAGTGCATGGTTTTATATTTACTTTGAGTAAGGAAACAATTTTTTATATAAATATATCCTGCATACTTAATAGGTTAAAAAAATTCTAAAGATCACCCTTCTACTTAAAAAGATTTAAAAGGTTCTATTGTGCTTTATCTGTGGAAATAGCAAAACAACAGAGATAATCTATTAGAATGTTCTGTAGTAATTATATATAAATAGTGTGGCCAGCATTTTCAATCAAACTATATTTTATTTTAAAATTATTGCCTTATATAAAATCAGTGCCTTTCTGAGATGCAGGTGTGTAGGAGGTGGCTCTCAATAAAACTCATAGATAATTTGAATAGTTTTAATTAGTGATCCTCTCAGAACAATTGGAAATAGCTCACACTACAGCTGCTCCCATGCCCCTGGCTGATTTGGAATTCTATTTTTGTTGATCTTAGCAGTAAAGTGGCGAAGTTTGCAGATGACTGTCATTGCAAACATGAACATATATAATCAATATTACCATAGTAGTGGTTACATGATTTTTATCCAAGAATAGAAACTATTTCTGGTGAAGATTAATTTTAGTAGGAATCAATGGCTCCTTAGGTCAATTCTTGTTGACAAGCAACACGTTCTGAGACATTTATTTTCAGTTTGGTATTTGTAACTAGTAGCAATGTCTGTATATTTTTATTCCTTTTACTTATTAATTTCCTCATATTTTATTTAAATAGCCATTTATATCTACTGCAGATTTACATAAAATTGCATTGAGTGACTCTATATGCAAGACACTATTCTATGTAGTTGACACTTTTCAATCAAAATTTCCATTGTTGCTGTGGAAGAGAAACTATTCCCCTTATTTTCTTTTAGAGAAAATGAAAAATTTCAAAGGCTTTAAAAGTCTCTGAAGGATGCATGAATATGCCGAGCACTGGAAAGAATCTTACAAAAGTAACTATTATTTATTGTTTATCTGTCATATGCCAGGTGTTTCATAAGGGACTAATCATTTCATCTCTCCAAACTTGCATGGAGAGATATGTTTTTAATTAAATGGAATTTACCTCCATTCTTCTTTATACACACAAAATTCATCAGATAATTATCAGCATATAATATTGTGTTATGCTATGATAATTCGACAGAAGAGTGTGGAGTGTGGAAGGGAATGGATACTTCTCAGTCCTTTTGTTTTTTGCAGAGATATTAACATTCATAGCTTTTATAGCTGATCACAATTCAGCATTTGAAAACTTCTTATGCTCAGAGTAGTTTATCATAAGCAGACATTTTGCAAGGTCCCTGTAGGCACACAAGAGTGCTTCTGGTGAATCAGAACCAACTATATTTGCATGTATTCTAATTTTTTTCCAATTTAAGTGACAGAAAAATTGTCAAGGCATATATAAAAGTCAGCCATGCACTAGTTGCTGATCTTCATTGGAAAAATGTTCCTAATTTAGTAACTAGAAACTTATGTTGTGTTATTTTTGTTATTATTTTGTTTATCCGGTTTAACAAAATTTCAGATTTCAGTTAAGCCCTCAACCAAGAAAAGAAACACGCTCTGTGTATATACACATGGTCAGTTCACTGTGGGTGAGCTTGGATAAGGTCTCATCTAGAGTCCCAGGACAGCATTCAAGTATGACTTTGAATGTGAGTGACAGTTCCACTGAAAGGTCAGAGTTCTGTCTACTTAACAGTCAGTCTTCTTCGTTGTATTCATTCAGCTCCACTGAGCACAGTGAGGTTCATTTCTTTACCTCTTTGATTTCTTTTCTTAGTACCAAACACCATTTATTCGCATGCATATAGGATTATGGAGCACTGCATACTCCAACCTATAAGCATTCTCTCTTTTGAGATAGGTTCTGACTATGTAGCCCAGGCCAGCCAGCTGTAAGTTTCAAATACCTAGTCTTCCTCCTGCCTCAGTCTCCAGAGTGCTTAAATTATAGTTGTGTGTTAACATGATTTCTTTAGCATTTTATTTTAAACTAATCTTTTATTTATTTATTTAATATTGTTATTTTTTTAAAGCTTTGTCTTTTTTTTCTTTTTTTATTCGATATAATTTATTTACATTTCAAATGATTTCCCCTTTTCTAGCCCCCCCCACTCCCCAATAGTCCCTTCTCTTCCCCTGTCCTCCCTCCCACCCCTTCTCACTTCCCCGTTCTGGTTTTGCTGAATACTGTTTCACTGAGTCTTTCCAGAACCAGGGGCCACTCCTTCTTTCTTCTTGTATCTCATTTGATGTGTGGATTATGTTTTGGGTATTCCAGTTTTCTAGGTTAATAACCACTTATTAGTGAGTGCATACCATGATTCACCTTTTGAGTCTGGGTTACCTCCCTTAGTATGATGTTCTCTAGCTCCATCCATTTGCCTAAGAATTTCATGAATTCATTGTTTCTAATGGCTGAATAGTACTCCACTGTGTAGATATACCACATTTATTGCATCCACTCTTCTGTTGAGGGATACCTGGGTTCTTTCCAGCATCTGGCAATTATATATAGGGCTGCTATGAACATAGTAGAGCATGTATCCTTATTACATGGTGGGGAATCCTCTGGATATATGCCCAGGAGTGGTATAGCAGGATCTTCTGGAAGTGAGGTGCCCAGTTTTCGGAGGAACCGCCAGACTGATTTCCAGAGTGGTTGTACCAATTTGCAACCCCACCAGCAGTGGAGGAGTGTTCCTGTTTCTCCACACCCTCTCCAACACCTGCTGTCTCCTGAATTTTTAATCTTAGCCATTCTGACTGGTGTAAGATGAAATCTTAGGGCTGTTTTGATTTGCATTTCCCTAATCACTAATGAAGTTGAGCATTTTTTAAGATGCTTCTCTGCCATCCGAAGTTCTTCAGGTGAGAATTCTTTGTTTAACTCTGTACCCCATTTTTTAATAGGGTTGTTCGGTTTTCTGGAGTCTAACTTCTTGAGTTCTTTATATATATTGGATATTAGCCCTCTATCTGATGTAGGATTGGTGAAGATCTTTTCCCAATTTGTTGGTTGCCGATCTGTCCTCTTTTTTTTTTTATTTTTTTTATTTTTTTATTCGATATAATTTATTTACATTTCAAATGATTTCCCCTCTTCTAGCCCCCCCACTCCCCGAAAGTCCCGCAAGCCCCCTTCTCTTCCCCTGTCCTCCCACCCACCCCTTCCCACTTCCCCGTTCTGGTTTTGCTGAATACTGTTTCACTGAGTCTTTCCAGAACCAGGGGCCACTCCTCCTTTCTTCTTGTACCTCATTTGATGTGTGGATTATGGTTTGGGTATTCCAGTTTTCTAGGTTAATATCCACTTATTAGTGAGTGCATACCATGATTCACCTTTTGAGTCTGGGTTACCTCACTTAGTATGATATTCTCTAGCTCCATCCATTTGCCTAAGAATTTCATGAATTCATTGTTTCTAATGGCTGAATAGTACTCCATTGTGTAGATATACCACATTTTTTGCATCCACTCTTCTGTTGAGGGATACCTGGGTTCTTTCCAGCATCTGGCAATTACAAATAGGGCTGCTATGAACATAGTAGAACATGTATCCTTATTACATGGTGGGGAGTCTTCTGGGTATATGCCCAGGAGTGGTATAGCAGGATCTCCTGGAAATAAGGTGCCCAGTTTTCGGAGGAACCGCCAGACTGATTTCCAGAGTGCTTGTACCAATTTGCAACCCCACCAGCAGTGGAGGAGTGTTCCTCTTTCTCCACACCCTCTCCAACACCTGCTGTCTCCTGAATTTTTAATCTTAGCCATTCTGACTGGTGTAAGATGAAATCTTAGGGTTGTTTTGATTTGCATTTCCCTAATGACTAATGAAGTTGAGCATTTTTTAAGATGCTTCTCCGCCATCCGAAGTTCTTCAGGTGAGAATTCTTTGTTTAACTCTGTACCCCATTTTTTAATAGGGTTGTTTGGTTTTCTGGAGTCTAACTTCTTGAGTTCTTTATATATATTGGATATTAGCCCTCTGTCTGATGTAGGATTGGTGAAGATCTTTTCCCAATTTGTTGGTTGCCGATTTGTCCTCTTGATGGTGTCCTTTGCCTTACAGAAACTTTGTAATTTTATGAGGTCCCATTTGTCAATTCTTGCTCTTAGAGCATACGCTATTGGTGTTCTGTTCAGAAACTTTCTCCCTGTACCGATGTCCTCAAGGGTCTTCCCCAGTTTTTTTTCTATTAGCTTCAGAGTGTCTGGCTTTATGTGGAGGTCCTTGATCCATTTGGATTTGAGCTTAGTACAAGGAGACAAGGATGGATCAATTCGCATTCTTCTGCATGCTGACCTCCAGTTGAACCAGCACCATTTGTTGAAAAGGCTATCTTTTTTCCATTGGATGTTTTCAGCCTCTTTGTCGAGGATCAAGTGGCCATAGGTGTGTGGGTTCATTTCTGGATCTTCAATCCTGTTCCATTGATCCTCCTGCCTGTCACTGTACCAATACCATGCAGTTTTTAACACTATTGCTCTGTAGTATTGCTTGAGGTCAGGGATACTGATTCCCCCAGATTTCCTTTTGTTGCTGAGAATAGTTTTAGCTATCCTGGGTTTTTTGTTGTTCCAGATGAATTTGATAATTGCTCTTTCTAACTCTGTGAAGAATTGAGTTGGGATTTTGATGGGTATTGCATTGAATCTGTATAGTGCTTTAGGCAAAATGGCCATTTTAACTATATTGATTCTACCGATCTATGAGCATGGGAGGTTTTCCCATTTTTTGAGGTCTTCTTCCATTTCCTTCTTCAGAGTCTTGAAGTTCTTGTCATACAGATCTTTCACATGTTTGGTAAGAGACACCCCAAGATACTTTATACTGTTTGTGGCTATTGTGAAGGGGGTCATTTCCCTAATTTCTTTCTCAGCCTGCTTATCCTTTGAGTATAGGAAGGCCACTGATTTGCTTGAGTTGACTTTATAACCTGCCACTTTGCTGAAGTTGTTTATCAGCTGTAGGAGCTCTCTAGTGGAGTTCTTTGGGTCACTTAGGTAGACTATCATGTCGTCTGCAAATAATGATAGTTTGACTTCTTCCTTTCCAATTTGTATCCCTTTGACCTCCTTATGTTGTCGAATTGCCCGAGCTAGTACCTCAAGTACAATATTGAAAAGATAAGGAGAAAGGGGGCAGCCTTGTCTGGTCCCTGATTTCAGTGGGATTGCTTCAAGTTTCTCTCCATTTAGTTTGCGATCTGTCCTCTTGATGGTGTCCTTTGCCTTACAGAAACTCTGTAACCTTATGAAGTCCCATTTGTCAATTCTTGCTCTTAGAGCATACGCTATTGGTGTTATGTTCAGAAACTTTCTCCCTGTACCGATGTCCTCAAGGGTCTTCCCCAGTTTCTTTTCTATTAGCTTCAGAGTGTCTGGCTTTATGTGGAGGTCCTTGATCCATTTGGATTTGAGCTTAGTACAAGGAGACAAGGATGGATCAATTCGCATTCTTCTGCATGCTGACCTCCAGTTGAACCAGCACCATTTGTTGAAAAGGCTATCTTTTTTCCATTGGATGTTTTCAGCCTCTTTGTCGAGGATCAAGTGGCCATAGGTGTGTGGGTTCATTTCTGGATCTTCAATCCTGTTCCATTGATCCTCCTGCCTGTCACTGTACCAATACCATGCAGTTTTTAACACTATTGCTCTGTAGTATTGCTTGAGGTCAGGGATACTGATTCCCCCAGATTTTCTTTTGTTTCTGAGAATAGTTTTAGCTATCCTGGGTTTTTTGTTGTTCCAGATGAATTTGATAATTGCTCTTTCTAACTGTGTGAAGAATTGAGTTGGGATTTTGATGGGTATTGCATTGAATCTGTTTTTTTTATATATATATTCTATATTTACATTTCAAAAGTTATCCCCTTTTCTGGTCCCCTCACCTCTGCCCAGAACACCCCTATCCCAGATTACCTCCCCATGTTTCTTGAAGGTGTTCCCTCACCCATCTCACTCCCACCTCCCACCTTTGATTCCCCTTCGCTGGGGCATCTATCGAGCCTTCATAGGACCAAGGACCCATTGATGCCTGACCAGGCAATCCTTGTGCTTAATGCTTACAGATATAATCTTCTAAACGGGAGAATTAGCCCACTTTTTAGAAAGCTTTCCAATGAAATTGACCTTCAAGCAGACATTTTATCAGCAGCATATAGTAGAATGATAATTCTTTTGATAATTTACATATATATATATATATATATATATATATATATATGATAGGTATTTCATACATATAATTCAAAACTATCTCAGAGTGCAATTTTAATCTTGGTTAATGACAAAGGATAACTCATTTTCTTTTTTTTTTTTAATTCGATATAATTTATTTACATTTCAAATGATTTCCCCTTTTCTAGCCCCCCCACTCCCCGAAAGTCCCGTAAGCCCCCTTCTCTTCCCCGTCCTCCCACCCACCCCTTCCCACTTCTCCGTTCTGGTTTTGCCGAATACTGTTTCACTGAGTCTTTCCAGAAGCAGGGGCCACTCCTCCTTTCTTCTTGTACCTCATTTGATGTGTGGATTATGTTTTGGGTATTCCAGTTTTCTAGGTTAATAACCACTTATTAGTGAGTGCATACCATGATTCACCTTTTGAGTCTGGGTTACCGCACTTAGTATAATGTTCTCTAGCTCCATCCATTTGCCTAAGAATTTCATGAATTCATTGTTTCTAATGGCTGAATAGTACTCCATTGTGTAGATATACCACATTTTTTGCATCCACTCTTCTGTTGAGGGATACCTGGGTTCTTTCCAGCATCTGGCAATTATAAATAGGGCTTCTATGAACATAGTAAAGCATGCATCCTTATTACATGTTGGGGAGTCCTCTGGGTATATGCCCAGGAGTGGTATAGCAGGATCTTCTGGAAGTGAGGTGCCCAGTTTTCGGAGGAACCGCCAGACTGCTTTCCAGAGTGGTTGTACCAATTTGCAACCCCACAAGCAGTGGAGGAGTGTTCCTGTTTCTCCACACCCTCTCCAACACCTGCTGTCTCCTGAATTTTTAATCTTAGCCATTCTGACTGGTGTAAGATGAAATCTTAGGGTTGTTTTGATTTGCATTTCCTTAATGACTAATGAAGTTGATAACTCATCTTCTTGTAGTAGTAAATTTAGCTAAATAATCACCCCACATTCTATAGCATTGAATTTGTCGTTTGAATACAATCCAAGTTATTTACTAAAAACACGTTCCAGTTCACACAGTAAACTAAACTAGCAAAATGGCAAACATTTGAAAAGGCATCAAAATTAAAAAAAAAAATGTTGAATAGACAAGAAGTATTTTCAATTCTTTAGAGCTCAAATATTCCTTTGTAAAGTTGGTAACATTGTATTTATAAAATAATAATCCCCAAAAGATTTCATATCCTCTCTCTCGGTCTGTCTCTTTCTCTGTCTCTCTCTCCTTCTCTCTCTCTCTCTCTCTCTCTCTCTCTCTCTCTCTCTCTCTCTCTCTTAACCACACACACACACACACACACACCTCACATTACTTTATCTCTGTCTTTGTGGTTACTGCATATAATTTAGAGTGTCTCTTGTAATGTCAGCTTCCTATCTAGAAAAATTGAATTATCTGGCAGATGATGGCAGATGATAGTTAAGGTTTTCTTGCACAAGGTTGCTCATTAACTGTTATCAGTCCTTCAGGTGCTCAAAATACTGATATTCATGAATTGAATAAAAAAGATCTCCTTAGCCTCTATAGGTCCACAGTCATCCAGTCAGAAAAGTGAGTGTGGTGAAATGTAGATCATAGTATTTGTACTCTGAATCTAGGTTTGGATTGTGGATAAGGTCTTGCTTCAATATCCCTCCTATTGCATTTTTCTGCTGAACTTACAGTTCTCCTCGGGCTAATCTGTTTGCTCAGATCTCTGAATAATAACGCCTGTTTCTTACTTCTAAATGCAGAATTATTCTCTATATGTCATACATATCATTAACCCTAACTTTTAACACTTCATAATTGTTTCCTTTCATGAAATTCTTCATGGAGTTTGAGTAACTGTATTACAAAGGTAGGTTTACTCCTAGGAGAGGTAGAATCCTTGATAAATTAGGACTTACGGGAAGCCATTAAGTCCTAGAAGTTTTCTCATGGAATGAAATTTAGAGTTCTTGTTTCTCTCTGCTTTCTGTGTCAGGATGTAATCTGCACGCTCTGTCAAGTTTTCCTGTCGTGATATGCTTTGCTCTTGCCAAAGAACCAAAGCAAGAAGAAGGTGATCTAATCTTTATCTAGACATTCCTGAAACACTTGCAATTTAAAACACACTTTCTACTTTATAAGTTAATTTTCTCAGATATTTTGTTACAGTTATGATGATGCTGGCTAATACATATATAGTAATGTTTCCCCTTTGAAGGCACCCTTTTTGTATTGTGATTTCTTAAAACAATAAACATAGAACATAGAGGTGCTTGATAAAGTCCATTGTTTTTACCATATTTCTAATGAAATCATAAAACAAAAATAGTAAGATAGAGGAAGTGATCAACAAGAAAAGGAATGGCACTAGAAATTATGCTACAAAAATAAAATTATATTCTAAGTAAATGTAATCTATGTGGGTAGCACTGTCATTATCAACTAATAATATAAAAATTTCAAAGAATAATAAATCTATATAGAACATTCTCCAGATAAACACTGATAACTAATAAATCTTATTTTTATGTGTTCTGATTCAGCCCACTATGCTCTTTCTTTTAAAAATAGACTAACAAATGAAAATACTAATATAAATATCCCTTAAAGTAAATTGAATCTTGTTAAATTTAGGAGATCTTATTAATATCTCAAAACAACCTTATCGACATCCTATATTTGCTTTCAAATGATCTCACAGTGCAGCAGTATTCCTGTTGCACCCAGTCATTTATCATGTAATGTTTTCCCTGAATTTTCATCCTACACAGTATCATTGTCTACTGCTTTCTGCTTCTTCCCATTTCTCTGTTGTTGGGTCTTCTGTCTCCTATATTATAAACTTCATATTATGCATATTCCTCAAAATCATGTTAAAGATTAACCCACCCAGAGATATATGACATAAAAAAATCTTATTTATTTATTTATTTAATTTACTAATACTACAAACCCAGGAAGGTACCACACATTCTCAGTAAATGCTCCAAGAAGGACCTATGCTTTCTACATCTTCTTAGCTTCTATATTTGAACTATAGTCTCACCCAATTGCACAGGCTGATCTGAATTCATTTTGTACCTCAGACTGGTCCTGATGGCACAGGCTAGCATTTAGAACACTAGCATTTAGAACACTGGCACAAAGAACACCAGTTTGAAACAACATTTGACTGCATAGTCAAATCCTAACTCAAAAGAAAAGAAAATTTATAAAAATGTTATAAAATACTCCTTTTTTATTATATATGTATATATACACATATATTTTTCTCTATTTTGGGGTGTTGCCTTTTAATTTTATTTGTAGTGAACTTTGGTGAATAAACATTGATAATTTTGATATACTCAACTGTAACTATTTATAAAATATGTTTTTGTTCTTTTAAAACCAGGACAGTTCAGTGTAAATCACTATAGTGTGACGATTTATGTGTATATTTTAAGATGTTTTAGTGCTTTACTCTCTTACTTTAAGACACTTAACCCATTTTGAATTAGTTCATAGTATCTGAGAAAATAATAATAAATTATAGGATGTGCACTCACTGATAAGTGGCTATTATCCCAGAAGCTTGGAGTACCCAAGACACAATTCACGTGTCAAACGATGCCCAAGAAGGAGGAAAAACAAAGTATGGATCCTCTGGTCCTTCTTAAAAGAGGGAACAAAATATCCACAGAAAGAGATACGGAGACAAAGTGTGGAGCAGAGACTGAGGGAAAGACCATCTAGAGACTACCCCACCTAAGGATCGATCCCCAAAACCCAATTTTATATATATATAATTTTATATGGGAACTAGATCAAGATTTTTATTGGATCCTAAAAGATTTATCTACAATAATATACTAAAAGGTCACTTTTCCACAGAATACATTAAAATGGCCAGGAAGCATGAAGCAAGGTGTGCCTTATTATTGTTTGTGAGAGAAAATTATGTCTATAATAAAAAAAAATCACTCAGTAATATGTTAGACAGGAAGCGAGACAGGCAAAACATTCATGCACTATTTCTGAAAATGAAATATAGTACAGCCAATTTCAAAAACTTCCTGGAAGTTTCTTCAATAGTTAAACATACAATTAGTAAAAGTTATTGTGATTTTTCTTCCTAGGTATTTCTCCATGTGGTATGAAAGAAAACAAATGTTCTTACTAAACTTACAGTGTTTTATGCTGTTTTATACCTAATGTGAAAAGATGGAAACCCCCCAATTATGCAATGACAAATGAATAAAATTAATGTATTTACAAAATCTGGAGGGTCCAAAATGTATTTTATGCTACTTAACCATAAAAAGAATTATATATAAATGCAGAATTCAATCAAGATAAATATAAGAATCAATGAGTGAAGTTTGGAAACCAGGTAAGATAAGGCATACCCTATGTGTCGACACTTATATGAAATCTCTAGAGCAGGAATCTGTACAGCGACCAGAAGTTGATTAATGGTTAGATAGGGAAAGAGAAAATGAGAAAGAAGAAATAAAAATTATAAATTGTGTAGAATGCTGACAGAGTAGGCTGACTACATTTCATCACAAAAACAACAAGGCCTTGCTCAGTGAAACAAACTGGCCCAGGAAAGATACATGAAGCCAATAATAATCTAGAGAAATCACCTAGAGTGTACAAAGTTAGATTTTTCAGGGAAAAATAACCTTCTGGGGATACTGCCTACCACAGCACAAATATTGGTAGACAATTATATACAAAGCAGAGAGATGGCGAACTTACCACAGTTCCTCAGTGCTTAGTCTTCAGGTGATTCAGCACCCATTTCTATAGAAAATATCAAAAGCACCTATAACAGGCATTTACTTGTCACATTATAATGACAGTCATTGTGTGGTTGTCATTATTGTGACATATGTGACATATGTTTTAATTGACTGCTTTGAACAAAATTTAAATAAACAGGGGAGAAAGGAGAAATAGATTCCCCTGAAAAAGATCATGAGTAATTATTTAAAAATATTTATAACACAGAAAATGATAGAAAGCTTAAGAGAAGCACTAAACAGAATGGAATAAGAAGAAAAATTGCAGAGAGCTTTTATTAATCATTCAAAAGATAAATCATAATCTGTTAAGTCTAAGAGAGAACTTGAGGGAAGCATATCAAAGCCTGCATTGGCACTTACAGATGATATAGCAGGTATATAAAACAGCATGATATTTGATGAGTAGATAAAGCATACTTGCCTTACACAGTAATTCAGAGAGCTCTTTAGCAACCACAATTCAACCAAAATCAAGTGGCATGGTTATTATATCAAGTGCCAAGTTCAGGAAGAAAGAAAGCAGCCTTAGATTAATGGAGATGGGAGATGTGAATAGCCCCTGATAGAAAATGGCATGGATAAATATTTACCGGTATCATATTTCTAGAAGTTTATTCTACCATGGAAGACGGCAAGACTCAACTCTGCCCAATTATTCCTACATTAATGACAGAGAAATAGCAGAATTCATCTTTTCTACATGTGAAAAATCTTCCACCCCTAGAGAGTCTATCATTTTTGCTGAGCATCATTCTCGTTTCTTCTATCGCATGTAAAGTATTATCTTCACTCACTCTTGGAACAGCCTGGTGCCTTCCCTGAAGCAGTTGATTAATTACCAAGAACCATCAAGATTTGCATGACATTCCCTAGGCATGGTTTCTCTTGCAGTCTGAAATGACAATCTGGGTGAAGGTCTGGGACACTCTATGTTCTTTGACATTGCTAGCTGCAGGGATCGTTTGCCTGGAGCCCCTTCTGGGGAAAGTGGGTTGATTTAAACAAACAAGACACTACTTCCCACCAGCCTGCCTGCTGTTGCTGTTCTTCCTGATTATCCCAAGGCAGGATCCTCCATATGTTCACCTACCTCGGCCCAGGACAGAAATGAATGAGTGAACAAGCCAAAGGAATGAACAGGGACCAAGGGAACTTAAGAAGAGATCTGGCATTGAGCCTGGTAAGGCAACAGTAAAAGGCAAATGCTAAGCCACAGAGGAATTGAATTCACATCCTTGAATGCTACTATGTTGGCAACTGAATTTCTTTTTTGTTCTGTTAAGGCAATGATACAAAGTTGATAATAGAAACAGCTTTAGCTGGATCACTGGCTATCCACAAAACTGTTGCTTATCCATGGGGTATGTTCTAGCTGGGGTGCCTTGTCTGGCCTCAATGGGAGTGGATGTGCCTAGTCCCACAGAGACTTGATGTGACAGTATGCTAGAATAACCAGGAGGGGACCCACCCACTCAGAAGAGAAGGGGAGAGGAGAATGATGGGAAGGATTGTGGGTGAGCAGGGAGCCCAGGAGCAGGGCAGTGAAGTATCTATAAAAAAGAGAAAGAAACACAGCTTCTCCATATAATAATTCTATTAATTTGTGATCTACAATCTCATGGACCTCATATGAATACTCAGAGCTAAAGACACTATTGTATGGTAACCAGCAGGTGATCCAGCAACATGTAAAACTGTTTTAGCTTTGACAGTCACCTTTGACCTCTAGGGAACAATATCACAATTGTGCTACAGTCTAAGGGTCATACTGACATTGAGACCCAACCTTGGGTTTTTCTCTGTAATCAGAGATACAGCCAAACTTTCACTCTACTTTGAAGACTCTTCAAATTTCTCCTGATTCTTCACCTAATAGCTTTAACATGTGTGGACACTTGTATCTTGTCTGCTTCCTACGGATGCAAACATTTTAGAATACTTAGCATTTGGGTATTATAAAAATATAAATACACATTCGATTGTACAATGGTAATTTTAATGATTACAAATTATACCTCATTGATATGATATCTTGAACAAGTAAAATATTACAAGTAGGCTCATACATAATGCATTTATGTATAGTCATTGGTAAGAGAGATGGTGATTGATATTCCTTTAGTTTATCAAACAACCAAACTACAGGTGCAGGTAGCACTACATTGTGCTCCACAGCACATGAAAAGGAAAGCTGTTTTTTTTTTTTTTTTTCTATAATCCCTCAGAAAGAAAATTGTTGCTAGAAATGGTAGTCTGGATCCTGTATCAAATACCACACTTGATATATTCTCCTGGGACTTAAACATGGATGCATTTTAAACTCTAGATACATTAAGGGCAAAACCATATTATGATTCATTATTTCCAGATCTCAAAGTGGTGCTAGATGAACTGTAGTTTGTTATTTGGATAAATTTCAAGGAACTAACATAGTTGAAGCAGTATTATACTTTTCTCAAACTTTCATATTATGCCCCTGATGCTATGTGAAGCAACCATAAATTAAAATTATGAAAAAAAGAAAAAATTAAGACGTAGGTAGGTAGATTGATCAAATCCAAACATTTAATTATTGCAATAATGAATTATCACTAGCCATTTAATAAATTCATTTTGTTAGAAAACCATCTTGTAAGTTTTTAATTGACTTCTTGTTCCCATCAACTAATTAACAATTCAAATACTTATTATATAGTATTTATTGGAGACTGAGTTGTATATTGAGTTAAGAGAGGAAAATTAAAACTATTTATAAATTCATATATGTTATAAATAATCCAAATGTGGTTTAGGTTTCCTATATATTTATGGCCTCTTCAGGATGTGGTCCTATACAATGTGAATTCAGAAAATACCAAATAGACTGAGAACATAAAAATTACAGTTTATATATTTTTTAAAGTATAGGAAGTTGGGAATGTGAGGACAAATCGGAGATCCAGGAAGAGCTGAAGAAGGAAAAGGCAATTGCATATGACCAAATTCAATTTTTATGCATTTGATGTAACATATATGTACATATATGTATACATGTGTATATATATATATATATGTATATATATCCATCCATATATGTATATATTAACAAGCCACAGATTTATTTGCTAAGTAGCACTGAAGAAAATGATAAAAATCTGTTAGGGTTACTGTGAGAGAAATAAGCTAAAGAACAGCCTAAAAATATTTCATTTAACATTTGCAACCACAGTATGTGGTTAAAACTGGAAGAACACTGGATTATTGTTCATTATTTTTGAAGCAAATTCTAGCATCTCATGATGCATATTGTAAAAGATCACACATACTTCTTTTGATTCTCACATTCTACATAATGGTCCAAACAACCTGTTCATTATTACTATTTATTATTATTGTTGTTGTTGTTTTTATTATTATTATTTATTACTATTATTATACTTTTTAATTCAAGCAAGCTAATAAGGTTTTCTTCACTGAATTTACTGATAAAACTCATGATAGAAGATTTCACTTGGTATTATCACCTGCATTTGCCCAATCTGGGGCTCTATACACTGGGTATTAGAAGCATTAGAATTGATTCTGCCTCAGTCTTACAGCACTAATCTATGTTTCATATTTCAATAATTCTTGAGTAATTCTGTCTTGAGGATAAACAGCAGGCCTTTTTTCATGGTAGATAAACTACTCATGTGTCCGTGTTTTACAGTCATAATCAGTTCACTGTAGAATTGGCAACTGGCATCCCATCCTTCCGTCTCTCTCATTCTTCTCTCCTGGTTTTTACTTCTGACCCTTGAACATGCTATACAACATAGAACATAGAACGAATGTCTCTTCTCTTCTTTCTTCATTGTGAGTATACTGGAACAGTCCAAAATAATCTCCGTGTAAAGCAAACACTCTTTGCTTCTACATATACCTGTATATGCATCAGCCTCCTGACTTCTGGAAAAGAAACATGGGCCTCCCACCCAGCTCTAAGTAATAGTATTTCCTGTCTGCTTCCATAAGCTTTCTTGTTCTACTATGGAAAGATCCATTTTATTATGTGTTTCCTTTCAGTCCCTATGTATGGATACATACATGCTTGTGGAATAAATGCTTAGGGCTTTGTAAACAATAAAAATCTATACATCATATAGAAGAAGGGTTAGTAAGTACTTAACCTTAAGATCCTTTATTTTAAGCAAATATTTTGCTTAATTAGGCATTGCCTTTAGCAGTTTTACTGAACATAAAACATTTATGTGTTTGAGATGGGCAGAATGGCACATGCCTTTAATCCCACCACACAGGAGGCAGAACAGAGCAGATCTCTGAGTTCAAGTCCAGTTTAATCTACAAGATAAATTCCAGCATACCCAGGAAATCTTGACCCCCACAACAAAACATCAACAAATAAACATTAAATGTTTGAATGGCTACTGCTAATAATTTTATATGAAACACTTTATTTAAATGTGGTGATACTTTTAAATTAAAATTAAACAGCCATAGCTGTACATTTAAAAGAATTATTAAATGCAAAATTACTGATTTTTTTTCCCAGAAATACTTAGCTCTAGAGAGGACAGGATATGTGGTAACCAAAAAAGAGATTGATTTGGTTCATTAAAGATTATTGAAGATATGGGACTGGAGAAATGGCTCAATGGTTAAGAGCAGTGGCTACTCTTCTAGAAAGCCTAGGTTTGATTCACAGCATGCACGTGGCAGCACACACCCACATGTACCTGAAGTGCTATGATATCTGATGCTCTATCTCTTCTGATTCCATATGTACAGGACATGGGAGATACATGGATACATGCTGGCAAACACCTATGTAATTATTATTGAACATTTTAAAACAACATGCATTGCTAATTATTAAAGGGAGTCCTCATACACTGATAATAAAAATGTACTTCATGAAATTAAAATTGATTGCTTAACCAAACCCACATAACTATTCAGTATATCCCAAGGTACTTGGACAGTAACACAAACCTCAGGAAATGTTGTGTAAATTAGCATTGCAAAACGCCAACATCATTTTACACTAGTGAATTTACAGGTCAACCTGATCACTACATCCTTTGTTCTCATATCATTTGTTCTAACCAAGTTTCAACAAATGTCTTTACACAATTCAAGCTCCTTTTCAAGTGTGATTAGGGTTGCAAAGTCAAAACCTAACCTCTAGGTTAAAGATTGCCAACTGAAGTGTTTTTTATACCTGCTGGAAGAAAGAAAATCAGTTTTCTCCAATGGAGTAACATAGGGTACATCAACCATTGTGTGTGCGTGCTTGTGTGTGTGTGTGTGTGTGTGTGTGTGTGTGTATATGGGTTGGTTTAGAGTTTGTTTGCTTCTTTCTTTTTGGGTGGAGGTTTACTGTTTTCTACATTGTATTTTTTTGTTTTGTTTTGTTTTATAAAAAATGAAAGTGGAGTGGCTAGAAATGGGCAAAGATCTGGAAGGACTTTGGAGAGAAGATAAATGTGTCCAAAATATACTTAAATTTAAAATTTATTTTAAATAGTAAACTACAATTAAAATGAAAAACCTAATATGCTAAAATAAGTCAACATCCTTAAGAAATGTGCTTGTCAAACTATCAGTGCTGTTTTTTGTATACATGATGAGTGCTCAGAGTGGAACTTTCGCAGTCCATTTTGAAATGAATTTATTCTTTTGGCATTACTGGTACTATGGAAAATATCCAAAAGCCATTTGGTTTCAATTTGCATATATTAATAGGGTAAAGCGTTGTCTCTTTAAGTGACTTCTTCTCATATAGATGGTTATTAGTTCAGAGAAAGGACAATAATACAATTATGAAATATTTGTCTTATATGTCAGAGTTGTTAATACAATCAATAAGAATTTTGAAAGGTGTTAATGTGTAATAAAATAAGTCATTTTTCTATAAGCAGCTTCCATCTGACTTTTACTGAATCTTTTATACATAAGCCCACACACATTCATTTATTTTGTTTACATTGTTTAACTGAACCAGATTCTGCCAAGCACAGGTTAACATTTTCCTTTATTTCTAGGTTCTTGTAATTCTAACCATAAAACAGCCAAACCTGTTCTTGCTAAAATTGTGCAATTTTCTAACAATATGCTATTTAGTTTTCCCACTAAAAATAAAAGTAATAGACACATTTGATAACATAGCATGACTACACAGAATGAATGACATTTGGAAAGTAATTAGCATTATTTTCACAGTTTAGAATTGTTTCCTACATCATGAGGAGCAAGCTTTTTGATCTGTCCCTATGTTATGTGTCATTCCTATTTTATAACAGATGTTTCATCATCTTGAAACTATTTTCAAATATCTGACTTTTACAGTTCAAATTATACATTTCAAATAGAGCTTGTAAATCAGTCACTGTGTATTTTTCTTGAAGACTTAGTCATGTTTTTTATGTCTAGAAATCGGATAATGTAGTCATCATGCTCAGTGGTTATTTTAAAACAAATAGCATTACCATTATAGCAAAAAATAACCCTGGTAATTTCTCAATTTCATATCTAATTTCATATGTTACTGTCTGGTTCCTTTTGAATAATTTACAAAGATTCTATTATCTGCTAATAATGGAACCTGTAATTTTCCACATTTGATAGATATCATTCAATTTCAACTATTTTGGAGCAAAGATCTTTCTATTGCCTTCTGTTCTTTAAATAATTTATGTTATAATTGATTTTTGGTCATGTTTGAAAGGAAAAAATGAACATTTTTCCATATACTGCTATATAATCTATAAACAATTTGAACAAAATTCACTCATGGGAATTCTCTCTCTTTTTGTGTTTGTAAATGAGAGTGTGTGTGTGTGTGCATATGCAATTTGTCTACAAATTTCAAACTAATCAGAGGTGGTCAGGACACTGTGATCTTTCTACAACAAAACAAATTAGCTCCCTATTCTAATATGTATTGTATACTCATACGGCATAAAATATCTAGTTACAAATAGTAAAATTTTATCCGAAAAATAGATACCTTAAAAAACGCAAGCCCTATATTAAGTGAAAATGATAGAGAATGTGTCTCAGTACCATGCAATTAAGAATAACTCATAAACACACTGGCTGAGAGAAAAAAGTATTCATAGATTATGAAACTAACAAGTGTCTTATCAGAACCCACTTTAGACTGCACAGTGAAAATATAATGACAGAAAATTGACTTGAAATATGAGCCAAGGTCAGAAAACAAAAGATCTTGTAGGTGTTCAATAAAGTCTTCTTTTTTTCTTTTTTTTTATTTGATATATTTTTTATTTACATTTCAAATGACTTCCCCTTTTCTAGACCCCCACTCCCTGAAAGTCCCATCAGCCCCCTTCCCTCCCCCTGTTTTCCCACCCAACCCTTCCCCCACTTCCCTGTTCTGGTTTTGCCCTATACTGCTTCACTGAGTCCAGAACAAGGGGCCACTCCTCCATTCTTCTTATACCTCCTTTGGTGTGTGGATTATGTTTTTGGTATTCCAGTTTTCTAGGTTAATATCCACTTATTAGTGAGTGCATACCATGATTCATCTTTTGAGTCTGGGTTACCTCACTTAGTATGATGTCCTCCAGCTCCATCCATTTGCCTAAGAATTTCACGGATTCATTGTTTCTAATGGCTGAATAGTACTCCATTGTGTCTATATACCACATTTTTTTGCATCCACTCTTCTGTTCAGGGATACCTGGGTTCTTTCCAGCTTCTGGCAATTATAAATAGGGCTGCTATGAACATAATGGAACATGTATCCTTATTACATGCTGGGGAATCTTCTGGGTATATGCCCAGGAGTGGTATAGCAGGATCTTCTGGAAGTGAGGTGCCCAGTTTTCAGAGGAACCGCCAGACTGATTTCCAGAGTGGTTGTACCAATTTGCAACCCCACCAGCAGTGGAGGAGTGTTCCTCTTTCTCCACATCCTCGCCAACATCTGCTGTCTCCTGAATTTTTAATCTTAGCCATTCTGACTGGTGTAAGGTAAAAATCTCAGGGTTGTTTTGATTTGCATTTCCCTAATGACTAATGAAGTTGAGCATTTTCTAATATGCTTCTCTGCCATCTTAAGTTCTTCAGGTGAAAATTCTTTGTTTAACTCTGTACTCCATTTTTTAATAGGGTTATTTAGTTTTCTGGAGTCTAACTTCTTGAATTCTTTATATATATTGGATATTAGCCCTCTATCTGATGTAGGGTTGGTGAAGATCTTTTCCCAATTTGTTGGTTGCTGATTTGCCCTTTTGATGGTGTCCTTTGCCTTACAGAAACTTTGTAATTTTATGAGGTCCCATTTGTCAATTCTTGATCTTAGAGCAGAAGCTATTGGTGTTCTGTTCAGGAACTTTCCCCCTGTACCGATGTCCTCAAGGGTCTTCCCCAGTTTCTTTTCTATTAGCTTCAGAGTGTCTGGCTTTATGTGGAGGTCCTTGATCCATTTGGAGTTGAGCTTAGTACAAGGAGACAAGAATGGATCAATTCACATTCTTCTGCATGCTGACCTCCCGTTGAACCAGCATCATTTGTTGAAAAAGCTATCTTTTTTCCATTGGATGTTTTCAGCCCCTTTGTCAAGGATCAAGTGGCCATAAGTGTGTGGGTTCATTTCTGGATCTTCAATCCTGTTCCATTGATCTGCCTGCCTGTCACTGTACCAATACCATGCAGTTTTTAAACTATTGCTCTATAATATTGCTTGAGGTCAGGGATACTGATACCCCCAGAATTTCTTTTATTGTTGAGAATAGTTTTAGCTGTCCTGGGTTTTTTGTTATTCCCGATGAATTTGAGGATTGCTCTTTCCAACTCTGTGAAGAATTGAGTTGTGATTTTGATGGGTATTGCATTGAATCTGTATATTGCTTTTGGCAAAGTGGCCATTTTAACTATATTAATCCTGCCAATCCATGAACATGAGAGGTTTTTCCATTTCTTGAGGTCTTCTTCCATTTCCTTCTTCAGAGTCTTGAAGTTCTTGTCATACAGATCTTTCACACGTTTGCTAAGAGTCACCCCAAGGTACTTCATACTGTTTGTGGCTATTGTGAAGGGGGTCATTTCCCTAATTTCTTTCTCAGCCCGCTTATCCTTTGAGTATAGGAAGGCTGATTTGCTTGAGTTGATTTTATAACCTGCCACTTTGCTGAAGTTGTTTATCAGCTGTAGGAATTCTGTAGTGGCGTTTTTTTTTTTTTTTAGGTCACTTAGGTAGACTATCATGTCGTCTGCAAATAATGATAGTTTGACTTCTTCCTTTCCAATTTGTATCCCTTTGACTTCCTTATGTTGTCTAATTGCTTAAAGTCTTCTTAATGAAATAATTTCCCCAACATTCTTAGTGTTTCTTCCTTAAGCTTCACTCTTGGCTATTTAGAATCTACCACTTTGAGGTGAGTAGTGCTTGGATGTTGTTGATACAATCATCTCTACAGCACGAAAACTGAGATTGTTGATAAGCATATTAGGTTCTAGTCACAGGGTGATTGTGTGGGATCTCTTCCCTTTGCATTGAAAGACATGACATTAACACTATTCTGCTCTTAAAAAGCAAAAAAAAAAAAAAAACACTCTGAAGAAGTGTTGATAACATTATGTTTGTATGTTTGATAATGATGCCTGCATGCATACACACATATGTTAACTATTATGGAGGAAAAATGAATGTGTACCAAAAATAGATTTGATGAAGATAAATTAAAATTATTTAAAATATATATTTATCATTGTCCTGAACTTCTTTAATATTCTTATTAATTTCATTAATTATTTTAATTATTTACATTTCCAATGTCGTCACTCCTCCTGGTCTCCTCCAACATCCACACCTCCTCCCCTTTGCACAAAGGGGGTGTTAACCCACCCACTTACTCCCACATCATCCCTCTAGCTTCCTTCTCTGAGACATCAAGCCTCCAAAGGACCAAGCACATCCCTTCCCACTGATTCCAGAAAAGACCATGTATGTTCTCTGGTGGCTTAGTCCCTGGGAGCTATGATGGGTCTAGTCCGTTGATACTCTTGTTCTTCCTATGGAGTTGCAATCCCCTCCAGCTCTTTCTATCCCTCCCTTAACTCTTCCATTGGGGACCCCAGGCTCAGTACAGTTGTTAGCATCAGTATCTGCATCTGTCTTAGTCATGTCCTGGCAGGGCCTCACAGAGGACAGCTATACTAGGCTCCTGTCTGCAAGCACATCTTGGTATCATCAATATTTTTGTCTCCGCCTTTCATTTAGAGAAGAACAATTCTGGGTTAAATTTTTTGAGAGGGGTGGGTGACCCCATTCCTTAGGCAGGCCTCTCCTTACCATGGGCAGAAAATGCCCCATGGTAAGGACAAGGCAGGCTTAGTCTTATTAAAAGGAACAAAGCTTTTTTCTTACAAACACGAGTTTAAGTCATTTAGCATTAAGAGGGTGGAAACCTTTTCCCTCTCTATGCAGTAAAAATTGGAGCTCAATTTTCATCCAGAATGAGTGAGTTCTTTCTGCACTGATGCTTGGGCTTTTGCTCCATGTACATATATAAGTATGGATGTGTGTGTAAGTATGCAATTGTGAGAATGTATACATATGTATGTGTGTGTATAAGTATGTAATTGTGAGAATGCATGCAAGTGGGGCCAGCTGGATTTGAATGGAAATTTATAAATGAGAAAGCATGAAGCTGTAATTATATTTATGTGAGATTATGCATATTCACCTATGTAAAAGTTTGTCTTCCTGCTAGTGTTATTCTCTCCTCCTGGTTCAATAGAAGTTTATTGCTCCAAACTTCTCCCAAGCCCAACAAGCAAGAGGCATCTGGACAATAGGGAAAAGGCTCTGGCAATTAATCCTTTACTTAATCTTCTGCTGTTTTAGGATGAGGTGGTAAGTGCCTGAGACTGCAGTCTCTGGCTCCAGAGGAACACAAAAGGCAGGTCAGCTACAATAGCATAGTAAAACTTAGACTTAAATAAGTAAACTTTTTTATAATAGAGCAACCCTAACTAAACTCCTAAGACAAAGTCTTAACCCAGAATCGCAAAAGCAAGTCTAACTTGACTTCTGCTGCCTCAAGAAGAACCAACATGAAAGAAGAAACATCCCACTGGGCCTGGTCCCTGGCATCCAGACAAGCCAGTACTCTGCAACATATGTGCTGGGGGCCACGGGCTAGCCCATGTGTGCTGCTTGGTTGGTTTACTTAGTCTCTGGGAGCTCTGAGGTATCCAGTTTAGTTGATACTCTTGTTCTTCCTATGGGATTGCAATTCCTTTCAGCTCCTTCAGTCCCTCCTCTAACTCTGCCATAGGGGTTCCTTACCTCAGTCCTGAAAGTATCTGCATCTGTCTTAGTCAGCTGCTTGTAGAGCCTCTCAGAGGTCAGCCATGCTAGGCTCCTGACTGCAAGCACAACATGGCATCAGTAATAATGTCAGAACTTCGTGTCTACACATTGAATGGACCCCAAGTTGGGGGAATCAACTTTCCTTCAATCTAATAAAATACAATGTGTTTTGTGTTGCAGGCCACTGAGCAATGCAATTGACCAGATCAATGGCAGAACTATGTTTTAGTTTCATATAGTTTTACTTAACTGAAACTTAAATCAACATATTTGATTAGTGTTGCCACATTGAAGAGTGAAGAGTGGATATTAGCCTCAGTTTAAACAGGTTTGATGCAGGAATGTCACTGAGGAACATCTATTACAAGAATGGGCACCTGTAGCCTGCTGTGGTTTTTTTGTTTTTGTTTTTGTTATTTTAATTTGTTTGTTGTATGTTTGCAGAAGTAAAGTGTTTCTTCGGGTGCTTTCTTTGAACTATTTTAACTGTCTAAAACCACAACGAGAAAGACAAATACTGTTTTGATGTTTTGACTGTTTAAATTCATATCTAAGTCTGGTATTTTCTCCTTTAGGCTAAATAAATTTTTATTCATTTATTGATTACTTAGTTTTATAATGTATTATACTAATATCATAGATTATAGAATTTCCCTCTGCCTACCACACTTATGGTACTCTATTTGGAGAAAGGGGTATTTAAAGAGGTAATTAATTTTAAATGATGTCCTAAAGCTAATGTCTCCATCCTATAATAGCAATATTCTTCAAAAAGAAAATATAGGTAATAGGTATCACATGTGTACAGGAAATGCAAGTTGATACAAGAATACCTCAGACTTCTAGGGTATAAATAACAAAAGAATTATTATTAAATTAACTCCTTAATCTGTGGTATTTTTTTAGTGATAATCTCTAACTGATAAGCAGCGATAATTCCTAGTCTACAGTTTTCTAAGTCATATGGATGGAATTGAAACTCATTTATCTTATTTGAATATATTATTTATTGTATGCAGAGAATCTATTGGCATTAGGTTAGCAACATTTTTAAAGACCTAAAATTTTTTAATTAATGTGTTTTTTTCTAAAATGTAATTATAGTAATTGCAGCAGAAGGTCTTAATAGAACATTCCATAAAATAGACTGACAGCATCTAAGATATGATGATGACCATGATGATGATAATGAAGATGAAGATGAAGATAAATGGTGATGATGTAAAATTACTAAATCAAAGAAACAATCATTTAATATGTCAGAAGGAAGTATCATTAAAAATTGAGTAAGAAATGGTAAGACATAAACCCCAGAAAGAAGACTTACATGGTGAAAATTTAGCAAATACAAAGGAAATTTGCATCACCCTAAAAGCTATTGACAAGAAAATGGCTACAAATATGCATTCAAATCAGGACTCTGAACTGAGAGTGAGAACACAGCTGTGTCTGTGAGGACCACAGTGCCAGGTGAAAGGCTTCCTTCCTAGAAGTTCTATTCACAATTCTAGTACACTGACTAAATTAATAGAGCAATGTTCCATTTCACTGCACCAGAAGGCTCAAAATTGGTGGGCCAATTCTTGGAAAATTAATTATAGATTTAACGCACTTTCAATCAAATCCTGTTGAAATAAAACGGAAAGCATTTGAATGATTTTAAATTTCATAGAAAACTTGCTAACATAGAACTTAAGAAATGTGTTTAAGATTTAAAATAAGAACTCTAAATTTGTGAGAAGTACATTCTTTTAACCTAAGACATGCTACAGTGTTGCTAATTAAGATAATGAACTATTTGTGTAGCATAATAAAGAAAATAAGGGACAAGACTCTTCATACAGACCTGCCAGTACCTGATGATTTACAACACGAGGAAATAAAAACTTGGAGGACATAAATTTCTATTTCTGGTCTCCTGACAAGGATCCTTCCTCATGCAAGTTCAAAGGATGTTTATCAGTGGAGGAAGGCTTTGAGTTTTAGAACTTTATGCTACTTCTAGTTCATTCTTTGTTTATAGTACTTGTGTTTGAAGATCTGGGCTCTCTCAGCTTCACATTTCTCTTGCTGTACCTTCTGTTTGCCACTATCATAATGGAACTGTTTATCTATGGAACCATTAGCACAAATAGCCCTTCCTTCAATAAGTTTTCTTGGTCATGGAGCTTAATCAAAGCAACAGAAAAATAATTAATACAGATGTCTTCCTCTATTGTTTTCCATGAGAAATTGCTGATGGGTATCTCATTTTATTTTTGAAACAGAATTTTTCACTGCACTTGGAACTCACAGACTTTACATGACAAGTTGGTTAGAGAGTTCTAGGGATCACCCTGTCTCTGTGTTCTAATTCTAACAGTCCTTGGTTTTAATATGGTTGCTGGGCATCTGAAGTCAAGTCTTTTTGCTTTCATGTAAAACATTTGACTGAGTCACCTACCTAGCATTATTATCTTTTCTATTTCTACTGCCATTTTTCAATACAAATAATCTTTTTATGGAGACTTAAAATGCAATTTAAGTCTAATTTCCTTTATTTATGAAATTCATTAATGCAAATTTTATTTAATAAGCAATAAGGTTATTCAATAAATTATAAATATTTCTATATCTTCTTGCATTATGAGAATTTTTTCATATTCACAGGGTTCATTATTTGTTCTCTAAAATTATAATTTGTTGTGTCTGGTTCAACTTTAATTGGTTAAGTATCCCAATCATAATAGGTTATAGATTTCTGCTTCTTATACTTCTGGGAATTTTTATTGGATTTTGAATGATATACTTTGGAAGTTTTTGACATTGTACATGTATTTGTTCTAGTAAAATATTTTTCTTGTCATCTGTGATATTCATAAGTTGGTAAGGTTACCTCCCTTTGGAGGAAGAGACAAGTAAGTGGATATGTGTAAGATAAATTCCAACCAAGGCTATATAGGCAAATCTTGTCTCAAAAAAATCTAAAATTGATAAATGCAAAAGAATGACACAAAGAAACAGGTTGATTGTAATAGCAAATATATTGTTTACACATTATACATATTGCAGAATCACTACAAAAGAGTACACATAGGTGCAAATCTACTTATTCACATCCATGTATACACATGCACACACACATACATACACACACACATACACACACACACACCTATACACATGATATTAGAATAAAATAGCAGGAGCCAAATAGACTACTTCAGTTCAATAGTGGAAGTGAAAATATAGGAAAATCAGAGAATAGGATTAACTATCAATAAATACTTTAGTAGAATTAAAAACTTTTAAAAAATGAACTCAGTGCAAGAAACAGAAAAACAAAACCTAATACCTGAAACAGTTGGCTTCCAAAATAAAGATCATAGGAAATTGTCATAAACAAGAAGTATTAATGTGTGGGTTGATTTGTTAGGCTCATCTCAATGATTGTAGCAGATTTTAAATGGTAATTTGACAAGCTTTAACCAGTTTGAATTTGTGAAATTTCAAATACTTGGATTGAAAGGACATAGCCAATAGAACAAATCACCAACCTATAGATTGGGAAAAAATTTTCACTAACCCCAAATCTGATAGAGGGCTAATATTCAAAATATATAAAGAAGTCAAGAAACTAACCACCAAAAAAGCAAACAACCCAATCAAAAATAGGGTACAGAATTAAACCAAGAATTCACAACAGAAGAATCTTGAATGGCTGTTCAAAGTTCTTGGTGATCATGGAAATGCAAATCAAAAGGACCCTGAGATTCTACCTTACACCAATCAGAATGGCTAAGATCAAAACCTCAGGCAACAACACATATTTGAGAGGATGTAGAGAAATAAGAACACTCCTCCATTGCTGGTGACATTGCAAACTGGTATAACCACTCTGGAAATCAATCTGGAGATTCCTAAGAAAATTGGAAATCTATTTACCTGAAGACCATGCTATACCACTCTTGGGCATATACCCAAAAGATGTTCCACCTTGCCGCAGGGAACCATTTTCCATTATATTCATGGCAGCTTTGTTTGTATTAGCCAGAAGCTGGAAACCACCTAGATGTCCCACAACAGAAGAATAGATATAAAAAATGTTTCCCTTTCATTTACAAAATGGAATACTATTTAGCTATTAAGAATGAGGACATCCTGAGTTTTGCAGGCAAATGGATGAAACTAGAAAATATCATCCTGAGTGAGGTGACTCTGACTAAAAAGGAATGCATAGTATGTACTCACTAATAAGTGGATATTAGCCTAAAATCTCAGAATACCCATGATACGATCCATAAACCGTATGAAGTTTAAGGAGAAGGAAGACTCAAGATACAATCCACAGAACTCAGTAAGGTTAACAAGCTGAAGGGCTTAGGTGAGGATGCCTCAGTCCCACTTCGGAGGGAGAATAAAGCAATTACAGGAGCAGTTATGGAGGGAGGGACCTGGATGGGAAAGGGGACAGGATGGGGAACTTGATCAGGTATTGAGTGCAGGGAAGAGGACTGAAGCCCTGGGGGCCAGAAGAAAGAATGGAAAGAGGCTACCTTAGGAGGGAGGAAGTGGTGGATGTACCAGAGACTTGGGAGGTGAAAGACTCTCAGGACTCAAAGGGAGGGACCGTAGATGAAATACCCAATAGTGGGAGAGGGAATTTGTAGAGTGAACACCTCCTGTAGAAGAAAAGGCATAAAGGAAGGAATGTAGTTGTGCCATTCCAAGTCAAAACCCATAATTGTTCCTGTCTGAAAGACCTTCAGGGACAAAAATGAAGAGCCTGAGGGAAAGGATGCCTACCAACAGGCACAAGCTGAGATCCAGCTCAAGGGGAGGTCCTAAGACCTGACACTATTACTGAGTGTCAGTATGCTCAGTATAACAGTGTGCTCAGAAAGGGGGCTGTGATGGTTTGCATATGCTCATCCTAGAGAGTGGCACAATAAGGTGTGACCTTGTTAGAGGAGGTGTGACACTGTGGGGGTGGGCTAGGAGACCTTCCTCCTAGCTGCCTAAGGATGCCCATTCCGTTGCTGGCTTCCTTTAGATGAAGATGTAGAACTCTCCGCTTCTGCATCATGCCTGCTTGCATGCGGCCATGATTCTGCCTTGATAACAATGAACTGAACCTCTGAACCTGTAAGCCAGCCTCAATTAAATGTTGTCATTTATAAGACTTGCCTTAGTCACAGTGTCTGTTCACTGCAGTAAAACCCAAAGACAGAAGGTGGTACCAAGGACTAGGGTATTGCTGTAATAGGCCTGACCATGATTTTGTCTGGAAGAATGTAAATTTTGGGACTTGGGATTTGGAAAGTCATGGAATGCTTTTGGTGGGGTTTAATGAACTATCCTAGTAGTAATATGGAAGACTTTGCTTCTGTTGAGTTATTTTAACTGTGCAGACCTGGTCCAAGAGGTTTCAGTGGAGAAGAACTACAGTATGTGGCCTAGAAACTGTTTTTATAGTATTTTGATGAAGAATGTGGCTACTTTTGCCCTTGTATGAAGAGTCCCTGGAGGCTAAGGTAAAGAGACTCAGATTAATTCCACAGACAAAGGAAGTCTCAGAAATACACATCATAGACTTTGTTCTGTAGTTAAATCTCATGAAGACCATATTAAATAAACATAGCAAGGTGAGAAAGGGAAAATGTAAAATACATGGTTCTAGCATTAAAGGGGTACCAGGAAGTGAAATGGAGCTGACTCCTATGTTCAAGGATATTAAATTGAATTGAGGGAGTAGTGACCTTGAGGCAAGATCCCACCCACCTAATACCACGCATGGTATTATAAGCCACTAATCCCAGAAGGCAAAGACAAGCAGATCTCTGAATCCAAGTCCTAGAGCAAGTTCTAGGTGAAGAAAAACTTAAATCCAGGCTTGGTGAACCACAGCTTTAATCCCAGAGTTTAGGAAACAGGCATGCAGTTTTCTGAATTCAAAGTCAATTTACAGAGAAAGGTCCAAGGCAGCCAAGATTAGTCACAGAGGGACTTGGAAAACAGAAAGCCAGTAAACCAGATTAGGTAGAGAGGGAGTTGGAAAACAGAAAGCTGGTAATAGAATGGGGGGGGGGGGGGTAGAGCTTCAGCAAGCAGCAGAGCATGTCAACTTTGGTCATGTGGCTCTGGCTTTAGAGTGAAAAATAAAGGACTATTATGGTAATTGATGCTGGTTAGCTGAGGCTAAGAAATTAGTGGTTACTAAGAGACCAGCATCAATGAGGTAAAATTTTCTGGGAAGTGTTTTCTGAGAGCACAAAGAAGCTATGTTCCAGAGATAACCAAGGTTGTACCTCATACTGCAGCTGTATTTTGAAATCTGTAAGAATCATTCAGATTCTGGTTTTGAAAGCATGACGACATCATGAAGAAGAGTTGAGGCTTGGTACTCTGAGAGGTCATGGAAAGCCATTGGTAAAAGTGAAGCCTCAGTTGTAGTTGAGAGCCCGGGACTAAAGGGGTCATGTGAAGGAGTTGAGGCTTGGCACCATGAAAAGAGCCTCTGTGAGGCTATTGGTGAAGCCTAGTTGCAGAGGAAGATCCCAACGTATTGGAGATGCCATGGAATGACCACCAAAAGCAGCAGTGGCAATGGAGTGGATCAACCTGAATTTGGAGTGATACAGAGGGCAGAGCTGGAGAAATGACTCCAACCATCTGGAGGAACAAAGAAAATCATGTGTGGATCCCAGACATTGAAACAAGAAGCTGTGAAGCTGAAGTTGACTCAAGGACCCCAAGATGTTAAAGATGTCAGAGCCACAGGATGCCTGCCAAGAAAAACTGCTAACAGGAAGTGGAACCAGCCCAGGAGAAAGAAGTTTGTTGCAGTCAACAAAGATGCAAAAGGATTTCAAGATCTAATGACTGCTTTGCCATCAGATATGGAGATACAGAGTTTGGAGTTCACCCAGATGATTTCCTATCTTGCTTTAGGGATTATATTTGATTGGATGAATCTCAGAAGAGACCTTGAACTTTGGAATTTTAACACTGTTGAGACTGCTGTAGACTTATGGGAACTTTTGAAGTTGTATTTTACATTATGCTATGTTTAGGTATGGCCCCCAAAGACTCATGTTTGAACAAGCCTATGGGGATCAAGGAGTTGAATGTGATGGTTTACATATGCTCTTGCTAGTAGGTGGCACTATTAGAAAGTATGGCCTTGTCAACATCAGGGTGGGCTTGGAGATCTTCCTCCTAGCTGCCTGAGGATACCCAGTCTGTTCCTGGCTTCGTTCACATGAAGATGTAGAACTCTCAGCTCCTCCTGCACCATGCCTTCCTGGAAACTGCCATGCTTCCGCCTTGATGACAATGTACTGAACCACTGAACCTGTAAGCTAGCCTCAATTAAATGTTGTCATTTATAAGACTTGTCATGGTGTCTATTCACAGCAATAAAACCGCAACTAAGACAAGGGCCTATCATGACTGCCTCTGAAAGACCCAACCAGCAGCTGATAGAATCAGATACAGATATTTACACCCAATCCATGGACAGAAGCTGCTGATCCTTGTGGTTGAATTAGAGAAAAGCTGAAAGAACCTGTAGGAGGACCAGCAGATTCAATTAACCTGGACCTCAGCGATTTCTCAGACACTGGGCCACCAACCAGGCAGCATACAGCAGTTGATATGAGGCCCCAAACTCATACACAGCAGAGGACTGCTGGGTCTGGACTCAGTGAGAGAAGGTGCACCTAACCCTCTAGAGATTGGAGGCCCCAAGGAGTTTAGAAGTCTGTTGGGGTGGGGATTGGAGGGTGGGGAGAACATCCTAATGGAAATGGGGGGAGGAAGTAGGGGATGTGGTACAGTTAGAGGGTGGATCAGGAGGGGGATAAAATCTGTACTGTAAAAGAAAAGATTAAAATTAAATTAAAATTAAAATTAAAATTAAATTAAATTAAAATTAAAAAAATACTTGTACTGGTATACTTTAGACCATATGAAAATACGAATGACCCAACAAAAGCCATGTATTTAATTATATTAATTTATTATTAATACAGTAATTAATATAACAATAACAATATATTAATTATTTATTTATAATTATATTTATTTATACATATTATATATATTCAGACCCATCTGTAGACTGTCATGGTTTTGGATCATTTTATAGTTCAATTGCTATTTCACGAAAATATTGACTATCATGTTTGGAAAACCATGTATGAAACAGGATAGAAATTAACATGAAAATAAATGATAATATGTATCTAACCAGTTATATAGAAAATGGCCACCAAAGGAAGAGGTTTATTCTACAAGGCTAAGTGAGTAGAAAAACTGGAGGCAAATGGGTAGAAAAGGTTAAAGAACAGAAACAATAAGTATGGCGACTCAAATACTACATTAATCATTTCCATGAAAACAAGGGTACACAGGGTCTGGAAGGAGAGTGGCAAGTGTTTCTGTAGGTAGAAGAACAATAGCTCAGTCCATATTTATCTTGACATAGATATTAGATATTTTGTAGTCTATCTTTAGGAAAATTTGAAATATATAAATACACATCAAGGACATTGAATGCAGTTACTTTTATATTATAATTATGCAACACTACAAAGGATTATAGCTCAGAATGGATAACATTTTGTAGGAATCCAAGTCCTAGAGAAATTGGGTGGGGACAATGGTACCAAAGACACAGAATGTTACTTCTATTAATTAAGCTATATCTACTAAGAATAAAAGTATGATAATCTGGAATATGGAAAGAGAGGGAAGAAGAGAGAGAGATGAAAAAGAGGAAGATAGTGTGTTAAAGTAATTATCCTTTTCTGAGGATCCTTGAGGTAATGCAAGTAGCTGAAATAAAATCAGACACTGACTTTTATAGGAGTAAATGTATAGGATCTTTTAATAGCTTAAACCCAATTTGAATTTGAATTCACCTTATGATATTTACCTAATTCAAACCTCTAAGCCTAACATACCTATAGCATTGCTTTTAATTTAATTTTATTTTTTGAGGATGAAAGAGTCTCTCTGTACTCCTATCTCTCTGTAGGCTTTCCATGGAGATCTGGAATGTCAGATGATCAACACTCACAAATTCACCCAGAAGCTTCTGAACTTGTCATAGTTTGAAAATGCATAAGGGAATGCAGACAAGTATAGAGCAGAGTGAGCATAGATTTATTAAAGAAGAGTAAGAATATTCCCAAGAGTGGAATGGTTCCAAGAAGAGGGGCCTTCCAAGCTCATGCCTGTCTCAGTAGCCATTTATAAGACTTATGGCACTGAAATATATGCAGTATTGGTGTTGAATAATCTCTGGGTAAATTATGGAGAGGAGCTAGGAGCTAATAGGTGGGCTACATTCTTTTGTGTGTCCTGTTATCCTAACAATAGAAGCAACAATTCCTTCCTTGTCCAATTAGAGTAGTGGTCCTGTGTCATGGCCACATTCTTTTTACTCTTTAACATATTGAACTAGTTTTGTAGGCTATTGGTTAATTCACGTGACCAGTTCATGTTATACCAAGGCTCAGAATTTCTTCTGTAACTGGAAATGTAGTTGCAGTGAGTAATCTATACATTTCACCCCAAGTTTCAATCCTGAGCACTGACAAAACAAACAAATACATACTTCACTTTTGGTCATATACATACCCGAGTGTATTTGGTCATATATATTACATATATCTCTGAAAATGGAATCAATCTCTGACAATTTGTGTATGTGGTCTCTCTCTCTCTCTCTCTCTCTCTCTCTCTCTCTCTCTCTCTCTTTCTCTCTCTTTCTCTCTCTCTCTTTCTGTGTATGTGTGTGTGTGTGTGTGTGTATGTGTGTGTGTGTGTGTGTGTGTGTGTGTATGGGTGTGTGTGTGTTGGGCCTGTGAAAATCATAGTTAGAGTTGATTCTCTTCTTTCACATTGTAGAATAGGATACCAAATTGTGGTAAAAACCATTAACTACTGAGCTGCAAAGTGTAAATATCCAATAAAAATATTGAACCATTTAAATGATGGATAAGACATAGCAAGCAGTGTCAGAGAGAACAGGGTTGAGCTATTGTTATGCAATAATTTTATATTATATTAAATTAATTTCTCTGATCATTGTAACTAGTTTTACACTTTAAAGTTAAAAGAAAACAAAAAATTTTAATTGATAATGTTAACTTCATCAACTGCATGAGGTTGAATTCTCAGTAGAAGTAAATGCCATTGTGTATCAAAGTTATTTTCCTTACCTAGAGATGCTTCCTTTTAGCAAAACCTGTAAGTGATTCAGAAAGTATTGGGGCAACACTATTTTATCATCAAAAACTATTTCTTAAAAGCTAGACATAAAACTAAATGAAAGAATTTGTGTAGATTATCAAGGTTATGTAATGAAAATCTAGACACATGTACAAATTTACCAAATACTGCAACACAGAGAGGGAATGTCAGACATTTGTATTATAATTTATACAGTCTCTGACCTTATCACACAATGATTTCTTTTTCCAGTAAAACATTTAGAAATATTCATGAGCATACCTAGGACAGGAAAATAATATTGCATCATTTTTATAGAACTGCTATAATGAAGTACCACAATTACACATATTAAGGTGACATTTGTACTGTTGTATAGCTGGAATTCAGAAGTCTAGGTTAGACAAAAATGAATTTGTTCTGATAACCCTGACCTGAAATATCCCCAATAAATATAACCTAACTTTTGGTGAGCATGGGCTCCAATTCATGAGTTGTCTGTAGAATATCAAGAGTATAATATATTATCCTTAAATATTAGTTATGTGTCTGAAATATGGGGAAGGAATCAATTGAAATGTATTAGGCATTATTCTTATCAATGACTTATTAATTATTGAAATTCAGCAGGCTATAAAGTGATTTTCTGCATGTCTTTTTTTTTTTGTTCAAATCATATATTGATACTGATTCAATTTCTCCCTTGCACTTAGTGATATATAATTGGTTTGGAGAAAACACCATCTATATCAATTAGAGATACAGAAAACATCAATAGTGTAGTAAAAATATAAACTACTTTTTCTTTTTTAAAGACAATGAGTTTTTTAAACAAATGATTTCAAGGTATTTTCTTTATTATATATATATATATATATATATATATATATATATATATATATATATATATATAATATAATGTAAATATTATATATATATTAAATGTATCTACCTGGCCCACCTTCTGACCACCACATCCCATACCTCCTCCTCACCCCTGTCTCCACGAGGATGTCCCCACCCTCCAGCCCCCACCCCACCAGACCTCTAAATTCCCTGGGACCTCCAGTCTCTTGAGGGTTTGGTGCATTTTGTCTGACTGAACCTAGACTCTGCAGTCCTTGATGTATATGTGTTGGAGGCCTCATATCAGCTGATGTATGCCTGGTTGGTGGTCCAGTGTTTGAGAGATCTTAGGGGTCCAGGTTAATTGAGACTGCTGGCCCTCCTACAGGATGACCCTCCTCAGCTTCTTCCAGTTTTTCTTTAATTCAACCACAGGGGTCAGCAGCTTCTGCCCATTTGTTGGGTGTAAATATCTGCATTTAACTCTTTCAGGTGCTTGTTGGGTATTTCAGAAGGCAGTCATGATAGGTCCTTTATTGTGAGCATTATGTAGCCTCAGTAATAGTGTCAGGCCGTGGGGCCTGCCCTTGAGCTGGATCCCATTTTGGACCTGTCACTGCACCTTCTTTTCCTCAGACTTCTCTCCATTTCCATCCCTGACACCCTTTCACACAGGATCAATTATAGGTCAGAGTTTTGACAGTAGAATAGCAACCCCATCCCTCATTTGATGCCCTGTCTTTCTGCAGGAGGTAGGTTCTATAAGTTTCCTCTCCCCACTGTAGGGCATTTTATTTATGCTCCCTCCCTTTGACTCCTGAGAGTCTCTTTTCTCCCAATCTATAATTAGCCAATTTGTCTTGTTGAGTATGTCTTTAGCCTTACAGAAGCTTTCCAGTTTCATGAGGTTCCATTTATTAATTCTTGATCTTAGAGTATGAGCTATTGGAGTTCTGTTTTGGAAATTCCCCCCTGTGCAAATGAGTTCAAGGCTTTTGCCCACTTACTTGTCTATTAAATTCAATGTATCTGGTTTTATGTTGAGGTTTTGATCCATATGGACTTGAGCTTTGGGCAAAGTGACAGAAATGGGTATATTTTTATTTTTCTACATATAGACAGCCAGTTAGACTAGCACCATTTATTAAAAATGCTTTCTTTTTTCCCTTTGTATGTGTTTGGCTTCTTTATCAAAGTTCAAGAGTTGGCAAGTGTGTCATTTTATTTCTGGATCTTCAGTACTATTCCATTGATCAGCATGTGTGTCTCTGTACCAACTGCCTGCAGTGTTTAATCGTTATTGTTCTGTAGTAAAGCTTGAGATTAGGGATGGTGATTCCCCCAGCCTTTCTTTTGTTGTTAATTATTTTTGCTCTTCTGGCTTTTTGTTTTTGTTTTTGTTTTTGCCTTTCCAGATGAATTTGAGAATTGCTCTTTCCATGTCTTTGAAGAATTGTGCTGGGATTTTGATAGGGATTGCATTGAGTTTGTGGATTTTCTTTGGTAGGATGGTTATTTTTATTATATTAATTCTGCCAGTGCATGAGCATTGGGAGATCTCTCAGTTTTCTGAGATCTTCAATTACTTTCTTGAGAGACTTGAAATTATTGTTACACATATCTTGTTTGGTTAGATTTCTCTAAGATATTTTATATTATTTGTGGCTATTGGAAAGGGAGTTTTCCCCCCAGTTTCTTTCTCAGGCTGTTTATTATTTGTATAAAGGTAGGCTACTGGAGGGGCGCTCCGCCATCTTGGCTCCCGAACACCACAGAGATCTAACAGACAATGCAAGCTACACAAACATAGCCCTAGGCTAAAATCGCTTGGGTCTCAGCCTGTCAGGCTTTTGCATGCACCCAGGGCCTGGGCAGCTCTGCAGGCTATCTGTGTACCAACCCTGTCAGGGGTCCTTTGCCCTGCAGACTGACCAGCACTTGGAAAAGGTCCCTGAAGCATCTGCCATCTTCACTCCCTGAAGGAGCAGATGGGCAGCACCAGGTTCACAGAGGGAACCTGAGTATAGCATTGCTTGGGGCAAGACAAACCAGGGCTTCAAGGGCACCCAAGAGGAGGGCAGCACATCAGCAATCTGTGCCAGAGGATACCCAGTTATCCTGCTGTGTGGAAAAATAGCCTTACAGGCTCACAGGAGGTTCAAGCACCAGCCAGTGACAACAAGACCAACTAATGCCAGAGATAACCAGATGGCAAAAGGCAAAGATTACATTACTAACAGAAATCAAGGCAATATGGCAGCATCTAAACCCAATTCTCCAACACAGCAAGTCCTGGATACGTGAACACATCAGAAAAACAAGATTTGGATTTAAAATCACTGGTCATGATGCTGTTAGAGGAACACAAAAAGGAAATACATAAATCTCTTAAAGAAATACAGGGGAACATGAATAAGTTAGAATCACTTACAATGGAAACACAAAAATCACTTAAAGAAATCCAGAAGAATATCAGTCAAAAGATAGATGCCAGTAAAGAGAAAACACAAAAATCATTTAAAGAAATGCAGGAGCAATTGAGTCAACAGGCAGAAGTCATGACAAGGAGACACAAAAATCTCTTAAAGAATTACAGAAAAATATAAACAAACAAGTGAAGGAACTGAGCAAATCCATCCAGGATCTAAAAACAGAAGTAGAAACAACTAAGAAATCACAAAGGAAGACAACTTTGGAGATAGAAAACCTTGGGAAGAAATCAGGGGCCATAGATGCAAATATCAACAACAGAATACAAGAGATAGAAGAAAAATCTCAGATGCTGAAGATAACATAGAAACCATTGACTTGACAGTCAAAGAAAATGCAAAATGCAAAATGCTTGTAACCCAAACCATCCAGTTAATCCAGGACACAATAAGAAGACCAAACCTAAGGATTATAGGTATAGATCAGAGTGAAGATTTACAACTTAAAGGGCCAGCAAATATCTTTAATAAAATCATGAAAGTAAACTTCCCTAACCTAAAGAGAGAGATGCCCGTGAATATACAAGAAGCCTATGAACTCCAAACAGACTGGACCAGAACAGAAACACCTCCTGTCACATAATAATCAAAACCACAAATGTAGTAAACAAAGAAAGAATATTAAAGGCAGTAAGAGAAAAAGGCCAAGTAACATATAAAGGAAGACCTATCAGAACTACACCAGACTTCTTACCAAAGACCATGAAAGCTAGAAAATCCTGGGCAGATCTCATGCAGACTCTAAGAGAACACAAATGTCAGTCAAGACTACTATACCCAGCAAAACTCTCAATCACCATAGATGCAGAAACCAAGATATTCCATGACAAAAACCAAATTTACACAATATCTTTCCACAAACTCAGCCTTCCAAAGGATAATAAGTGGAACACTCCAATAAAAGGAGGGAAACTACACCCTGGAAAAAACAAGATAGTAACTTCTTTCATCAAACCCAAAAGGAGATAACCATTCAAATATAAAAATAACATCAAAAATGACAGGAAGTAATAATAACTATTCCTTAATATCTCTTAACATCAATGGACTCAATTCCCCAATAAAAAGACATAGACTAAGAGAATGGATATATAAAGAGAACCCTACATTTTGCTGCATACAGGAAACACACCTGAGTGTGAAAGACAAACACTACCTTAGGGGAAAAGGCTGGAAGATGATTTTTCAAGCAAATGGTCTCAGGAAACAAGTCAGAGTAGCCATTCTAATATCAGATAAAATTGACATTCAACCGAAAGTCATCAAAAGAGACACGGAAGGACATTTCTTGCTTGACAAAGAAAAAATCGACCAAGAAGAACTCTCAATTCTGAACATCTATGCTCCAAATGCAAGAGCATCCTCATTAGTAAAAGAAACTAAAGCTCAAAGCACACATTGCACCTAGCACAAAAATTGTGGGTGACTTCAACACTCCACTATCCTCAATGGACCGATCAGCAAAACAGAAACTAAACAGGGATACACTGAAACTATTTGAAGCTTTGGGCCAATTACATTTAACAGATAGATATGTATAAAACATTTCATCCTAAAGCAAAATAATATATCTTTTTCTCAGCACCTCATGGTACCTTCTCCAAAATAAAAAATATAATTGGTCACAAGTTACACCTCAAAAAATATAAGAAGATTGAACTAATCCCATGCCACCTATCAGATCACTATGGAGTAAGACTGGTCTTCAATAGCAACAAAAATAACAGAAAGCTCACATACATATGGAGGCTGAACAACACTCTACTCAATGATACCTTTGCCAAAGAAGAAATAAAGAAAGAAATCAAAGACTTTTTAGAATTTATTGAAAATGAAGGCCCATCATACCCAAATTTTGGGACACAATGAAAGCAGTGCTAAGAGGAAAACTCATAGACCTGAGTGCCTCCAAAAAGAAACTAGAGAGGGAATACACTAGCAGTTTTATGGCACAACTGAAAGCTCTGGAACAAAAAGAAGCTAATCCACCAGGAGGAGTAGAAGACAGGAAATCATCAAACTCAGGGCTGAAATCAATTAATTGGAAACTAAGAAAACCATACAAAGAATCAACAAAACCAGGAGTTGGGTCTTGGAGAAAATCAACAAGATAGATAAACCCTTAGCCAGACTAACCAGAGGGCATAGAGACATTATCCAAATTGAGAAAATTAGAAATGAAAAGAGAGATATAACAAGAGAAACTGAGGAAATTAAAAAAATCATCAGATACTATTACAAAAGCCTATACTCAACACAACAGGGGAATCTGGAGGAAATGGACAATTTCCTAGACAGATACCAAATACCAAAATTAAATCAGAATCAAATATATCATCAAAACAGTCCCATAACCCCTAAAGAAATAGAAGGGGTCATAAAAAGTCTTCCAACCAAAAAAAATAAAAAAATAAAAATCACAGGAGCAGACGGTTTTAGTGCAGAATTATATCAGACTTTCAAAGAAGACCTAACACCAATACTCTTCAAACTATTCCACAAAATAGAAACAGAAGGAACACTACTAAACTTGTTCTACGAAGCCACAATTATGCTAATACCAAAATCACACAAAGATCCAACAAAGAGAACTTCAGACGAATTTACCTTATGAACATCGATGCAAAAATACTCAATAAAATTCTTGCCAACCGAATCCAAGAACACATCAAATGATTCACCATGATCAAGTAGGCTTCATCCCAGGGATGCAGGGAAGGTTCAATATATGGAAATCCACTACATGAACAAACTCAAAGAAAAAAACTACATGGTAATTTCATTAGATGCTGAAAAGGCATTTGACAAAATTCAGCATCCTTTCATGCTAAAAGTCTTGGAAAGAACAGGAATTCAAGGCCCATACCTAAACATAGTAAAAGCAATATACAGAAAACCAGTAGCCAACATCAAACTAAATGGAGAGTAACTTGAATCAATCCCATTAAAATCAGGGACTAGACAAGGCTGTCCTCTCTCTCCATATCTTTTCAATATAGTACTTGAAGTTCTAGCTAGAGCAATTAGACAACATAAGAAGGTCAGAGGGATACAAATTGGAAAGGAAGAATCAAACTATCACTATTTGCAGATGATGGGATAGTCTACTTAAGTGACCCGAAAACCTCCACCAGAGAACTCCTACAGCTGATAAACAACTTCAGCAAAGTGTCTGGAAATAAAATCAACTCAAGTAAATCAGCAGCCTTCCTGTACTCAAAGGATAAGCAGGCTGAGAAGGAAATTAGGGAAATGCACCCTTCACAATAGCCACAAACAATATAAAGTATCTTGTTGTGACTCTAACAAAACAAGTGAAAGATCTGTATGACAAAGATCTTCAGGTCTCTGAAGAAGGAAATTGAAGAAGACCTCAGAAAATCGAAAAAATCTGCCATGCTTGTGGATTGGCAGGATTAATATAGTTAAAATGGCCATCTTGCCAAAAGCAATATACAGGTTTTATGCAATCCCCATCAAAATCCCAACTCAATTCTTCATAGAGGTAGAAAAAGCAATTCTCAAATTCATGTTTAATAACAAAAAACCCAGGATAGCTAAAACTATTCTCAACAGTAAAAGAACCTCTGGGGTAATCTGTATCCCCAACCTCAAGCAATACTACAGAGCAATACTGTTAAAAATTGCATGGTATTGGAACAGTGACAGGCAGGTGGATCAATAGAATAGTATTGCAGACCCAGAAATGAACCCACACACACATGGTCACTTGATCTTTGACAAAAGAGCAGAAAACATCCAGTGGGAAAAAATAGCCTTTACAACAAATGGTGCTGGTTCAATTGGAGGTCTGCATACAGAAGAATGTGAATTGATCCATTCTTATCTTCTTGTACTAAGCTCAACTCTAAGTGGATCAAGAACCTCTACATAAAGCCAGACACACTGAAACTAACAGAAAAGGAACTGGGGAAGACCTTTAAGGACATGTGCACAGGGGGAAAGTTCCTTAACAGAATGCCAATAACTTATGCTCTAAGGTCAAGAATTGACAAATAGGAGCTCATAAAATCACAAAGTTTCTGTAAGGCTAAGGAAACTGTCAAAAGGATAAAATGGCAACCAACAAATTGGGAAAAGATCTTCACCAACCCTCCATCTGACAGATGGCTAATATCCAATATATACAAAGAATTCAAGAAGGGTAGACCCCAGAAAACCAAATAACCAGATTAAAAATGGGGTACAGAGCTAAACAAAGAATTTTCACTTGAAGAACTTCAGATGGCTGAGAAGCAACTTAAGAAATGTTCAACATCATTAGTCATTAGGGAAATGCAAATCAAAATAACCCTGAGAACCTCACACCAGTCAGAATGGCTAAGGTTAAATACTCGAAGCAGCAGGTGTTGGTGAGGATGTGGAGAATGAAGAGCAATCCCCCACTGCTGGTGGGATTGCAAGTTGGTACAACCACTCTGGAAATCAGTCTAGCTGTTCCTCAGAAAACTGGGCATGACACTTCTGGAGGACCGTGCTATACCACTCCTGGGCATATACCCAGAGGATTCCCCAGCATGTAATAAAGACACATGCTCCACTGTGTTCATAGCAGCCCTATTTATAATAACCAGAAGCTGGAAAGAACCCATATGTCCCTCAACAGAGAAATGGATACAAAAATTGTGGTGTATATACACAATGGAGTACTATTCAGCCATTAGAAACAATGAATTCATGATATTCTTAGACAAATGGATGGAGCTGGAGAACATCTTCCTAAGTGAGGTAACCCAGTGTCAAAAGAAGCATCATGGTATGCATTCACTGATATGTGGCTATTAGCCCAGAAGCTTGGAATAACCAGGACACAATCCACATATCAAATGATGTCCAAGAAGAAGGAAGGAGTGGCCCCTGGTTCTAGAAAGGCTCAATGCAGCAATGTAGGGGAATACCAGAACAGGAAAGTGGGAAGGGATAGAGGGGGGAACATGGGGAAGGAAGAAGGCTTATGGGACTTTTGGGGAGGGGAGATCCAGGAAAGGGGAAATCATTTGAAATGTAAATAAAGAATATATTGAATTAAAAATAAATCTAGGCTACTGATTTATTTGAGTTAATTTTATATCTGCCCACTTTGGTGAAGTTTTTATCAGCTGGAGAAGTTCTCTGGTAGAATTTTTGGGGGTCATTTATGTATACTATCATATCATCTGCAAATGGTGATACCTTTATTTCTTCTTTGCCAATTTGTATCTCCTTGATCTCTTTTTCCTGTCTTATTGTTCTAGCTAGAACTTCGAGTACTATATTGAACAGATATGGTGTGCATGTACCGGTATCCTAGACTTGTCTCCGGTTTTCATAAGATTGATTCAAGTATATTGTTTCAGACTTGATTTGCAAGCTTTTGGCATTAACTCTGCCTTCTGCTTCACCAGGATCTTGCTATGAAGCCCCATTTATGCAGTGCTTAAGTATCTTGAACTTGATCTCCATTTGATTTTAGCTTTGAAATCTCTTTAATATTCATTTTGATCTTACTTTATTATCAACATTTTTGATAACATTTATAAAATCTATTATATTTTGTAGTGTTACTACATGTCAAAATGCATGTTTTGGATATATATATATATATATATATATATATATATATATATATATCCAAAATATATATCAGACTGGGGTGTTGAAGTCTGTCACTATTATTGTGTGGGGTTCAATGTGTATTTTGAAGTTTAGAAAATTTTCTTTTATTAGTGTGGGTGCCCTTGTATTCGGGGAATAGATATTCAGAATTGAGACTTTTTCATGGTGGATTTTCACTTTGATGAATATGAGGTGTACTTCCTCATCACTCTTGATAACTTTTAGTTGGAAGTCTTTTTTGTTGTTGTTGTTGCTGTTGTTGTTGTTGTTGTTGTTGTTTTTGTTTGTTTTTTGTTTTTTGTTTTTTTTTTGAGACAGGGTTTCTGTGTGTAGCCCTGGCTGTCCTGGACTCACTCTGTAGACCAGGCTGGCCTTGAACTCAGAAATCCACCTGCCTCGGCCTCCCAAGTGCTGGGATTACAGGCGTGCGCCACCACCGCCCGGCTTAGTTGAAAGTCTTATTTTTGGATTTTAGGATGGCAACTCGAGTTTGTTTCCTGGGAACATTTGCTTTGAAGAGCTATTTCCATCCTTTTACCTTGATATGGTGTCTATCTTTGCTATTGAGGCGTTTTTCTTATAAGTAGAAAAATGCTGGATCTTGTCTCCATATGGAGTCTGTGAGCTTATGTCTTCTTATAGGTGAGTTGAGTCCATTAATACTCAGATATTAAAGACAGATGAGTTTAGGTTACTGATATGTTTGTTTTTGCAGGTGGCTTTATGTGCTTGTGGTTCTCTTGCTTTTGCTTTGAGGTGAGATGCTTAATATCTTGTCTTTTCTTTGGTGTAGGTACCTTCCTTGTGTTGGAGTTTTCCTTCTATATTCCTTTATATGGCTGGATTGGTAGATAGATACTGTTTGAATTTAGTTTTGTCCTGGAATCTTTGTTTTCTCCATCCATGTTGGTTTAGAGTTTTGCTGGGTATAGTAACCCAGACTGGGATTTGTGTTCTCTAAGAGTCTGTATGACCTCTGACCAGGCACTTCTGGCTTTCATAGTCTCTGTTGAGAAAACTGGTGTAATTTTGATAGGTCTGTCTTTGTATGTTACTTGGTCATTTTTCCTTGCAGCTTTTAATATTCATTCTTTGTTCTGTATGTTTAGTGTTTTGATTATTATGTGATGAGAGGACTTTCTTTACTGGTGCCATTTACTTGGTGTTCTATGGACTTCTTTTACCTTTATGCCCATTTTTTTTCTTTCGGTTGGGGAAGTTTTCTTCTATGATTTGTTGAAGACATTTTCAGTCTTTATTCTCCTCTATTCCTATTATTCTTAGATTTAGACTTTTCAATGTGTCCTGAAACTTCTGGATGCTTTGGGTTAAAAGTTTGTTATGTTTTGAACTTTCTTTGATAGTTTTGTCAATTTCTTCTACAATATCTTCTTAACCTGCAATTCTCTATCAATTGTATTCTGTTGTTGATACTTACATCTCTAATTCCTGACCTCTTTTCTAGATTTTCCCATTTCCAAGTTTGCCTCCATTTGTGTTTTCTTTATTGTTTCTACTTCCACTTTTAGGTCTTGGACTACTTTATTCAATTCCTTTACCTGTTTGATTGTATTTTCCTGTATTTCTTTAAGGGATTTATTTGTTTCCTCTTTAAGGTGTTTTATCTGTTTACCTGTATTTTCCTGTATTTCCTGTAATTCCTGTTATTTTTTTATTTTTTCTTTCTATTTTTTTTTAGTGACATAGTTTCTCTGTGTAGTTCTGGCTGTCCTGGCACTCACTCTGTAGACCATGCTGGCCTTGAAATCTGCCTGCCTCTGCCTCCCAAGTGCTGGTATTAAAGGCATGTACCACCAACGCCCGGCCCTGTATTACTTTCAGTGAGTTATTTATATCCTCCTTAAAGGAGTTTTTGTCTTCATAATATAGAATTTTAGGTCAGCATTCTGATTATCAGGTATGTTGGTATATTCAGGATTTGCTGTTGGTGGTGGGAGAACTGGGTTCTGATAATGCCTACTAGTATTGACTTCTGTTGCTTATGGTGTTACACTTGCCTCTCACCATCTAGTTATCCCTTGTGTTTGTTGGTCTGGGTGACTCTGCCTGAAATCTGCCTCTTTTGTTTCTGGGTTACTTCAGGTCTCCTGATAGGCCTGTATCCCTGGCTATTGCAATCCACCTGTGGCGCCTTCCAACTGAGACCTCTACAGAAGGGCAGAGAAGCTGCTGATCTATTGCCCTGGCTTCAATAGATCTACAGGGAGGCCTTCACATTGTTTGGTCTTCAGATGAGCAGTAAAGCTATTGTTCTGCATGATGATGTTCTCCAAGGTAGCCTATAAACTGTGATTTCTGTTTTGCTGTGTGCAACAAAACTCCAGGGAGGCTTTTAGTCTGTCTGGTCAGTTGCGCTTCATGGCACACAGCCCCCAAGACATCTTCAGACTGTGGTGTCTGCTGTATCCTGTGTACAGAGGAGCTTCTGGGATGCCTTCAAGCTATGATGTCTTCAGGGGAGCAGACAAGCTGGAGATCAGTTGCTCAGTTGCCCTGTGTAAAGCAAATCTCCTAAGATGCCTCAGGCTGTGGTGTCAAAAGAGACTGAAAGTATTTCCTTTAATAGAAAAGTGTACATAGTAATAATGAACTAAGAAAATGATTTTCATTTGTCTTAATTAAAATCATTATTGATATTAATTATTGAGTGATAACCATAATAAACCTAGAATGGCATTCTAAATTCCATTTATAATATTATGATTTCAATACAACCCCACAATTTATTTGTAATTATACTGTCCATCTTATGAATGAGGAAAGGGTTTAAAAATATTTAGAACATTTCAAAATAAAAAGGTTAAGAGGCATGATTAAAGAAAAAAAGATTGTTTCTGGACATATCAAAAGTAATAATTTATAGAACATGAGGTTATGAATTTAACAGCTATAAAACCTGAGATTGTATACCATCTAATCTATAGTGTCTTTTGGATTTGAAAGTGCTCTTTGAATTAGTTGTTTACAATTGATTTATAGTATTATTTTATCATATGTTTTAACAACTGTCATGCTACTGAGAATGTGGTTTTTCACCAAATCCATCTCACTTTCTTCCTGGGTAAATCAACGATTTCAGGCTATTGTGTTCCATCATGGAACTAGTTCATTTAATAGAAACTGATTCTAAGCTCACTACAGCCAGACTGCCTCACAAAAAGCCCACACATGCTTGCCATTCTTCATTTCTTTCCTAAGTGGGATGTAACACAACTTTTGTTGAAAGTGGCACCTGCTGCGTTCCATGTCTCCAGTAGTTGAACAGAAACAGCTTTCTCTCTGAGGCAAGTGTTAACAGTAGCCAGCCAGCATTAGACTAAATAATACATAAAAATAAGATAGATAATAGTCAAAAGTTGCCATTCTCAACAATGCTTAAGGAGAATCAGTCAGTAACTTTCCTATCCAGACCGGTGAACTTGGCTTATAGAATTTATTTGTCAACTGTCCAGTTCTATCCCATCCCTGCCTTTCCTTGTGTCCACTAACCTCCACAAGTATTTTAGAGAAACACACTTATTTGTCCACCCATACTTTTTGTTTCCTTTGTGCAAACATTGTCTATAGAAAACTTTTAACATTTACCTTCTATTGCAGTGCCAGGTGTCACTCAAGCAGAGAGACTGCATGCCTCATATCAGAGGTTCATCTGCCAAAGTCACTTGTATAGCATTGCAATTATGCTTTAGTTTTGTAACTAGACTGTGCAATCTGGATGACACATGTTCACTTTGAACCATTTGTTCTGTTCCAGCAACCACATTCACTTTCTTAAGAGTTGTCTGCTGGATATTATATTCGATAATACATATTTTAAACACCTCTTGTCACAAATGGCCTTAACATACAGTGCTGACATTTTAATAAATTGGCTCAGGAATTAATCTGCATTGTGAATGAGAGATCATGCTATAGAAAAACATTTGTGGATTTCTCCATTTGTTTTTCTCAAATTTGCATGCTAAAATTCAAATTTCAGATAGTATGCTGGTGGAGTAAAGGTAGTTATGTAAATCCCCGGGCAGAAAAGCAGAGACAGAAGCTGAAGTTTCTAAGTTATTAAATAAAGAGTTACATTCTAAGAAGAAATATTCATTTCCTTAAGAGGAAGTAGTTTTCAGCTAGAAAGTGTGATAGATATTTGGAATATGGTACAGATTTTTATGAAAGGTTGTCTATGAAGAATGAAATAAATTAATTCATGTCTAGCAAATGAGAGGGGGCCTCTAATGGGAGAAGCAAATAAAAAATTCTGAAAGTAGAGGTGTAGATGAATGCCAGAAGTCTATGAGTTTGTCTGGGGGCTATCAACTCCAGAATTCATCAGAATCTGCAATGAGTCAGTAAGTGGAGATCCCACATCAACATTGATGAATACCACACTCAGTCCTGATGGTGAGACTGACTATAGAAGATTTCGGAACATAGAGGAGCTCAGAGGTTGTGTAATTTCACTGGTATCCCTGATCCTTGTTCTTTGACACTTAATATCCACATCAGGATTTTTCTTTATTTACTCCTTTGGGTTTTTGCAAATCATACAGAAAACACATTTAATTTTTTGTTATTACTTCAGTTTATTGAAGATAACATTTTTTCAAACAGAAGAAAAAATAGAATGAACTATTTTTCTTCCTACTATATTAGTCTTTTTTTTAGATATATGATTTGACCTATTGGTCTTAGGAAATGTTCCTATAATTACGATTACTCTGTGTTCATATTAAATATTCAACATTCACCTTGAAAATCCATCATGGGTAACAATATTAGTTTAAGACTAGTCTTTTCCTCCTACAATACAACTATTTAAATACATAACCTATTTTGCAACCTTATTTGCTTCTAAGTTCAACTTCAGCTAATAAAAGCTACAGAATATTAAGAATAAGTTTGATCAAGGTATGTGTATATATGCTAATTGGTGCTTACCAACATGGAATTCTTAGCACACCTAAACTAAAACCCAGGTAACTGTATTCTGTGATGATTCAATTCTAAAGGAAGACTCTCCGGTCCTTTTAGGAAATATTCTTGGGCTGTATACCACTGAAAGACTGTAGAAACATATTCATCTCACAAGAACAGAAAAGAAGATTTTTCTAAAGCACATGCTCCATAGAAACATGTACCATGAACCTACTATTATTAAGAAGACTAGTATTAGCTGGGCAGTGATGGCACACGCCTTTAATCCTAGAACTTGGGAGGCAGAGGCAGGTGGATTTCTGAGTTCTAGGACAACCTGGTCTACAGAGTGAGTTCCAGGACAGTCAGGGCTACACAGAGAAACCCTGTCTTGTAAAACCAACCAAACAAACAAACAAACAGACAAATTAATTAATTGATTGATTAATTAATTAATTAATTAAAAATAATAAAAACGATTAAAATTTATTTAGGCTGTGGGAATTTTAAGACCATTCTGGCTACTGAACAAATAAACATATTTCTACTATGTCTCATAGTACATGTTATTTATAATTCAGCTAATCCCTGCATTTTCAGAGTCCTAAATAATGACATGGCTTGGACACTTCATTAATGATGTTCACAAACTACATCTAAGTCTTTGTTTTTAGACTTGACTATGTCACTTCCTGTTTCCCACAGGAGTGATTGTCATATGACCACAGCATTTTCCAGTAAATGTGGAATGATATGACATATGCAAACAATAAACCAGAGGTTGTAAAAATGGTGAGGGAAGGACCACCAAGCCAGCTACAACAATTGTAATAAGGTCATACAAAGCTCATGAGTGAGATTATGTGAAGCACAACCTACAGCAATGAACAATACAGAATGAGAAGAAATATTTTCTGTTTTAAGTCCATTACTATGGGGGCATCATGAGCTATGTTTCCGCTGTGAATAGAAACCATGAATGACCAAGACAACTATTATAAGGACATTTAAGGGGCAGGCTTATAGATTTAAAGGTTCAGTCCAAGATCATTCAAGGTGGGGACATTCTGGCATCTAGACAGGCATGGTGCAGGAGGAACTGAGAGTTCTACATCTTCATCTGAAGGCTGTTATCAGAATACTGGCTTCCAGTCAGCTAATTTAGGATCTTAAAACCCACACCCACAGTGACATACCTACTCCAACAAGGCCACACCTACTTCAACAGGGCCACTCCTTCAATAGTGCCACTCCTTGGTCTGAACATATACAAATCATCATGAGCTATTTAAATGTCTTACATGGTTTTGTCTCGACTTTCTTCAATCAGGAAAACAAAACAAAACAAAAAACTAATCTTCATAAGTTCCAGGGGTTATTCACCAATACCAAGCAATAAAATAGGCCAGCTCATGGCAAAATTTATGAATGAGGAGGGCAGAGTGGGCTGTGGATGTGGGCATGAAACATTGGTCTCTTTTCTATTATTAAAAATCATTTATTTTTCCTTGTTAATTTTTTGATAGAAATATGAGCCATCAATTTTCTTTTATTTCCAGATCCTATAGATTTTCTAAAAATTCATAGCTATGAAAACATTTATATTTTATTATTCCATATTCTGCAGGGAGCTCTTTATCTCTTTTATACTGCTCAATTTCATTACATAATTAAAAAGTGAAGTTCCCCAAGGAAAATAATAAAATGTGAAGATATACCTGTCTGAGGTAAACATGTACCACATTTCAAGTTACTTTAGCCTCCTCTTGGAAATATACTTAATGACCTGACTTAGACAATTACCTAAACCTGCACATTAATACACTCAAAATGGTAATTATATTTTAATTAAAATGCCAAAGTGATAGAAAAGGCAAGAATAAGCTATTTAATGTGTATAGTCAAAACAATGAAATAAATAAGATGGTTTAAATCGTTATAATGTTTTTCTTCTAGTAATGTTGAAAAAAACTGATATTGAGAGCATTTTTTCCAAAATACAGCAGTAGATAAATAAAAGCATATTAAATCTACCACTCAGCAAATTTTATTTGCCATGGGGAGATTAATATAAAAGGAGTCTCTGAATTTTTTTCAGAGCAGAAAACTTAATAGGATATTTCAAAAATTCAGCTGTGGCTGGCTTTAGGATAGATAATGGAATTTTGCAGCTTAAATCTTGAGGTCACTATTTCAAAAATGCCCAAGTTGGCGGTAACTAAAAGGCATTACTATCTGATGGCACTGCATGCAGTGCCTATGTGAAATGAATTATTGGTTTCACTCCGATGGATAGCAGATAGAGATCTAATACCACCTGAACAACTGGAGCTAATTGGCCCAATTGCTGGTATTTCAAGAGGCACCCAACAGTTGAAAATGGAATTACATTCCCACTCTGTACTTAGCTGCTTTCTCACGATGGACATGACAGTTGTGAAATTTATCTGGAACTATCTTGAGCTTTGATGTAAATAAATCGAAGATTAGTTCTGGCAGCTCAAACTTCCAGCCCTTGCGTTCTGACGATCTGGCGTATTAAGTTGGGGGATAATGTATCTTGTCCAGTGTTTGCCTAGAAGGGATACTGTGCAAACAGAAGGATGATGTTAGTGGGTCCTGAGCTCTGTGGATAAAGGATTTGCTCTTAGGTGCAGGAAGTCACAAAGGTTGATTGGGCTGCCCATGTGCCTGTGGCCCATTTGGAACCATCTTAACTCCTAGTGTTTAAGATTGGTAGAACGGAAAAAAAAATGGAGTTAGATTCATGTTTGATTTAATGCAAATAAAAAGTTAACCATTATATAGTCCTCAAGGTAACAGAGTGAGTGTAGAGCATCGACCAAAAACAAATGGCCTGGTCCACAGTTCTGGATCTACATGAAAGTCACTCTGCTTTGATCACGTAGCCTGCTCTACCAAAGCGCCAACCCTTCCATTGCATCATATGATTGCTCTGATGAGAGCAATAAAATCTAGCAAGAGCCCAGCGCCAAGCAAGCCCATAACAAACACAGCTTGTTTCATTTTTATTTTATTAAATTATAAATATGATTGCAGTTGTTCTTACTGTCCACTCTGCAAAATTATCTCCTTGGCTTGTTTTGAAGATTAGCTGATGTTAAAAGATATGAACTTCAAGGAACGTCAACGCAAGTTCAAGGTGTTGATAAATAACTTCAGTAGTATTGTATAGCTTGATGGTTTTTTTTTTTTTTTTTGGTTTTCAGTTTTAAAATTTTTTCTTTAAAAAAATCAGTTTCCAGAATTTCTAGATAATTGCATGGGGACTTTCTTCAAAGGGTGAGCTCAGTTAAAGGTGAATCAAATGGTAAGAGGAATAAAGAAGTCCTGTGAGACTCTTAGGCCGGGGTGGGAGGAAGAGTTGTGTGATCTATCATTGCTTCCTATAGCTTCCCCAGAGCTCAGGGTTAACAGGATTGTCAGGTCACCAAGAATTCTTTGTACGTGCTATTTATTGGAGCTGGTAGGTATTAAATTATTTCATCAAGCAGTCCTGTAACTTTGCAGCTCCCCCGTGGCTCTTCTAATCTCAGATTATGTTCACCCATCGAGCCATGATTGCTGGAAGGGTTATTACTATTTCTCATTATGCTATCTCCTGAGTCTTCCTTTATCCCTTTGTTAAAATTGCTCCTCTGAGAATATTTTCTAATTCAAATTGAATTTCATTCCAGACTTCCCACGATGATGGCATAGGGTTCTGGCTTCCTATAGATCATTTAAAAATTATAACAGAAAACAAAACATGTGGGCTTTGTATAATTTGTTTCTTTTCTTGGGAAAATTGCTTCTCTTTTTTTTCCTCTGTCAATCCAGTGTGAATTAATATAAGCTCAAGTTCAGGCCCTGAAAGTCTATGCATATGTGAGCAAGTTTGTGTGTGTGTGTGTGTGTGTGTGTGTGGTTGTGTGTTTGTGTGTGTGTGTGTGTGCGTGTGTGTGTATGTGTGTATGTGTCTGTGTCTATGTGAATTCACGGGGATAGATTGTGTACAGATTGTGCACAATGTATGATAGAAAAAAGAACTATTTTGATCTCAATCCATATTATCTTCGGAAGAAAACGTCATTAAAATTAATAGCCGTCTTTCCAATATGCTCAAGTCAAGCCCCAACATTTATTTTATTGCTCTTCTTTGCCCCTCCATTCAACACAGGTCAATATTTTTCTTCTTTTTATTGATTGACCTTCTTAATACATAGCCATTTGCTATGCAGTGTGGAAGTGAATTTTACAATACTAGAAACAATAAATCAAGAGTACCCTTTATACAGAGTGGCAGATCCATTGTACCTTCCTTGGGAACACACAAGATTTGTGCTCCCTGTCTGATGTTTTATGACCAAAAGGGCTTTCCTGTATGTCTTATTAAGCATCATTCTGGTCTTCTGAATATTCCCATCACTTGTTAATGAGTGGGAGTTATGATCAGAGACAGTGCCTAATTGCTTCTGCTCATTAGTCTTCCAGATTCATCTTGCAGATTTTCCAGCTGATTTTTCCCAACAGAGAAGTTCATATATTTCAAATCCTAAATCAGGATATGAGATGTTCATTCTTTTTTCCATTTGCAAATGTAAAACTTATATTTGCCTGTGGTAATTGTTTTCTCAAAGACTTGCTCTGTCTGTTAACCTAGTCTTAGTCCTGAAATCTTCAAGACTCTATATAACCTTATCCAAGCATAGATTGTTTCATTCCCTGAAACTTACTACTGAGTAAATTCACATATTTTTTTAAATTTGTGGTAGGCTGATTCAACTTAGCTGTTCTGTCTCATACTCCTCTACAATCCTACTGATTTCATGTGGCTTCATTCACTTTGCTTCTCCCAAATTACTCTTCTTGGCCTCAAACTAACTCTGGCAATCTGTTCTAAACTCCTGTCTCCTTGTTCTCTGGCTCAGTCTGTCTTTACTTGTGCCTAGATTGTTTTCTTTCTGCAACCTCTCTCTCTCTCTCTCTCTCTCTCTCTCTCTCTCTCTCTCTCTCTCTCTCTCACACACACACACACACACACATACACACACACACAAACACACACACACACACTCTCACTTTCTCTCTCTTTGGTCCTCCAAAGAATGTCCTCCCAGTTAATGTTTTATTTTATTTTATTTATTTTTTTATTCGATGTATTTTTTATTTGCATTTCAAATGATTTCCCCTTTTCTGGCTCCCCCCTCCCCGAAAGTCCCATAAGCCCTCTTCTCTCCCCCTGTTCCCCCATCCACCCCTTCCCAATTCCCTGTTCTAGTATTGCCCTATACTGTTGCACTGAGCCTTCCCAGAACCAGGGGCTACTCCTCAGTTCTTCTTGGACATCATTTGATACGTGGATTATGTCTTGGGTATTCCAAGTTTCTAGACTAATATCCACTTATCAGTGAGTGCATGCCATGACTGATCTTTTGAGACTGGCTTACCTCACATAGTATGATGTTCTCCAGCTCCATCCATTTGTCTTAAGAATTTCACTAATTCATTGTTTTTAATAGCTGAATAGTACTCCATTGTGTATATATACCACAATATTTTGTATCCATTCCTCTGTTGAGGGACACCTGGGCTCTTTCCAGCTTCTGCCTATTATAAATAGGGCTGCTATGAACATAATGGAGCATGTATCCTTATTACATGCTGGGGAATCCTCTGGGTATATGCCCGGAAATACAAATCAAAACATCCCTGAGATTTCACCTTACACCAATCAGAAGGGCGAAGATAAAACACTCAAGAGACTGGAGGTGTTGGTGAGGATGTTAAGAAAGAGGAACACTCCTCCACTGCTGGTGGAAATGCAAATTGGTACAACCACTCTGGAAATCAGTCTGGCGGTTCCTCAGAAAACTGGGCATGATGATCCTGCAACCTGTCTCTCTTAACTGTCCTGGTAAAACTGCCTCTCCTCTGTCTATGTCTTTATCTGTCTCTCTCTGTCTCAAACTCTCTCCATCTCTCTTCATCTGTCTCTGTCTCTGTCTTTCTCTCTGTCTCTCTGTCTCTCTGTGTCTCTGTGTCTGTCTATCTCTCTCTCTGCATTGCTCTCATAAGTAGCTTTGCTTTTTTCTCTCTTCTCTAGAATGTTGGGCATATACTATTCTGTCAAATCTTTCTCTAATTCTTTACTTTGTCTGCCACTCAGTTAAACATTACTTTCAAACACAAGTGCTTACTTCTACAAACTAACATCACTTTCATTGTTTGAGATTAAAAAGTGTGTCCTAAGGATATGACTATATTCCAGCCAGATAGATTAAAGATGTGTGCTAATGGTTGAAACAGAATTTTCCAGTAAACAACACAATCTCTGGGTTCACAGTGTGATCAAATATCCTGCAACATTTAAAACTTAAAGTATATTAGGATTTCTAAAATATTCATTAAGTGATATCACCACCAACTGAAAACAAAAAAGAAATAGGATTCCCAAATAATTTTAGAGAATCTTCATTGCTCCTAACCTCTTACATCTACCTGTTTCAGAATTTTTTTAGCTACTATCTTTGAGGTCAAAAGAGAATTCTATGAAGAATTCCATCAATTACTTTAAAAGAACAGCACAGTCTTTCAAAGATTTTAAAAAAATAATTATATTGCCAACAGATGAAGTACACACCATTGCTCCAAACCTTGCTTCTTAAATGTGCTCTGTATTTATGAATTTCTCTTAAACACAAGGTTGTCTACATCACCAACCTTATGGTCATGTTAGGAGAACATTGTCAAGGACCTCAGATACCTGCATCCCTCCAAAAGAAAAAAAAGTCAGAAAATAGTTTCAATTATTCTAATTTTAGGAAAAGGTCTTCTCTGCACAATGTAGTATTATTCAGGGGTGACCAAAGCACAGTCCACAGGCCAACTGTGTAGACGTTGCAGTTTTTATAAGTCTTTTCATTGTTGTGCAGCTGTAATTCATTGTTTTAATATCCTCTGCTGTTTTAATGACAACAACAAATAAGAACAGTGAGATGGGTATTACGAAAATGAATTTGTCCATCATAAAAATTCTTACTGAATCATGTTTATTGTATTCTTTGATTTTGCACCATTTGGCTTCAGATGAAAGTGGAGAAAGAAAGGTAATCTGCTCGCTGAGCTCAGACCTACATAAGCATCAGTGGTATGTAGGAGACATGTCTAAGAGAGACAGAAGGAGGCTGTAGAAAGACACTAAGAGCATAATGTAACTCGGAATTCTGAAATGGGGAGTTTAGGCACTTTGAGTTATCTTCAAAATTAGCAAACATAAAAGTATATCAGTCCAGGGATGTGAACATCAGCTCTGTTAATTGCATTTAGGGAACTATGGGCACCAGTAAGGAAGCAGATTGCCTTTTTTCCGAAACTGATCAAGAGCAGGTCACATCTTAGTCTCAGCTGCCATCTCATTGAAGGCATAATCACAAAGGACTTTCTTTTTCATCAATTACTGAGTACCCAGTAATTAACAAAAAGAAATTACTAGACTGATGTGCAAAACTGAGACTTAAAGTTCTTCTAAATATCTCCCCTTAAAAATGGGATACAGAGCTAAACAAAGAATTTTCACCTGAGGAACACTGATTGTCTGAGAAGCACCTGAAGAAATGTTCAACATCCTTAGTCATCAGGAAAATGCAAATCAAAACAACCCTGAGATTTCACTTCAAACCAGTCAGAATGACTAAGATCAAAACTCAGGAGCAAACAGGTGTGGGGGAGGATGTGGAGAAAGAGGAACAGTCCTCCACTGCTGATGGGATTGTAAGATGGTAAAACCACTCTGGATATCAGTCTGGCGGTTCCTCAGAAAACTGGGGATGATACTTCTGGAGAACCCCACTATACCACTCCTGGGCATGTACCCAGAGGATTCCCCAGCATGTAATAAGGATACATACTCCACTATGTTCATAGCAGCCTTATTTATAATAGCCAGAAGCTGAAAAGAACCCAGATATCTCTCAATGGAGGATTGGATACAGAAAATGTGGTATATATACACAATGAAGTACTTATTCAGCCATTAGAATCAATGAATTCATGAAATTCTTAGACAAATGGATGGAACTGGAGAACACCATCCTAAGTGAGGTAACCCAGTCTCAAAAGAACACTCATGGTATGCACTCAATGATAAACAGATATTAGCCTAGAAGCTTGGAATACCGAAGACACAATTCACATAATAAATGATGCCCAAGAAGAAGGAAGGAGTGGCCCCTGTTTCTGGAAAGGCTCAGTGCAGCAGTGTAGGGGAATACCAGGACAAGGAAGTGGGAAGAGGTGGATGGGGTACAGGGGGAGGGAAGAGGGCTTATGGGACTTTCAGGAAGGAGGGATCGAGGAAATGGAAAATCACTTGAAATGTAAATAAAGAATATATCGAATAAAAAAAGAAATACACATGAGTCTGGTGGCCATTAAAGAGATTATTTTTCTCAGACTCAGGAGCTTTGCTTCTTTTCTTATGCTCCTTTTCTTATAATAAAGCAATCATCTTTGATTCTCATTAATTTCTTCCCTAGTGATGATATAATGTTATCTCTTAACATCATTTTTTTCAGGCAAGGTCAGTTTCATCCCTTTTTCAAAAATTCCTGATTTTCCATAACCAAGAGTTAAATTTCACACCTCAACTGTGGATCAAGATATTGTGACCATGCTTCATAAATAATAAAGCACTGCCTAGATGTCATTTGTTACTAATTGCTTTGGGTCATTAGAGAAGTTAGTCACCTACATTCTTGTCACCTATCAACCACTTTCTGAGGGAAGTGTGTGATCTTGGAATTGTTCTTAATATGGACTTTAATGTTCTGATTTGTCTTTTCATTGTTAGAAGCCTGACCTTTAGTACAGGAAACATTACAGTAACTAAATAATGATAATCTAGTGATATTTATTTTCCTGAACAAACATGTTATAAGTATTAAAGCAATTGTCATAGGCAGTATTAAGCTAAATCATGAGCCTGAGGCAGAAGACCTTGCTTTATTTACCTTAACAGTTCAAGAACATGACTTGTATCTTATAATTAGTTGTTGTCCAATAATTTTTAAAATGTAATTATTATAAAATGGAAATGTCACTTTGTAAGTCCTCTGAGAGATTAAAATAGACTATATACCATATCTTGTATTCACATAAAATTAACTTGGTAAAGAATACAGACTGAGAATTTATTCTCATTCACTACTCAAACATTGCCTTGCATCATAAATATAAAAGAAAATCCAAAAGGCATTTTTCTCTCTGCTGACTTCATGACATCATTGTCAAAGACCAGATGTTATACCAAACTGGTTGTGACTGAACCTCCTAATACAGTAGTTATTTTACAAACTTCTGCTACATTGATGATTATGAGAGCCATTTGCCATATGTGTTTACTTAGATATAAACTTATTAAATATATACAAATTTAAAAGTTAGCCTTTTACTCACCCTAGCCACATTTCAAAGATGTAATTGCCACAAGAAAAAGTACTGACAGGGTACAACATGCAACAGAGAGAAATTTACCTACCAGGGGTCATACTCTTAAAGAAAATTAGCTCTTCCTCTCACAGAAACTAGCACCTGGCTCAGCTAAGGATGGGATTTCAGGTCCACTTTCCCTCAGTCATGCTGGGATTTTTGTCCTGGACTGAGGTAGCTTTAATCTTCTGCATTCGGTCAAAAGCATCATGAGTTCACCTGTGTAACTGCTCTGTTCTATCTGGAGAAAACTGTTTCATTGTAGCCATCTGCCATCTCCTCTCCATTTTACAGTTTTCTGCCACTCTTTTGTGATATTCTGTAAGACATTTTAATGAAGTGCCATTTTAAATTGGCAAATTAATTGTATGCATTTATGGAATAAATGAGATAATTTGGTACATGAATACAAAGTATAATGGTGAAATACACCTGATTAACATATTTATTACATTATTTATTTAAGGAGCTAAATTCATGGAAGGTGCTCCCAGTAATATTGAAGTGCACATTTTAAGTAGATCATGCCACAATATAAGAGCTGTTAGCTTTAAGAACCTCTCTGAACACAGACAACTTGGCTGACTCATCCAAGGGTAGCACCTACATTGTTCACTTTTGTAATTGCTTTGTGGTCCAATGCCATATTAGAAGCAAGTTATTCTGTATGGAAGAGGAAAAGCTCTCAGGTTCTAAGGAGTGTGATATTACTATGGGGATTTCATGCTTGGCTGTAGAGAGTCATTTCTTTAATACCTTATTAAAATTTTTATACTACAAGTGCTTGAAATTTTGACACTTTGACTCCTACTTGGCTCTTCTAAATTTTGTTATTTATTTTATTACTGCTGTGCATTACATATTTGGACTAATAAACATTCTTTATCCAAGGACCAAACCATTTAATTATGGTGGATTATTCTTTTAAGGTTCTACTATAGCTACTTGTATTTGTTGAGGTGTTTTGTGTATTTCATCAGGTATATTAGCCTACATTTTTTTTCATGTATTATACTCACGTGGTCTTGATATTAAATACTAGTTTGGAAATGTTGACCCTCTGTCAGTAATTACAAGAATTTGAGAAAGATTAGTATTAATTCTTAAAATTTTGGCAGAAATTTTCTGTAAAATTATTTCTTTAGAGCTTTCATATATACCTTTTGTTCTTGTTCTTAGAATTTCCAATTTCTTCATGATTTAATTTGACTAAGTATTATCTGTATAGAAATATTGTTCTTTCCACTAAAAGTCAATATTACATGACTTGTTCATAAAGTATGATAATCTAAATTTTATATTGAAAATAGATAATTTTTCATACAGTATATCCTGATTGAGGTTTCTCTTTCCTCTTCTTCCAGTTCCTCCCCATCTCTCCTCCTTTCCACATCCACTGCCTTTCTGTCTTTCATTAGAAAAACAGGCTTCTAAGCAACAGAACCCAAACATGACAAAACAAAACATAATACAATGTGGCAAAAGTTATCATATCAAAGTTGGACATGGCATCCTAGAAGGAGGAGAAAAATGCCAAGATCAGGCACAAGAATCAGAACATCCACTCGTTCTCACACTCAGGAGTAGCATAAAATTACTAACATATATATATATATATAAAGAGACAGAGAGAAAGAGAAAGATACAGATAGAGATACAGAGAAAGATGCAGATAGTTATGCAGAAGGCCTAGTGTAGACCTTTGTAGGCCTGTATTTGCTGCTTCAGTCTGTGAGCTCCTATGCATCTTGCTTAGTTAATTCAAAGGGCTCTACTCCCCTGGTGTCCTCCATTCTCTTTGGCCCTTACAATCTTTCTCCTCATCTGCAGGATTCCCTAAGCTCTGAGAGGAAAAATTAAATGGAGACCTTCAATTTAGTCTTCACATAATGTCTGGCTGTCAGTTTCTTCCTCGGGTCCCATCTGCTGACAGAGGAACAGAGCTTCTCTGGAGAGAGTACAGAGATAACTGGATAATGTACTGATCTAAGAGTATTGGGATTCATTTTTATCATTTTTTAAGACACATAGTGTTTGGTTTTACCCTAATTCTTCAGCTTATCCACATTTTGTTCTTGGCTACATAAGAAGTATAGGGTTTGGGTTTCTTTTCATGGAGTGGGCCTTAAGTCAAATTGGACTTTGGTTGGTTACTCCTATAAATTTTGTGCCACCATTGTCCTAACATATTTTGCAGGCAGGACTGATTATAGGTCAAAGACTTTGTGGCAGGCTTAGTACCCATGTTTCTCTTTTAGTAGCATGAAGAGTACATTTCTGTGCTAAAACATGCTAAAAGTATGTAGGAAGAAAAACTTCATATAGGAACTATCTGGATTTCTCCAAGTGCAATGAGTCGTGTGGATGTTGTCCTTGACAATGAGGTTCTACTGTTGCTCTGCAGAAAGCAACCTGCTGTCTTACCAACAGCTTTGTTTATTCAGAAAGTTCCATGCTACCTCCTTTACCAATGACTCAGTTAAATATAACTCATTCTCACTAGTGGATCTCCTTATCCATAAAGGAAGTTGAAATTAAAACTACTTTGAGATTCCATCTTACTCCTGTTCCAATTGCTAACTTAGACCATTAATACAAAAAACTCTTCAAGTTGACAAGGATATGGAGCAAGGAAAACATTCCTCCATTGCTGATGTAAGTGGAAACTTGTGCAGCCACTATATGAGGGAACACTAGCCAGCCCAAACATTGCTCTGGTAAGCCTTGCCCTTCTCCCCCATTCCCTCTGCTTACTATGAAAAACCATAAGATTACATTTTTAAGGCTAATCTCCAAAATCTATTCCCTTATTTAGCTACTTGCATCTCCTGAGGCTAACTATCAGTGTCCAGCTATCAAAATATTAAAGTTCATCAATAAAAACCCACTTTGCCTTACCTAATAAGCATACCCCATTAAAACTGACTACCTCATCTTAACATGGAGTTTCCTCTTTACCTTTATAAACTGCCATTTTCCTATGGGTTCTTTCTGTCTTCTCTCTATCCAGAGGCAGTCCTTTACTCCCATGCCAGGACAAATAACCCTTTCCCATCTCCCATGTTCTATTCCCCTTATCCCTCATTCTTTATCTCCTTACTGACTAAAGTGTTGCTTGTATGGGACATAGTTGTTTCTCCCTCATCTCTGAAGAACATTTTCCCCAAGATGAAGTATACATTCTCCCCATCATTGCCACAGAGGATAAAACTTAAGACCTTAGACTTTACTACTAAGACTTTACTGTGCCCCTTGGTTAAGTATTCTTTATTGATTTCATTTTTTGTTTTGTTTTAATTAAATGCTTCAAACACTTCATTTTGCTCGCTTCTGGAAACCAGGTTTTCTGTTGAGAAATCTAATAAAAATACCAAGAATTCCTTTAATATGATATGCTTCTTATCTCTCACTCTTTAAATTTGCCTTGAAAGTTGATTAGATATCACCAAACATTATACATATATAGGTGTCACTTTTCTCAAGCTTGTAATATTTTAAACCATTTTTCTTCACAATACTTATAGAAATTTTGTTGTATTTCTTTCTTCTAGGGTATTATTCATAATAATATTTCATTGATTCCTGTCAGTCTTTACCCCTTCCAAAATTTTGTCCCTGTGATTAGTTAGGTTAAATTATTTTGTCTTTAACCCCACAGTTTCTTTTTACTGATTTATCAAGCATACTGCAAGTGCTTTCTATCAACTTTTCATCTTAAATTTTTTCAAGTTTATCTCTATATTGTACTGTTTTTCTCAGATTTCATGTATTTCTTATAGGTTATTTTATGTTTCATTAGATTTTCACATATAGTTAAATGTTCTTTGTTGATATAATGGTTTTTGTTTTCTTTCAATACTTTAAACACTTCATTCTGCTCTCTTTTGGAATACAGGAAAGAGAATTTGGGTCTCAGATTCCTTCCTTTAGCCTTTAATTTCTAATTTCTAATTTTGTTTTTTATGGATGTGGTTTGGGATTTTTTTGTGGTGAGCCTTTCAGCTGGGATAGCCTGGAATAGGCTAATGTTGACCTTACTGTGTCACAAAGGATAACCTTGGAATCCTGCTATTCCTGCCTTCACTTCCAAAGTCCTTTATTATAGACATGTGTTAGCTTTCCTGGCCTTTGACTTTCCTCCAGGGAATGATATTCACCTCTATGTCAATGTGCTTTCTGGTTGTTTTTGTTGTTGATGTTGTTTTTGGCTTTTGGTTTTTTGTTTTTGTTTTGCCAACATGGTACAGATCAAAAAACTTCAATTGTGAAAATACATCTTTTATTTTAAATTAGATATTTTCTTTATTTTCATTTCAAATGTTATCCCCTTTCCCAGTGTCCTTGTGGAATCCCCCTATCCTATCCCTCCTCCCCCTACTTCTATGAGGGTGTTCCTCTACTCACCTACTCACTCCTGCCTCCCTGCCCTGCATTCCCCTACACTGGGGCATTGAGCCTTCAATGGACCAAGGGCTTCTCCTTCCATTGATTGATGCCTGACAAGGTCATCCTTTGCTATATATGCAGCTGGAGCCATGGGTCCCTCTATGTATACTCTTTGGTTGGTGGTTTAGTCCCTGGAAGCTCTGTGGGCAGGGGTGGGGATATGGTTTGTTGATATTGCTGTTTCTCCTATGGTGTTGCATATTCCTTCAGCTCCTTCAGTCCTTTTTCTAACTCATCTGTTGGGGACCCCATGCTCAGTCCAATGGTTGGCTGAAAGCATCTACCTCTTGTGTAGTTTTCAGACTCTGGCAGAGCCTCTCAGGAGACAGCTATATCAGGCTCCTGTTGGCATGCACTTCCTGACATCTATGATAGTATCTGTGTTTGACAGCTGTATATAGGATGGATTCCCAGGTGGAGAAGTCTCTGGATGGTCTTTTCTGTGAAAACACTTCTATAACATTGGCTTGTGGGTCAGCCTATGAGGCATTTTCCTCATTAATGATTGATGTGGTAGTTCAAGATTGGGGTTGTATGATGCCACTCCTAGGCTAGTGGTCCGGGATTATATAACAAAGCAGACTGAGCAAGCCATGAGGAGCTAGCCAAGAAACAGTATCTTCCATGGCCTCTGCTTAAGTTCTGATTTCTAGGTTCTTGACTTGAGTTCCTTCCTTCCTTCACTTCCCTCTATGATGTACTATAATCTAAATGATGAAATAAACACTTTCCTCTCAAAGTTGCATTTGATTAAAGATGCTTATCCCATCACGAGTAACTGTAACAATTAGCATATCAAATTATTCCCAAGAAGGAAGAGAGGGCTCTGGTTCTGAAAAGACTTGATACAGCATTGTAGGGGAGTACCAGGACAGAGAAATGTGAGGGGCAGGTTATGGGGAAATGGGTGTGGGGGAAGAGGGCATATGAGACCTATGGGGAGGGGAGAACCGGGAAAGGGGAAATGAAATGTAGACAAAGAATATAGAAAATTTAAAAAAAAATCATAAATCCTCCTTGTTTGTGAATCCATATTGCAGATATATTAGTTTCTTTGTGTAAAATTTCATTGATTCTTACTCATACATATGTGGAAACAAGCATCTCTTTCTCCTTTTGAAGATTTTCTGTTATGGGTAACACATGTCATTGTTTCTTCTATCCTGAAGTTCTAGATGGACCAACTGAGAGTAACATTGGATAGGCACATAAAACTCTTTGGGTCTCTTGTTGGACAGCTTGATTCCTGTCCTGAAGTTTGTAACTATGTGACTACTCTCTTTGCTCAACAATCTTATATGATGACTGCCTTGATCCCAATGTCAGGAAAAATGCTGGAAACTGTTCTCCATGATGACTGGTAAGTCAGGGTTGATGGATAATCCCTCTACTGATTAAGACTTAATTTTCAAACATATAGTTGTATAGGTCCATGTACTTAATTACAAAATTGTCTGAGACTAGAGGCTTAATGTTTAGTCAAACATGATATGCAAAACTGAAGGTTGTTTCATCACCAAATAGACAAATCAACTTGATGAGAAAAATATGCCAGAATAATGTACAACTAGATATCCTCATTTATTGAGTAACATAAACCTAAGCTTGATTCCTGGCCTGTAGAAAATTTAGCAAGGATACTCCACTTTGTAACTGGAATTAGGCAGCAGTTGAGATGTTTTTAATGACAAACATTGGCAGGCTAGCCTTTTCTTGATAATTGAGGACTCAAAGAGAAAGCCAAATCTGAGTGGGAAAAACAGCAAAAACTTGTAGCCTGGCAGATATGTCCACTGAAGGCTGTTCAGACAAATGCTATTAGTGATTTTTCTCTGATGGGGACTTTTATTGTTTGGAATGGAGGGCCTTAATGGTGAATCAAAACAATGGTTGCAAATCACATCACTTCTATTTGTTACTCACTGAAATTATTTTCTCTTAGCTTCCCAGTACCAAAAATGTTGTTCTTGAGAAGAAACGAGATTGACTTTCTACAAAAATTTTCAGAATAAGGTGAAGCTGAAATATTACCCAGAATCTTTTCTTACTCTAGAAATCATGTGCCCTGGGTGATGCTCTGAATGTGCCAACATGCTGGCTTACATTTTAAAATCAAGTTTTCTGAGTCGATGATCCTGCAGCAAATCTCAGCTTTGTGCTTTATTTCTGGATTATTTATAAGACTATTGTTATCTATGGAGAGTTTCTAGTTAAATTCCTATGACAAATAATGGAACCAAGAAGGATTAGTCTACCAGTTTTCTTACATCATTCTTCCCTGTGGTTTCTTGAAATGATATAGATGCATGACATTTTTGGGCATAGTCTCAGCATTATGCATCTAAAAATTGGTTTAAATTTGTGATCTCTCCCCGTTAATAAGGATAAACAAAGCCTATAAACAATCATATAATATATGCTCCAAATGCAAGGGCACCCTCATTCATAAAAGACATTTTATTAAAGCTCAAAGCACACATTGCACCTAACACAATAATTGTGGGTGACTTCAACACTGCACTTTCCTCAATGGACCAATCAGGAAAACAGAAAATAACAGGGACACAATGAAACTAATTGAAGCTTTGGACCAATTAGATTTAACAGATATATATATATAGAACATTCTAGCCTAAAGCAAAAGAATATACCTTTTTCTCAGCACCTCATGGTACCTTCTCCAAAATCGAGCATATAATTGGTCACAAGACAGACCTCAACAAATATACGAAGATTGAACTAATACCATGCCTCCTATCAGATCACTATGGAGTAAAAGTGGTCTTCAATAGCAACAAAAACAACAGAAAACTCACATACACATGGAAACTGAACAATATTCTACTCAATGATACCTTGGTCAAGGAAGAAATAAAGAAAGAAATTAAAGACTTTTTAGAACTTAATAAAAATGAAGACACAACATACCCAAATCTATGGGACACAATGAAAGCAGTGCTAAGAGAAAACTCATAGCCCTGAGTGCCTCCAAAAAGAAAATGGAGAGAGCATACATTACCAGCTTAATGGCATACCTGAAAGCCCTGGAACAAAAAGAAGCTATTTCACCAAGGAGGAGTAGAAGGCAGGAAATCATCAAACTCAGGGCTGAAATCAAATCAAGTAGAAACAAAGAGAACCATACAAAGAATCAGCAAAACCAGGAGCTGGTTCTTTGAGAAAATCAACAAGATAGATAAACCCTTAGCCAGACTAACCAAAGGACACAGAGACAGTATCCAGATTAACAAACATAGAAATGAAAAGGGAGATATAACAACAGAAACTGAGGAAATTCAAAAAATCATTAGATCCTACTACAAAAGCCTGTACTCAACACAACTGGAGAATCTGGAGAAAATGTACATTTTCTTAGACAGATACCAATTACCAAAATTAAACCAGGATCAAATAGATCAACTAAACACTCCCATAACACCTGAAGAAATAAAAAGGGTCATAGAAAGTCTCCCAACCAAAAAAAGCACGGGACCAGATGGCTTCAGTGCAGAGTTCTATCAGATCTTCATAGAAGACCTAACACCAATACTCTTCAAACTATTCCACAAAATAGAAACAGAAGGAACTCTACCCAACTCGTTCTATGAAGCCACAATTACACTGATACCAAAACCACACAAAGATCCAACAAGGAAAGAGAACTTCAGGCCAATTTCTCTTATGAATATTGATGCAAAAATTCTTAATAAAATTCTTGCCAACCGAATCCAAGAACACATCAAAACGATCATCCACCATGATAAAGTAGGCTTCATCCGAGGGACGCAGGGATGGTTCAATATAAGGAAATCCATCAATGCTATCCACTACATAAACAAACTCAAAGAAAAAAACCATATGATCATCTCATTAGATGCAGAAAAAGCGTTTGACAAAATCCAGCATCCTTTCATGCTACAAGTATTGGATAGAACAGGAATTCAAGGCCCGTACATCATTAAAGCAATATAATTAAAGCAATATACAGCAATCCAGTAGCCAACATCAAACTAAATGGAGAGAAACTTGAAGCAATCCCACTAAAATCAGGGACTAGACAAGGCTGTCCTCTCTCTCCATATCTTTTCAATATAGTACTTGAAGTTCTAGCTAGAGCAATTAGACAACAAAGGGAGATCAAGGGGATACAAATTGGAAAGGAGGAAGTCAAATTATCACTATTTGCAGATGACATGATAGTCTACTTAAGTGACCCGAAAACCTCCACCAGAGAACTCCTACAGCTGATAAACAACTTCAGCAGAGTGGCTGGTTATAAAATCAACTCAAGCAAATCAGTTGCCTTCCTATACTCAAAGGATAAGCAGGCTGAGAAAGAAGTTAGGGAAATGAAACCCTTCAAAATAGCCACAAACAATATAAAGTATCTTGTTGTGACTCTAACCAAACAAGTGAAAGATCTATATGACAAGTACTTCAGGTCTCTGAAGAAGGAAATCGAAGAAGACCTCAGAAAATGGAAAAATCTGCCATGCACGTGGATTGACATGATTAATATAGTTAAAATGGCCATCTTGCCAAAAGCGATCTACAGATTCAATGCAATCCCCATCAAAATCCCAACACAGCTCTTCACAGAGTTAGAAAAAACAATTCTCAAATTCATCTGGAATAACAAGAAACCCAGGATAGCTAAAACTATTCTCAACAACAAAAGAAATTCTGGGGGAATCAGTATCCCTGACTTCAAGTAATACTACAGAGCAATAGTGTTAAAAACTGCATGGTATTGGCACAGTGACAGACAAGTGGACCAATGGAATAGAATTGAAGATCCAGAAATGAATCCACACACCTATGGTCACTTGATCTTCGACAAAGGAGCTAAAACATCCAGTGGAAAAAAGATAGCCTTTTCAACAAATGGTGCTGTTTCATTTGGATGTCAGCATGCAGAAGAATGCGAATTGATCCATTCTTATCTCCATGTACTAAACTTCACTCCAAGTGGATCAAGGACCTCCATGTAAAACCGGACACACTGAAACTAATAGAAAAGAAACTGGGGAAGACCCTTGAGGACATGGGCACAGGGGAAAAGTTCCTGAACAGATCACCAATAGCTTATGCTTTAAGATCAAGAATTGACAAATGGGACCTCATAAAATTACAAAGTTTCTGTAAGGCAAAGGACACTGTTAAAAGGACAAAACGGCAACCATCAAATTGGGAAAGGATATTCACCAACCCCACATCTGATAGAGGGCTAATATCCAATATATACAAGGAACTCAAGAAGTTAGACCCCAGGGAACCAAATAACCCTATAAAAAATGGGGTACAGATCTAAACAAAGAATTTTCACCTGAAGAAATTCAGATGGCCAAGAGGCACCTTAGGAAGTGTTCAACATCATTAGTCATTAGGGAAATGCAGATCAAAACAACCCTGAGATTTCACCTTAGTCAGAATGCCTAAGGTCAAAACACAGGAGACAGCAGGTGTTGGTGAGGATGTGGAGAAAGAGGAACACTCCTCCATTGCTGGTGGGGCTGCAAGATGGTACAACCACTGTGGAAATCAGTCTGGAGGTTTCTCAGAATACTGGACATGAGACTTTCAGAGGACCCTGCTATACCTCTCCTGGGCATATACCCAAAGGATTCCCCAGCATGGAATAAAGACACATGCTCCATTATGTTCATAGCAGCCTTATTTACAATAGCCAGAAGCTGGAAAGAACCCAGATGCCCCTCAAAGGAGGAATGGATACAGAAAATGTGGTATGTTTACACAATGGAATACTACTCAGTAATTAGAAACAATGAATTCACAAAATTTTTAGGCAAATGGTTTGATCTGGAAAATATCATCCTAAGCGAGGTAACCCAATCACAAAAGAATACACATGGAATGCAATCTCTGATAAGTGGATATTAATTAGCCCAGAAGCCCTGAATACCCAAGGCACAAATTGCCTAACAAATGACTCCCATGAAGAAGTATGGAGAGGGTCCTGATCCTGGAAAGGATTGATCTGGCATTGAAAGGGAATATAAGGACAGAGAAAAAGGAGGGAGGTGATTGGAGAATGGATGGAGAGAAGAAGGTTTATGGGACATATGGCGAGGGGGGATCCTGGAAAAGGGAAATCATTAGGAATGTAAACAAAGAATATGGAAAATAAAAATGTTAAAAAAAAGAAAGAAAAAAATAGGCCATGTATTTTAAAGTGTGCAAAGTTGGGTTCGGGGAGAGTTTTGAGGAAGTATAGGGAAGAGGAAACTTATGTAATCATATTGTAATATGAAAAAAGAAAAATACAATAAATATTTTTCAAAGATTTGTAGATTACATGCCAGGTGGAGCCAGGAAGTTTGCAGGTTGCTAGTCTAGAGGAAGTAGTAGTTGGAGAGCTTTGTATTCCCTCAAAATAAGGTGGAGGATAAGAAACAGGTCCTAAGATTTGTCCCCTGACTTCTATACATGCATACATGCATTTATGTGTAGACATACACCCTATACTAGCACATAGGTACAGAGATAGAGAGAAAGAAAGAGAGAGAGAGAGAGACACATAGAGAGAAAGAGAGAGCATTCATTCATTTTATTCTCTTTAAGAACAGAGATAGTGTACCTTGAATAAATCCTGAACACCTCTAATTACAGAAATCCTTAGAAGGAGAGGACCACACAAAGCCAATGTTTTAGGGCTATTTGATTATAGATTGTAAAGTTAGGGGGGAAATCATTATTGTTGACACTGAAGATGGGAAAGCAGGGATATGCCAAAGAATGTGAAATCATTCAGAGGCATAGAAAGGTAGTTGTTACAGACCATGGGTCTGCTGTGGGATAACCAGGGACCTCTTGGTCCAGGAAGGCACAGGTCTGGCTGAGATGACAGACAGAACAAACCACACACACAGAGAGGCGGTTTGAATTGAATGTATTTTGGAGCTCTAAGGCAAGGATTTTTATACAGGAAGAGTTGGTATAACCATTTCAAAAGATGTAGCCAGTGAGGCAGGTACAATTATCATAGCCATTTGGTACAAGGAAATGCAACATCAATCAGGAACAAAGTTTCTCAAGTAACAGATACAGAAGATCAATTTACAGATACCATCAAACTTCCTAATTAGAATACAGAGTCACTCATAGTTTACAGCAAACCTTCAAAGAGTTTGAAGTTTCTTATACCACCTGGGTCTTAACAAGTTCTTGTGAGAAATCCTTATCTAACATTTAGCCTTCTATCTTGTGAAACAAAACTTCCTGAGTAAATCAATGCTTTCAGTACCAGTAGTGCCAGAGCCATTCTCATACACATATGCACAGCCATAAAAACCTGCATGTGGTTGGAAGATAGTAATTATGTAAACAACTATGAGGCAAGGCATTGAAATTCTAAAACGGGGGTTGGCAGTCAGTGAGTCGACTTCAAAGACCGGATTATCAGCCAGGCCTTAGGAATCCTGGTGAAGAGAGAAAAGGAGTAAGTCAGGGTAGAGACTGCAAAGTACAACATTTAAATGATTAACTTTGTGTTAATTTCCACATTAGTGAAATATTGGTTTTCAACTGTCTCCTGCAGTTGAATATTATCTTATATTTCATATTTCAACATACAAATTACAGCTAATTTTGAAAATGGAATATCTTATAGCACTCTATATATTTCCTTGATTGAAACAATTAGCTTGACCTTAGCCCGTTAAGCAAGTGAAGGTGTACACTATTCTTTTTAAAAGACATGCCAAGCATCCTCCAGGATTCCTAAGAAACTTGACTCTGAGCTCACTGCTTCTGCTATGTGAATGAAGAAGGTTAATTGTCGCCTCGTGGAATCATGGCAGAGAGAAGTAAAGGGGTGGTAAGGTAAAAAAAATGTATGCACAGGTGTCAAAGAGTGTTTTCTCATTGATGCATAAGTAGAGGTCAAAGGCCAGATTTGCATTTCTTTTTCCTTCACTCTATAGCTTGCTTTTTAAAACATTGTCTCCCTGAACCTAAAGCTCATTGTTTCTATTAAACTGTCAACTCTGCAAGCACCTGTCTTCTGTTTACACCTTAGTTCTCAGTTTACAGGTAGCCTCTATCCTGACCAGCATCTGGTGTGAGTGCCCCATGTAGTGTTTTAAATATGCTTAGCACAGGGAGTGACACTAATAGGATATGTGGCCTGGTTGGAGGAAGTGTGTCACTGCAGGGGTGGGTTTTCAGACATACTTTAAGCTGCCTGGAGAATAGAAGTCCTTTGGAACAAGATGTAGAACTCTCAGCTCTTCCAGGGTCAATCCTTATTCGCTGCTGCCATGCTTCTCCCCATGACAATAATGGACTGAACCTCAGAGCCAGTTAGCCTGCCCCAAATAAAGGTTTATAAGAGTTGCCTTGGTCATGGTGTCTCTTCACAGCAATGAAAATCCTAAGACTCTGGGGATTCAAATTCAGGTATTCATGCCTAGGGACAAGAAGCAGAAGCTTTATATGTTCTTTCATATGTTACTAAAATATATGTGATCTAGTTACTATTATTACTTGAAACTTGCTTTCATCAATATAAAAAAAGAATAGAAACTGAAACACTGGTTTCATGTTGTTGCTTACTAGAAAAAGTGCTTAGAGTCAAACCTTGAAGGAAGGCCAAAAATGTGTCAAAACAATGGGCCCAGAATACAAGGTAGATGCGAGAACATATTTAAAGGCAGCAAGGTGGCTGGGAGACAGATCACTGAGTGTGGGCCAAAAGGAGGAAAAGAAGTCAGGATGAAAGATAAAAATAGAATGTTCTATTTAACAACCAAATTTAGGTTAGACCTGGCCCAGACAAAAGAGGAATAAGCATGTGTCTATACACATATATAATTGCCATTTTGGCGTGAACTTATTATTATTTAATGCAGAATATCAAAGAGTTGTTGGTGCAGGCTTTCACACACTCCCACTGAATTATTCTGATAGCAAAGGGGAGTCAGTGAAAGGGAAACCCCAGAGGCTCTCAACTGACTAGTAGAGCAAACTTTCTTTTAAGTCTCTGGATTTGTTTGAAAAATGCATGCAAATTTTATATTCTACTCATAAGTCAGATATGTTAGTTTAAATATAAAAAAAACACTAGATACCTCTCAAATCTGTTAGTAGAATGTATGCTCTGGGAAATGTCACCCAGTTAACTGGTTACTATTCAAATGATCATTCTCCTCACATGCTGATGACACCTCTCTAGTGATAGAAAAAAAAATGTCACCCTATAAGGCCATTTGACTGGGAAGGATCTGATGGTCCTGGTGTCTGAACCCGGCACTGAAAGTGGGCAGGAGGCTTTTCTAGTAGGCTTATTCCAGTGATATGTTGCCGAATAAAGAATAACCTCATCAAAATTTATACACCTGGAGCTCCTCAGGCATTTTAACAAAACGATTCCTATTTAAGTTCTGTTTTAGCAGTTTTTAAATTAGTTAATAACATGTATTTTCCTTTTAATATCCTTCTGGGGAGACTAAAGTGTCTCTCATATAGCTTCATTAGTCTGTATAACATTTTCTTTTCAAAATAGGCTTTTTCATCACTTATAGTACCTTCTAAAAAGCAAGTTAATATGTAATATCAAATGCATTTCTCTTAAATAATGGAAATGGTAATGACTGGCTAGAAGTTTGGGTTTGAGCATCAAATCATGATAATATTTTGCTGTTAGGTTAATGTAATAAAATGGTGCCATCTGTGAATCTTTAACATTGGAGATTTTCATATGAACAGACACATGGCATAGATAGGCATATGGATAGTTTAAAATTTATGGACATATTTAAAATGCTAGATATCTCATATTTCTGGAATGGCCAGTTTCTAGTGCCACACCTTATAGAGACATTTCTAATTATGTAAGTATACAAATATATGCAAAAATTATGTTTCAAGTAATGTCATGTAAACAAATGTGTGTGTTTATTGGAATTTTTCCTAAAATATTTGAATAATATTTTCTTAAAGATACCTGGAAAGTTCTGTCTCTTTACTGGAATAATTCTTAGATATAAAGATAACTCTTTGTTTTTACTTAGTGATTGCTAAAGGCATCCCACAGACAGAAGACACAAGTTAGCATTTCTATTGTCTGACACAAGAGACATCTCTTCCCTGCACGACTGCATTTGATTTAATATGTTGACAAGTAAACAAGACTGTTTCTCTGTAACAATACAACAATTCTGATATTGTTCTTAAAGTATATAGAAAGGTTCCATTATCTCTGCCTGGTTATATGAGGATTAGCTGCTTTCACATCAACAAATGCTCCGCCCACAGGGTAGCAAAGAACACAGCAAACACTTGCTAACTTTCTATGTTGTGTAATGGTGTATTGATAGAAAGCAAGAGAGAAAACAAACAAATCAGTTTTGCTGTTTGGCAAAGCTATGAATGGATACAGAAGTGTATGTGCTAGCAAACCCCCACATTCCTTTCAATAAAACCCCAGTCCTAACCACACCTTACAACTTTACTTATGTGGCCTATGAAAAACTTGGGTGAATTATTGCTTGAGTTCTACCTGGCCCATTTTACTTTTTAACAAATCTGTTCTCAGCTGCATTTACAATAACATGTTCCTTTTGTGCACAGTATCCTTATAGGAGAGACTCGTGAAAAAAATGAAGAGGACAATGACAAAAGAACTATTGGATTCACTCAGTGGGTGTTCAACTAATTTGGAAGACTAAGGAGCTTATTTTAGCTAATGAGGAAAAACAGTCATGGAGAAACATGAATGAGAAAAGAAATGATAAGAAATAAATTCAGACAAGTCAGTGAACAGGCTACATAGGCAAGGGTGTATGCTGTGATGGGGAGAGGTGTTTTATTGTGAGCACTGTCGAGTGATGTTAGCAGTAAGGGTACTTCTTTTATTTATGATTAAAGTGAAACTCTCTTTTTACACTGCGCATGGGGAAAATTGACAGGAAATGAAGGAAAGGAGAGGAAACCAGTAAACAGGAGAGTCCATAAGTAATTTAAACAACACAAATAAAGGACTTGTTTGTAGTTTTATACATGTTGGAAAGTGCATATAATTATTGTGCTATTTGGATTTTAGGATGAGGGGGGGGATAGAATTGCTCAGGCCTTGAATTTCAAGAGTAAAGAGTAACTATAGAGGTAAGGAGGTATTTGGTTCAAATAACAGCGTGAACATCAGTAAGATTTAGAGATGAAGACAGAGCTATATTTAATTTGAACAAGTACAAGCAAATTACTTCTCACTTTGTGAGGGTAAGGCAAAAACTACATATGCTCATAGAGATACTGCTTAGTCACAGAGAGATTTAAGGATGACACAATGTAAAAAACTCACATGTGGAAGCATACATTTCAGAATTTTCAATCTAAGTTTCATGTTCACAGTACAAATATGGGTGAGAATTTTATGAGGTGAGTATATGTAGGGAATGAAAAAGGTCAGCACTGACTGTAACACCAGCTCCAAGGGATCTGACACACAGACAAACACACATACATACACACACACACACACACAGAGAGAGAGAGAGAGACAGAGAGAGAAAACAAGAGAGAGAGAACCAGAGAGAGACCCAGAGAGAGAAAGAAAGACAGACAGATAGAGACAGAGAGGACACACACATAGCACACAACACTAAACAATAATTAATAACAAGTAAACAAATAATCTTTTAAAAATGTTTCTAACACTGAGATGATGCTATATGAGTGAGTGAAGGGAATATTTAAGCAGTGGATGTTTCTAGATGAAAATCGTAGGTGATGTTAAAAGACTGAATTAGATATTAAAAGGTCGATAGTGAAACAATGAAGAAAACACTGAGAAATAGATATTTTTGAGCAACTTATCTATACATGGTCACACAAAATTGTAGCTTTCAAAGGAGGGGATATTAAATCATATGGCACACTTTGTTAAGAGTTAACTGTTATTAGAATATGTTTTACTTAATTATTCTACCAAAATATAATGTTATCTTTACTTTCCTAGCACATCCCTCTCTACCTATCCCATGCTTAACCATACCATGCTTTTCTTTAATTCAAGAGGTCCTCTTATTTAGCCATGGTTACTTGTGCATGTAAATAAAACCTTCTGGGCTTATTGGATATTTCCTGCATGTATATGCTTCCAGGGCTCAATAGTGAGTAACCAACGAGGGTGCTCATATCCATAGAACACTAATTGTATTTTTAACTCTTGGCAGAAAACCACCTAGTCAAGATCGGTACATTTATTTATAACTATCACTTTCAAAATATTTTTGAAAAGTCTCAGATGCATTTAATTTGGGTCAAAAGTTTGCATTGGTGTCTAGAATTACAGAATCATAACAGCAAACTTGTAGCACTCTTTCTGACTTCTTTCAAAGACCCCAAATCTCCAATTTTTAGTTATGATTAGAATACTCAAAATAGGAGATATAAATGTTATTCTTAAACTTTTTCTTTTTGATATCACAGATATCAACCAATAAGAGCTTTATTTTATTATGTGCCATACAAAACAAATGACTTAAGACTTGTGTTATTGTTTCACAACATTTATTTTCATCTGCTTGTGGAATGGTGTTGTATTAGTTTGGGTTCTCTAGAGTCACAGAACATATGGACAGTCTCTATATAGTTAGGGAACTTGTTGATGACTTACAATCTATAGTCCAACTCTTCAACAATGGTCCGCAGCAGCTGTGATGGAAGTCCAAGGATCTAGCAGTTGCTCAGTACCACGAGGAAAGCAGGCAAGGACGAGAGATTGAGTCTTCCTTCTTTCAATGTCCTTATATAGATCTCCAGCAGAGGGTGTGGCCCAGATTAAAAATGTGTACCTCCATGCCTTTAATCCCAGATGATCTTGAACTTAGAGATCTCCTTGTCTTAATCTTCTGGAATTTATAGCCATTGTGCTTCAAGATCTCCATGCCAAGATACATATCCCTGAGCCTCCAGATTAGGATCATAGTTGAGCCTTCCAATTCTAGATTGTAGTTCATTCCAGATATAGTCAAGTTGACAACCAGGAATAGCCACTACAGGTGTACTCATAAATAAAACCAAAAAGATGTAAAATCTAGATGTTTGTGTTTAACAAAAAAAAAAATTGTGCACGTTTAACTCAAGGTTGGTAGTGCAAACGATAAGCTTAGCTACCAAGGAAGGTGAAGAAGGAGAATCATAAGATCAAGGCCTATCTGGTTGAGACCAAGAGTTACTCCAGAACAAGTTGAGTAATTTTGTAATTTTGAAGTGAGTGCTTAGCAGGTCAACTTAATAAAACCAAAACAAAGCAAACAACAGCATACACACACACACACACACACACACACACACACTCACACATGCACACACACCCAGATACAAGCACATATGCAATACTCACACATACACACAAATATGCATATATAAAGTGAGAATCAAAGAGATAAGAACCTACCAGGGTTCTCTAAATGCAGAACTCATCACCCTAGACTGTAAGGCTTTACTATTCTAAGGTCTCTTACTTAAGAGTTCTGTTGTTGTGATAAAATACCATAACCAAAACCAACTTGGGTAAGAAAAGATGTTTTCTAGCTTACAACTCCATGTAACTCTCCATCATTGAAGCAAATCAGGAGGAAACCAAGTTGTTGGTCTTATCTCTTTCATTCTTTGTGTCAATACATCTTAAGGAATCTCTCTCTCTTTCCTCTCTCTCTCTCTCTCTCTCTCTCTCTCTCTCTCTCTCTCTCTCTCTCTCTCTCTCTCATTTCACAAAAAAAGACATCATACTTGCAATGTAACATCATCTAATGGATTTGGTTGTTCCTTCTTTTTTCTTTTCAGATGTTCTTTTTTTTTTTATTCGATAAATTTTTTATTTACATCTGAAATAATTTCCCCTTTTATAGACCCCCATTCCCCAAAAGTCCCATCAGCTCCCTTCTGTCCCACTGTTTTCCCACCCAACCCTTCCCACTTCCCTGTTCTGGTTTTGCCCTATACTGCTTCACTGAGTCTTTCTAGAACAAGAGGCCACTCCTCCGCTCTTCTTGTACCTCATTTGATGTGTGGATTATGTTTTTGGTATTCCAGTTTTCTAGGTTAATATCCACTTATTAGTGAGTGCATACCATGATTCATTTTTGCGTCTGGGTTACCTCACTTAGTATGATGTTCTCCAGCTCTATCCATTTGCCTAAGAATTACATGAATTCATCATTTCTAGTGGCTGAATAGTACTCCATTGTGTATATATACCACATTTTTTGCATCCACTCTTCTGTTGAGGGATACCTGGGTTCTTTCCAGCTTCTGGCAATTATAAATAGGGCTGCTATGAACATAGTGGAACATGTATCCTTATTACATGCTGGCGAATCTTCTGGGTATATGCCCAGGAGTGGTATAGCAGGATCTTCTGGAAGTGAGGTGCCCTGCTTTCTGAGGAACCACCAGACTGATTTCCAAAGTGGTTGTACCAATTTGCAACCCCACCAGCAGTGGAGGAGTGTTCCTCTTTCTCCACATCCTCGCCAACATCTGCTGTCTCCTGAATTTTTAATCTTAGCCATTCTTACTGGTGTAAGGTGAAATTGCAGGGTTGTTTTTATTTGCATTTCCCTAATGACTAATGAAGTTGAGAATTTTTTAAGATGCTTCTCCGCCATCCGTAGTTCTTCAGGTGAAAATTCTTTGTTTAACTCTGTACTCCATTTTTTTAATAGGGTTATTTGGTTTTCTGTAGTCTAAAAATTACAAAGTTTCTGTAAGGCAAAGGACACCATCAAAAGGGCAAATCAGCAACCAACAAATTGGGAAAAGATCTTCACCAACCCTATATCAGATAGAGGGCTAATATCCAATATATATAAAGAACTCAAGAAGTTGGTTGTTCCTTCTTTTAGTAAAAGTAAATGAGTTTTTCTCAAGAATCTTGTAGTCAAGAACCCACCACAGCACTAATGGCATTAAATTAGTTTTAATTACCCACAGTGTATGTGAAACTGGACATCACTGAGGAGAGTAACCAGATATAAATGCTGCTGTTCCTATACAGTAAAGCCAACTGTATGCAAGGCATTTGAGTCCCACCTGGAGTTGGATTTCCCCTGTATTTTGTCTCAGTCAATTATAATTACATCATATTCAAACTGATCTAAGAGTGCTATACTCAAGCTGTAAAATGACTTAGGTTTGACACAGAAGATGGCAATAGAATTTAGTATTTTAGTTGCCATCATTTCTGTATGCTTGTAAGTTATCTTAAAGTGTGTCAAGCTACAGTAATAGAAGAAACATAGTCAGAGAAAGTGACCAAGCAGCTTCCTTTTCCCTCCTCTGGTTGTACCTGACTTAATTCTTTAAAATGGCTATATTTTATCACATAGTTTTCGTGTTCTATTTTGTACTGAGTTCCAAGGACGGAAGAAGCGAGGGTTCTATGTCAGAATGGACTCAAAACTGACAAGGCAGAGGAGAGGCTGGAAATTGCAGTGCAATGTGCACAATGACCTCACTCTGTGATAGATAGCTGGGTGTCTGGGAGGTCAAAACCAGTATATTCTTTCATTCTTTATCTTCCAAGAAAATGTTATACCTCATGATCAGGTTGACTTTAAGACTGTTCAGAGGCAGCATTATGTTATCAAAATTGTTTCCTTTATTTTTTATGTTTGTACAACTAAGAAAATTAACACAGCAGAGCAAGGTGACTGGAGTATAGGGCAAATTATTGTATATCATATGAATGACAAATGTTAAGGGACTCAGAGGCTCTAGACTCAATAATGGAAACATAATTCCCTTGATTGGGTTAGTATTTTCTGTCTATGCGCATTAAATTATCACCGTGTGACATATAAACGTGTACAATGTAGGTTATTCTTACCTTAGAAAATTTTGAACATGTGTAAATATAAGCAAGAATAATAACTAACATGTTAATAACAAATACCAGAGCACTTAATGCATGCCACACAATTTCCTTAACTACCAATTACAGGCAATGATATAAGACCAGTGCTTCATTAGACATGGAAGTGGTAAGGATACAGATAATTCAGGAGACAAGAGGCCAAGAACTAAATCAGAGATTTAAAACAGTGTTCAGGTTTATACAAAGAAAACTAATAAAAACTGTCCCTTTTTGTGAAATGGAAAATGAAAGTAAAACTAAAAATGAGATATCTGAATGAAACAACCTTAAAAGTGTGGGTACAGTTCATGTATACACTTGAGCCCAGTGCTCCTGGCTTAGTAGCTAGTTTACAGTTTAAGTAGCTAAGCTTATTCTCAGTTTAGAAAACAGCCTGTGGAGTTAGCTTGGAGGCAGGGGTGGATGTGGAATGGCCTGCTCAGAAAGGCTGGCCAGGGGCGGGTGGGAGGCAAATCTCTGAGTTGAAGGCCAGCCTGGTCTCAGAGTGAGTTGTAGGACCAAACCCTAAAAACAAAGCAAAAAGAAAAGGAGGTATTAAGGAGTATTGCAGGCTACTTGCTGTGTACACCAAGAAAATTCACAGTTGAATTTTGAGATTAGTGTGGTTATTAGCACTTTCAGCTTGGAGCCAGCAGATCTGGTGGGTGTGTCCAGCAGGTGGGAGGGAGGCAGTGAATCAGTGGGAGGGTGTTGGCAAGCAGGTGGGCTGGAGGCTGTGAGCAGGTGGGCAGGAGACCGTGAGCAGGTGGGCAGTGAGCGGGTGGGCTGGAGGCGGTAAGCGGGTGGGCCGGGGTGGGGGGGGTGGGGCTGGGAACGAGCGGGCGCCGGGCAGGGAGCAGGCAGGCGGGAGGCAGGGGAGCGGGTGGGCGGGGTGGCGAACGATCGGGCGCGGGGCGGGGAGCAGGCGGGAGGGTGGGCGGGGGCACAGAGCAGGCGGGCGGGTGCAAGGCAGAGAAAGGGCGGGTGGGGGCGGAGAGTGGGCGGGCGGGGGCGGAGAGGGGGCGGGCGGGGGGCAGGGAGCGGGCAGGTGGGAGGAGAAGAGCCCTCCCATCCATGCTGAGGAAGCTGTGGATCAGCATTCCATTGGACACTGTGAAATGAGCAGAACCATTCCCAGGCAAGCAGCCTCACTTGCAGCTCACAGATAATTCAGGAGACAAGAGGCCAAGAACTAAATCAGAGATTTAAAACAGTGTTCAGGTTTATTCAAAGAAAACTAATAAAAACTGTCCCTTTTTGTGAAATGGAAAATGAAAGTAAAACTAAAAATGAGATATCTGAATGAAACAACCTTAAAAGTGTGGGTACAGTTCATGTATACACTTGAGCCCAGTGCTCCTGGCTTAGTAGCTAGTTTACAGTTTAAGTAGCTAAGCTTATTCTCAGTTTAGAAAACAGCCTGTGGAGTTAGCTTGGAGGCAGGGGTGGATGTGGAGTGGCCTGCTCAGAAAGGCTGGCCAGGGGCGGGTGGGAGGCAAATCTCTGAGTTGAAGGCCAGCCTGGTCTCAGAGTGAGTTGTAGGACCAAACCCTAAAAACAAAGCAAAAAGAAAAGGAGGTATTAAGGAGTATTGCAGGCTACTTGCTGTGTACACCAAGAAAATTCACAGTTGAATTTTGAGATTAGTGTGGTTATTAGCACTTTCAGCTTGGAGCCAGCAGATCTGGTGGGTGTGTCCAGCAGGTGGGGGGGAGGCAGTGAATCAGTGGGAGGGTGTTGGCAAGCGGGTGGGCTGGAGGCTGTGAGCAGGTGGGCAGGAGACTGTGAGCAGGTGGGCAGTGAGCGGGTGGGCGGGAGGTGGTAAGCGGGTGGGCCGGGGCGGGGGGGTGTGGGGGGGGCTGGGAACGGGCGGGCACCCGGCAGTGAGCAGGCAGGCGGGAGGCAGGGGAGCGGGTGGGCGGGGGTGGCGAAAGATCGGGCGCGGGGCGGGGAGCAGGCGGGCGGGAGGCGGCCGAGCGGGTGGGCGGGGGCACAGAGCAGGCGGGCGGGTGCAAGGCAGAGAAAGGGCGGGTGGGGGGCGGAGAGTGGGCGGGCGGGGGCGGAGAGGGGGCGGGCGGGGGGCAGGGAGCGGGCAGGTGGGAGGAGAAGAGCCCTCCCATCCATGCTGAGGAAGCTGTGGATCAGCATTCCATTGGACACTGTGAAATGAGCAGAACCATTCCCAGGCAAGCAGCCTCACTTGCAGCTCACAGATAATTCAGGAGACAAGAGGCCAAGGACTAAATCAGAGATTTAAAACAGTGTTCAGGTTTATACAAAGAAAACTAATAAAAACTGTCCCTTTTTGTGAAATGGAAAATGAAAGTAAAACTAAAAATGAGATATCTGAATGAAACAACCTTAAAAGTGTGGGTACAGTTCATGTATACACTTGAGCCCAGTGCTCCTGGCTTAGTAGCTAGTTTACAGTTTAAGTAGCTAAGCTTATTCTCAGTTTAGAAAACAGCCTGTGGAGTTAGCTTGGAGGCAGGGTTGGATGTGGAGTGGCCTGCTCAGAAAGGCTGGCCAGGGGCGGGTGGGAGGCAAATCTCTGAGTTGAAGGCCAGCCTGGTCTCAGAGTGAGTTGTAGGACCAAACCCTAAAAACAAAGCAAAAAGAAAAGGAGGTATTAAGGAGTATTGCAGGCTACTTGCTGTGTACACCAAGAAAATTCACAGTTGAATTTTGAGATTAGTGTGGTTATTAGCACTTTCAGCTTGGAGCCAGCAGATCTGGTGGGTGTGTCCAGCAGGTGGGAGGGAGGCAGTGAATCAGTGGGAGGGTGTTGGCAAGCCGGTGGGCTGGAGGCTGTGAGCAGGTGGGCAGGAGACTGTGAGCAGGTGGGCAGTGAGCGGGTGGGCGGGAGGCGGTAAGCGGGTGGGCCGGGGGGGGGGGGGGGGGGGGGGCTGGGAACGGGCGGGCGCCCGGCAGTGAGCAGGCAGGCAGGAGGCAGGGGAGCGGGTGGGCGGGGTGGCGAACGATGGGGCGCGGGGCGGGGAGCAGGCGGGCGGGAGGCGGCCGAGCGGGTGGGCGGGGGCACAGAGCAGGCGGGCGGGTGCAAGGCAGAGAAAGGGCGGGTGGGGGGCGGAGAGTGGGCGGGCGGGGGCGGAGAAGGGGCGGGTGGGGGGCAGGGAGCGGGCAGGTGGGAGGAGAAGAGCCCTCCCATCCATGCTGAGGAAGCTGTGGATCAGCATTCCATTGGACACTGTGAAATGAGCAGAACCATTCCCAGTCAAGCAGCCTCACTTGCAGCTCACAGATAATTCAGGAGACAAGAGGCCAAGAACTAAATCAGAGATTTAAAACAGTGTTCAGGTTTATACAAAGAAAACTAATAAAAACTGTCCCTTTTTGTGAAATGGAAAATGAAAGTAAAACTAAAAATGAGATATCTGAATGAAACAACCTTAAAAGTGTGGGTACAGTTCATGTATACACTTGAGCCCAGTGCTCCTGGCTTAGTAGCTAGTTTACAGTTTAAGTAGCTAAGCTTATTCTCAGTTTAGAAAACAGCCTGTGGAGTTAGCTTGGAGGCAGGGGTGGATGTGGAGTGGCCTGCTCAGAAAGGCTGGCCAGGGGCGGGTGGGAGGCAAATCTCTGAGTTGAAGGCCAGCCTGGTCTCAGAGTGAGTTGTAGGACCAAACCCTAAAAACAAAGCAAAAAGAAAAGGAGGTATTAAGGAGTATTGCAGGCTACTTGCTGTGTACACCAAGAAAATTCACAGTTGAATTTTGAGATTAGTGTGGTTATTAGCACTTTCAGCTTGGAGCCAGCAGATCTGGTGGGTGTGTCCAGCAGGTGGGGGGGAGGCAGTGAATCAGTGGGAGGGTGTTGGCAAGCGGGTGGGCTGGAGGCTGTGAGCAGGTGGGCAGGAGACTGTGAGCAGGTGGGCAGTGAGCGGGTGGGCGGGAGGTGGTAAGCGGGTGGGCCGGGGGGGGGGGGGGTGGGGGGGGATGGGAACGGGCGGGCACCCGGCAGTGAGCAGGCAGGCGGGAGGCAGGGGAGCGGGTGGGCGGGGTGGCAAACGATCAGGCACGGGGCGGGGAGCAGGCAGGCAGGAGGCAGGGGAGCGGGTGGGCGGGGTGGCGAACGATCAGGCGTGGGGCGCGAGCAGGCGGGTGGGAGGCGGCCGAGCAGGTGGGCGGGGGGCACAGAGAAGGCGGGCGGGTGCAAGGCAGAGAAAGGGCGGGTGGGGGGGCGGAGAGTGGGCGGGCGGGGGCGGAGAGGGGGCGGGCGGGGGGCAGGGAGCGGGCAGGTGGGAGGAGAAGAGCCCTCCCATCCATGCTGAGGAAGCTGTGGATCTGCATTCCATTGGACACTGTGAAATGAGCAGAACCATTCCCAGGCAAGCAGCCTCACTTGCAGCTCACAGATAATTCAGGAGACAAGAGGCCAAGAACTAAATCAGAGATTTAAAACAGTGTTCAGGTTTATACAAAGAAAACTAATAAAAACTGTCCCTTTTTGTGAAATGGAAAATGAAAGTAAAACTAAAAATGAGATATCTGAATGAAACAACCTTAAAAGTGTGGGTACAGTTCATGTATACACTTGAGCCCAGTGCTCCTGGCTTAGTAGCTAGTTTACAGTTTAAGTAGCTAAGCTTATTCTCAGTTTAGAAAACAGCCTGTGGAGTTAGCTTGGAGGCAGGGGTGGATGTGGAGTGGCCTGCTCAGAAAGGCTGGCCAGGGGCGGGTGGGAGGCAAATCTCTGAGTTGAAGGCCAGCCTGGTCTCAGAGTGAGTTGTAGGACCAAACCCTAAAAACAAAGCAAAAAGAAAAGGAGGTATTAAGGAGTATTGCAGGCTACTTGCTGTGTACACCAAGAAAATTCACAGTTGAATTTTGAGATTAGTGTGGTTATTAGCACTTTCAGCTTGGAGCCAGCAGATCTGGTGGGTGTGTCCAGCAGGTGGGAGGGAGGCAGTGAATCAGTGGGAGGGTGTTGGCAAGCGGGTGGGCTGGAGGCTGTGAGCAGGTGGGCAGGAGACCGTGAGCAGGTGGGCAGTGAGCGGGTGGGCTGGAGTCGGTAAGCGGGTGGGCCGGGGTGGGGGGGGTGGGGGGGGCTGGGAACGAGCGGGCGCCCGGCAGTGAGCAGGCAGGCGGGAGGCAGGAGAGCGGGTGGGCGGGGTGGCCAACGATCGGGCGCGGGGCGGGGAGCAGGCAGGCAGGAGGCAGGGGAGCGGGTGGGCGGGGTGTCGAACGATCAGGCGGGCGCCGGGCAGGGAGCAGGCAGGCGGGAGGCGGGGGAGCGGGTGGGCAGGGTGGGGAACGATCGGCAGGTGGGCCGAGTGGGCGCGGGGCTGGGAGCAGGCGGGTGGGAGGCGGTCGAGCGGGTGGGCGGGGGCACAGAGCGGGCGGGCGGGCACAAGGCAGAGAAAGGGCGGGTGGGGGGCGGAGAGTGGGTGGGCGGGGGGCAGGGAGCGGGCAGGTGGGAGGAGAAGAGCCCTCCCATCCATGCTGAGGAAGCTGTGGATCAGCATTCCATTGGACACTGTGAAATGAGCAGAACCATTCCCATGCAAGCAGCCTCACTTGCTGTGCTGAAGAGGTTAAAATTCTTCTGGGGAGCCTTAGCAGCTAGAGAAGAGTCACCTCACGCCTCACCTGCACACTCGTGCAGTTAGAAGGTGCTCAGATCCACAGTGCACGGACTTGAGTTGGGGTGTCACGCAGTTAGAGCACACAGTTGTGTTCTGACTGGGAATTGGATTAAGCTAGCAAAGTCCACTTGGGTGAATCTTGGTGTGGCGGGGGCGGGGCACCCATATGCTTCCTGCCCCAAATTTATAGAAGCAAAGTTCTGTTGGGGGGGGGGGAGGTAGATGCATGCTTTAAAAGCATTATGATTCTGGGATCTCCAGGTCGTTTATTAGATTAGGGCTGTTATAACCAAGCCACTGGTGGCTTATGGTCAGCTCTAAGTTAGCTTAACTGAGCATCCTCAGAGATGGATGCATTTAACACAAAACCAAGAAATCCAACCCACTGCTGTCTCCTCCCTCCCACCCACTTCTCCAGTATATGTGTTCTGAAGTTGAAATGGGGGTGATTTGAATACAGAATTCCTATTCTCAAACTGTTCCTTAATCTAAGGCTGCATTGTACTTTGGGGAGAGCTATAAATAATTCACCTTTAAAACAATAGACTCTGATTTGCTGAAGATGGTTGGTATTTTTTTCAGGTATGTCTCCCTGTTTGCACCCAGGTTTAAAGTGTCAGACTAAATTTTTAGAAGAAAATAGAGAAATTCAGGTACATTCATTAAAAAATATTCAGCAAAGTGAACCCTGACAGTTTCCTAATTTTCCAAGTGCTGGAGACAGCATTGCCATGCAAAGAAATTCAGGTTTTCATTCAAACCCCCGTGCTGTCCCTGTCTTTTTCACCCACCACTTCCTGTTCCTTTAGCCCCTCCCCTCCCTTTCCTTCCTGGATCTCTCTAATTATCTTGCTGTCATAACACCTGCTGTCAGCCCACTCTGTGAGTCCTGTGATCAGGGGTTCAGAAAAGGAGGTTTGGGTTAACGTGGCCATGAATGTATTCTGCCAAGGAAAATGTTCTTACTTTGACACAAGAAAATACTGAGTGACGGGCTCTGAGGAAGGGCTTGGCTCCTAAGGATTAGAATGTACACCAAGCACTTCCTGAGCAGCCTGCTGAGCCTGGTGGTCTTACTGTGGGCGTGCACCACGCGGGAGGCTGGCTTTTTTCCTGTCTCTAGTCTGGGTGGTGAGTGGGGGCTGGCACTGTACTGTCTCAGGTTCCTAGGACCTAAGGGGATCCTCAGCAACTCCTGGGGAAGGCTGGGAGTAACTTACCGGGAAGCTGATTTATCTGTCTAAAGGGTGGTGTGGGCATCACCACCCTCTTGTTTGATCTGCCTAGGATTTCCTCTTGGAGCTGTTGTACAGATAGAGGTGACATTGGTAAAATACCAAACAGATTTCTCATGTGGTCTATGGGTTTCAATTTCAATATAAATCAAAACAGTATGTCAGTGCCTCTTAAGAACCGCATTAAAGTCGGAACGGGAGCGCTCCCTCATGTGGTTTCCTCTCACTGTGGAGGTGATGCAGCTCTGTTCAACACGAAGTACTTGTGTTTTGAGGATGCGCGCACTCCAGGGGACCAGATGATCACATGAAAAACCCAGTTTTTTCCTCGCATAAACAAAAATTTTTCTAGAAAAAGTTATTATAAATTAAGTATGTTAGTAATGTAACTCCGCCGGAGAAGGGAAGGGGCCAGAGATGTATTTTCTTGAAGAGATATATACAAGAAGCATAATTTCACACAATTAAAATATTTTGATGCACCTTCTAGAAGGTGGATGTTACCGGACTCATGAAGATCGACATCGGAGTAAAATTAACCAAGTGTGCCTCAGGGCTGTGGTGGCAGGTTTTAGTTACTTTTTAACTTAGAGTATATTAACTGTACATACTGAGGGGTTACAACATGGTGTTTTCACATGTGTGCAGTATGTGTCTGTGTCACATTCATCTCCGCAGTGTTTCATCCATGTTCCCGTCTGCCGCTCTCTGGAGCTTCTCCTCGTCTCAGAAATTCCTATTTGACTCCGATTCACATCATAGAAAAGGTAACATTGGCCTTTCCGGGGCTAATTTTCTTAAGGTAACCTCCATTTCCATAACATTGAGACGGTTTTCAAACCAATGGTGATATGTGGAGGATTGTAGTGTCTACATGTGAGAAAAACAGTTTGGAGCTGGCTCAGAGGTTAAAGGAATGTTGCCATCACCTAGAAGATCCAGGGTTTATTTTCAGCATTCAATAGCTGCTCAAAACTATGAGTAATTTCACTCGTAAGGGGTCCAATGCCATCTTCTGATATTTTCAGGTATTTTATGCATAGGATATAGACATTCATGCAGGAAATATACCCATACATATAAAATAAAATTGAAAGTGTGTACATACACACACACACATACACACACACACACACACACACATTCCTGAGCCATCATGTCTTCTTTCTGCCTTTTAATTTTTCATCTTCATTTACATATTGTTTAATTTCATGTAAAATGTTTGTATAAATTTGAATAAATCTATTATTTCTATAGATAAATTTATTTGAAAATTTTCACATTATTGAATAGTAAAGTCTGTAAGGAAGATGCTACGATCAAATGACTAGTGAGCACTCCACACTGAAGAAGTCAGTTACTGGAAGCTTAGTGCTTCCATACGATTTACTGTCTTAGCATCCTGTGACAGATAAAAAGATTCCGCATAGTTGGAAATAAAAGGGAGAACAGGGCTCATGCCCCATTTGAAGGTAGCGTTATCGTTTACTACAACAGGGTAAAACAGGCTGAAACTTAACTTCCTATTGCTAATGACACCAAAGGGACAAAATGTGAGAAAGCATATTTCTAGAAATATAAATACGCCTAACTCAGTGAAGAAACGTCTAAAATTTTTTTCTTTATGGAATTAGATTTTCTCTATTATTTAAATGGAAAGTAATAGATGTTTCCTAAAGATGAATATGTTCACTAGATGCAATGTCATAAGCCTTAATCCTAGCACCCAAGAGGCATAGGCAGAGACAGATAGACCAATGAATTTGAGGCGAACCTGGATTACCAAGTCATTTATAGAAAAGCTAGGCTACATGCAAAGAAACCCTGTCTTATGTCTCTGTGATACAGAAATACTTACAACTAAATTTGAAAAACAACCTAAAATATAAAACAAATGAGGAATGGATTCACACTTGGATAAATTTTCTATAAACAACTCAGAAATGTCCAAACTTTATGCAAAATTAAACACATCCTCCAAAATTAAGAAAATACAATGGGGGATGCAGGTCAAACTGGCAAGGCGAGGTAACATTCTGTGTAGATCAGGTAATAGTCAAAACAAAATAAGACAAAAGCAGGAGATCTGATGTATCCATAGACACATAAAACAGGAAGTGCAAATATATACACTCAAGCACAAACACATAAAATAATTTTTGAAAGGCAGATCTAGAGGCAGAGACATTTGTCAGATTTCAACATCCTAACAACTGTGGAGACCAAAGACAAAAGGATTTGTATGCTCTTTGGGGTCACCTTACCTGGAGAACAAATTGTTAAAAAAGACTGTCTCAAATGAGGTAGAAAGTAAGACACAATAGCCCCACACACTGGCACCCATCCACACACAGGACACATAAAAGCACAAGAAACAACGCACAGTAGAAACAGAACCATCAACATTTATTTACTACTGGAAAATCAGATAACAGCCAGTATTTAGGCACTTGAAAAAATTTGGTGAACAAACTGACAAAAACTTCATGTTTACCCTCACATGCCAGTGGCATGGGACAGCACATGGAAGGAATAATCTGAATGTTAAATGAAAGAGCTTAACTGGCTAACTCCCTAACAGGCTTCTAATGTGCAGATGAGACCCTGAGGCTGAATCCCTGCTCACCCGGAGGTGTGAGCGCTTCATTCTGATTTGTGGAACTTCCTGAGGTGACTGTGGTATGTGGATGACTGGCGGAAGCTGCTATCACACAGGGAGCAGGAGTATGGCTTCTTTCCTGTGTGGATCCTCTCATGAGCCTGCAGGTTGGTCTTGTATCGAAAGGCCCTTCCACAGGCATCGCATGTGAAAGGCTTCCCTGCCTTGTGTATGACCTCATGAACTCGAAGTTCCGAGACTTGGTGAAAGCCTGTCTGGCACACCTTACAGAAGAATGGCCTCTCCTTCTTGTGTGTTTTCGGGTGGATGGAGAGTTTGCAGGGATATTTGAAGGTTCTGGGACATTCCTCGCATTTGTATGGTTTGGGTCTCTCTGGAGTCTCTCTTGGTTACCCTTAAAGGTGGAATTTGCCTCATGATTCTGGAAAAGAGGGACAGACTTAGGGGTAGATTGCTCTGGCCTGCAGAGGAAGCCTGGGACCTCCATAGGGACAACTCCAGGAGAAGCTGCCCACAGAGACATGTCTAGGGACCTGCGGGTACTGCACACTGCTATTCTTAAATCCTGAGGCTCTCTGTAATAAAAGCCTTTCCACATCAGGTACAGAGTACTGCTCTCCCTGGATAATGAAAATGGAATCTCCCTCACTTGTGAGACGAATAACCCCGCCACTCACATCAGTAGCATTGTAGCCGTCTCCAGTCTCCTCAGACTGCTCGATGAGGGAGAGAAACACTGGCTGTTCCTCCATAAGGACCTCTTCAGAAGAAGGTGCCCTCAGGGACACTTCCTGGGACCTGGAAGTATCTTGAGTTACTCTTCTGGAAACCTGTGGGACTCCATAAGAAACATCCCTGTCTTCAAACTCCTGATATTGCACTCTCTGGAAGGTGCAAAGGGAATCCCTCACAGTTCCAGCACTATTAACACCGTCACTTCCAACACTAGTGTTCCAAGGGGGTTGGCAGCCATCGTCTGGATTTTCATGTCCTGTGACAAATAAGACAATTGATAAAACTGTACACAAGTAGAGAATCACACGGCAGCCCTCTTCTGTCCAGCCTGACTCCCCTGCTGCCAAGAACACATCTTTGGGGATCTCCAAGAGTGCCCTTGTGTTCTCTTGTGCGGGAGTTGTTGCTACCTTCTGTTGCTCCAAATGTGCGATGACTTCTTTTAAGGGCATGTTCTCAGAAAAGAGGGCTTCCTGCCCGTGCATGGCTACATGGACCTGTAAACAAAGCCAGTGACCACCGTGAGCCTGTGCTGTAGTCTTTAGCCTCTGGGCAGTGAAGGAGCAGCGCTACTCCATCTTAAGGTTAGGAACCTTATTACAAGGTCAAAATAGAATCATTGCATTTTTGGTTTTTTTGTAAAACTTGAATTTGATCATATCTTGGCCCATTTTCTGAAATTTGACTAGTTCTGAAGCCTATACTCTTACTATGAGCTGTATGAACTGACCTCCACCCTGACAAGTTTTGAAATGTTCAGACAAATTCCTATGTAAACAATCCCCCCCACCTCCCCTTACACCATCAGTTTTTAGAGGGATATAAACCCCACTGTCTGTTGGTTCACTGTGATTTTCTCAAAGCCAACCTGTGAGAAACAGCCTTGTCTGACATAAAACAGGGCTTGCTTAATTCATGCAAAAGTTTGTGTGATTGTCTTTACCCTCATACTGTCATGAACTTAACTACAGGTAATTGTAACTTTCAGTCTGGAATCCTCGGGCTCTCTATGCACACTCTGTAGTAGATACCACATTGGTGTCTTGGCCTCAGACAGACAGGTGGCTCCTTCTCAAAGGCCACTTAAGAGAGATGGCCCTGTGTGAGAGAGACTATCAGTGTGGGGGACAGTCTCCACTGGCATTCCTTCAGTGGGTCAAAGGCGGGTAACTGTTATATTCATTTAGCGTCGCCAGGGTCTCCATGTTAACTGCACAGTGGATGCCCCTGTAACGTCCTAGCCTCAGACAGGCAATGGTTAGTCCTGTCCTGGAACTTTGTGATGCTCCATAGTCATTCTGAAGTAGCTGAGGCTTTCCCACCTCCAGCCATTGGTCCTTAAGTGGCCGCTCCCTATCAGTCACTTCACTTTTCTGTGTGAGTAGGCTTTCTTTTAACACTTATATGTTTTTTGTCCCTCCCATGACACTGTTGCCCTAAACAATAATCCTTGACCAAAGATGTCCTTATCAAGAAAGCTTTAATTTGGAAAAGGGGGAGGTTTTATTTATTTATTTATTATTGAACTCTTAAACAAAAATCACACCTGTCTGAATCAAGTCCTACACCTACACTGTCTGACTAGGACGCACTCTGCTGCCGCTCTGAGGAACAAGACTGTTTGCTTGGAATTTAGATTCAACCATGAAATTCTTAATATAAAACAAAGCTCAAGTGTGGACAAGGAATAAAACCAACTGCAAGGAGAACTCAAACAGTGGAGACGGGAAAGTCCCCATACCTATGAAAGGTATCATGTTTTAGACCCAAGTTCTTGGCCAGCCTGGGCTACACTACAAAACCATACTTCAAATGGGAAAACAAAAACAAAAACCTAGAAACAAACTGAAACCAAAACTAAAATACATAAAATGAAAGAAGTGATTTGCATAGCAATGACATCATACAATGTGTGAGGTTTCATTTCTAATGTGTGTGTGTGTTTGTGTGCGTGTATATATATATATATATATATATATATATATATATATATATATATATATACAAACATTAGATACATATATATATGTGTATATATACATATATATTCACACACATTGGGACAAATATATATATATATATATATTTGTCCCTCCCATTGACTACTAGCCCTAGACAAGTATCCTTGATCACAGATGTTCTTAACAAGAAAACTTTAATTTGGAACCCCCTGGATCTCAAAATTAAAATTGAAAATTTTCTCCACCTTGGTAATTTTTATCACTGACTGAGAAATACACAAATCCAGCCACTAGAAGAAGATTCAATGTATTTACATTCACATTACATCTTTCAAGGTTTGAAAATTTGAAGTGAAGCACCAGTATTCGTTAAGGCATTTCTTATGAAACTGACACTGTTGTGAATGGATGTGACAGCGCTAGATCAATATGAGAGTCCTTGCTCAGCTGTTGTGCACCTCAGTTTTCTGGATAGGACATCTAACTGGCGAGCATTAGCCAATGTGGAAAGCAAGGTAGTCACTTGACTACCCAGAGTCTGCCTTGTACGTACAGGGACTGAGAGACCAAATCTTCTGGGTTCAGACTGTAGCTTAGAGAGGCTAACCTAAGGTTATACTCAAGTTAACAAACAGGCTGGTAACTAGCAGCGGTTTCCAGGCTACCCCCAAATAATACCTGCATCTAGCACCAGTTTCCAGGTTATTCCCCAACAATTTTGCCACCCCAGGCTACAAGTCCGACCCTGACACTTCACTTCCTAATGTCTATCAATCAGGAGAAAAACAGAAGTGATGTTTATGGTTTAGGTCTCAGTACCAGCCAACCATGTTAAAGGCCATAATGGCCCCCCAGTCAGATGTATACCAGACTAGAGACCCCTTTCTTGCCTCTATAAATGCTTGCCTAAAATTAGGCTCAGAGCTCCAACTTCCTGCTGTGTCTCGAAGTCAAGGTTGAATAAAAATACTCTAATGCAGTTGCATTACATATAGCTCTCAGTGTGCTTTTGAGGTTCACAAACTTTTCATGGTACAACAGGATCAGAGAGTAGTGGTGAGAGTCAAGAGATAAGATGTGAGCTAAGATTCCAACACAGTTCTCACAATTAGAATATGACTGAGCCATCCTCCAGACAGAAGGCATTTCCTCTAAAACCCTTAAATTCTTGTCCAAATGTCAATGCCACAGTCTCTCTGAAACAATGTAACTATACTACATTTAATTAGAACCATCAATCATTTGGTGGTAATCTTTCTGATTTATTCATGCTAATTTAGAGTACTGCAAATTCCAACATGTAATGATTTGTAAGGTGGAACAATCTCCCTAGTAACAAAATCTACAACTTCCTAGAACTTTTTCCTATTATAAGTGACTGCATTTCCTCCCCACATAACCATTTCTTACCCCAGGAACTCACCATGACAGGAGGCTTCAAGTACTCATCAGTCAGACCCTCCATGAATCTCCTCATGTTTCTGCCACTGGATTTCCACTTCTCTGTCAAAGCAAACTTGTCCTTGCAGTGCCCAGTGAGGAGAAACTGCTCCAAGACCAGTTGAGAGATCATCTGCTCCTTGCTCTGCTTCTCTGGCTGCAACCAGGAGGTGAACATCGCCCAGAGTGTTTACAGCTCCTCCTTTGCCAGGGAGCCATGGTTGTTTGGAGAAACACTGACCTGAGATCTTGCTGAGTGAGAGATGTCTTCTCCCAACTGCATAGCAGAAGCCTGGGTTGAAATAAACTCTGCGTAGTCTAATTCAAAGTCATTTGATGATGATGTGGACCTAAAGGTTTCTCTGAACTGTGAAGTCATTGTGATGAGAATCCTCAGAAAAATTCAACTATGGCAATTTGGCGTTTGTCTTCTTACTTGAGACCTGGTTCAACAATTGGTGAATCTGTAAAAGATATAAAGAAAAAAGAGAAGAGACAAGTGAAGTAAAAGTTCAGCTGAGCTTTCTCGATTTCTGTCACAGTGGGTTTACTAGCTACCTGACAATTGCCTTACTACATCAGAAAAAAAATCAAACAAAATACTGGAGAGATACCTGCCCTACTGATTGATCACAGTTGGAATCCTATGTCAGACTCAGCTCTGTGTCTCTAGTGCAATGCTTGATGCTTCCCGTGGGCAGAACACATCTTATCACACATAGTATGTCACTGTGCTCAAAGGGGACAGTGCACTCTGGAAGGGAGTGTCAAGACTGGCGTTTATCTCAGACTTCTGAGCCTGGGCTTTCACATGTGGCTCGTCCTAAAATTGTTAAATTGTCATCATTTCTGGAGAATTTTGGACCCCAGATACTTCAAGGAAAAAGGCCAAACCCTTGCAAGTGGACTGAGACAGTACCAGAGACCTTCTTGAATATGTCTCTGAATCACAAAGAAAAGGCAGAGGTTGAACAGGGCTCATCTTTGTAAGCAGAGATAGGCTTGTATAATTTGTTCCTGTACCAATGAGTTTAATGCTATTCCCAACTTTCTGCTCTTTTAGAGTTGGTGTATCTGGTTTTATATTGAGGTCCTTTATTCCTCTGGACTTGAGTTTTGTGCAGGGTGATAAATATGAAACTATTTGCATTTTTCTACCTATAGAAATACAGTTAGGCCAGCATCATTTTCTGAAGATGTTTTCTTCTTTCCATTGTATTGTTTTGCCCTCTTTGCAAAAATCAAGTGTCTATAGGTGTGTGGCTTTGTTTCAGAGTCTTAAATTTGATTCCATTTATCAATCTGTCGTTGCTATACCAATTCCTTGCCATGTCACTATTATTGCTCTGTAGTACATCCTGAGTTCAGGGAAGGTGATACCTCCAGATGTGTTTTTATTGTTTACCGTTCTTTATTTTTTTCAGCGTCTATATTTATTTATTTATTTTTCCATTTTTTAATTTTCTATATTCTTTGTTTACATTCCAAATGATTTCCCCTCTCCCAGTTCCCCCCTCCCCATATATCCCATTCCACCCATTCTCCAATCACCTCCCTCCTTTTTCTCTGTCCTGCTACTTCCCAACAATGCAAGATCAAGCCTTTCCAGGAACAGGGCCCTCTCCTTACTTCTTCATGAAAGTCATTTGTTATGCTAATTGTGCCTTGGGTATTCATAGCTTCTGGGCTAATTAATATCCACTTACCAGAGATTGCATTTCATGTGTATTATTTTGTGATTGGGTTACCTCACTTAGGATGGTATTTTCCAGTTCCAACCATTTGCCTAAAAGTTTCTTGAATTTATTGTTTTTAATTGTTGAGTAGTATTCCATTGTGTAAATATACCGCATTTTCTGTATCCATTCCTCCATTGAGGTACATCTAGGTTCTTTCCAGCTTCTGGCTATTATAAATAAGGCTGCTATGAACATAATGGAGTATGTGTCCTTATTGCATGCTGGGGAATCCTCTGGGTATATGCTCAGGAGAGGTATAGCAGGATTCTCCAGAAGTGTCATGTCCAGTTTTCTGAGGAACCGCCAGACTGATTTCCATAGTGGTTGTACCATCTTACAAATCCACCAGCAGTGGAGGAGTGTTCCTCTTTCTCCACATCCTCACCAACACCTGCTGTCTCCTTAGTTTTTAATCTTAGCCATTCTGACTGGTGTGGGGTGAAATCTCAGGGTTGTTTTGATTTGCATTTCCCTAATGACTAATGATGCTGAGCATTTCTTAAGGTACTTCTTTGACATCCAAATTTCTTCAGGTGAAAATTCATTGTTTAGATCTCTACCCCATTTTTTAATAGGGTTATTTGGTTCCTTGGGGTCTAACTTCTTGAGTTCTTTGTATATACTGGATATTAGCCCTCTATCCGATGTAGGGTTGGTGAAGATCTGTTCCCAATTTGTTGGTTGCTGCTTTGTCCTTTAGACAGTATCCTTTGCCTTACAGAAACTTTGTAATTTTATGAGGCTCCATTTGTCAATTCTTGATCTTAGAGTTGATTTTATAACTGGCCACTTTGCTGAAGTTATCAGCTGTAAAAGGTCTCTGGTGGAGTTTTTTGGGTCACTTAAGAATACTATTATATCATCTGCAAATAGTGGTAATTTGAATTCTTCCTTTCCAATTTGTATACCTTTGACCTCCTTATGTTGTCTAATTGCTCTAGCTAGAACTTCAAGTACTATATTGAAAAGATATGAAGAGAGGGGGCACCTTTGTCTAGTCCCTGATTTTAGTGGGATTGCTTCAAGTTTCTCTCCATTAGTTTGATGTTGGCTACTGGTTTGCTGTATATTGCTTTAACTATGTTTAACTATGGACCTTGAATTCCTGTTCTTTCCAAAACGTTTAGCATGAAAGGATGCTGAATTTTGTTAAATGCTTTTTCAGCATCTAATGAAATCATCATATTGTTTTTTGATTTGAGTTTGTTTATGTAATGGATTGCATTGATGGATTTCCTTATACTGAACCATCCCTGCATCCCTGGGATGAAGCCTACTTGATCATGGTGGATGATCGTTTTGATGTGTTCTTGGATTCAGTGGGCAAGAATTTTATTTAGTATTTTTGCATCGATATTCATAAGGGAAATTGGCCTGAAGTTCTCTTTCTATTTTGGATCTTTGTGTGGTTTTGGTATCAGCATAATTGTGGCTTTGTAGAACAAGTTGGGTAGTGTTCCTTCTGTTTCTATTTTGTGGAATAGTTTGAAGAGTATTGGTGCTAAGTCTTTTTTGAAGGTCTGATAGAATTCTGCATTGAAGCCATCTGGTCCCATGCTTTTTTTGGTTGGGAGACTTTCTATGACCCCTTTTATTTCTTTCGGGGTTATGGGACTGTTTAGATCTATTCGATCCTGATTTAGTTTTGGTGTTTGATATCTGTCTAGGAAACTGTCCATTTCCTCCAGATTCTCCAGTTGTGTTGAGTATAGGCTTTTGTAGTAGGATCTGATGATTTTTTTTTGAATTTCCTGTTTCTGTTGTTATATCTCCCTTTTCATTTCTAAGTTTGTTAATCTGGATACTGTCTCTGTGCCCTTTCGTTAGTCTGGCTAAGAGTTTATCTATCTTGTTGATTTTTTCAAAGAACCAGCTCCTGGTTTTGTTGACTCTGTATGGTTATCTTTGTTTCTACTTGATTGATTTCAGCCCTGAGTTTGATGATTTCCTGATTTCTACTCCTCCTGTGTGAATTGGCTTCTTTTTGTTCCAGGGCTTTCAGGTGCATTGTTAAGCTGTTAGTATATGCTCTCTCCATTTTCTTTTTAGAGGCATTCAGGGCTATGAGTTTTCCTCTTAGCACTGCTTTCATTGTGTCTCATATATTTGGGTTTGTTGTGTCTTCGTTTTCATTAAATTCTAAAAAGTCTTTAATTTCTTTCTTTCTTTCTCCCTTGACCAAGGTATCATTGAGTAGAGTATTGTTCAGTTTCCATGTGCATGTGGGCTTTTCTGTTGTTTTTGTTGCTATTGAAGACCAGTTTTACTCCATAGTGATCTGATAGGAGGCATGGGATTATTTTCAATCTTCTTATATTTGTTGAGGTCTGTCTTGTGACCAATTATATGATCAGTTTTGGAGAAGGTAATATGAGGTGCTGAGAAAAAGGTATATTCTTTTGCTTTAGGGTGAAATGTTATATATATATATATCTGTTAAATCTAACTGGTCCAAAGCTTCAATTAGTTTCACTGTGTCCCTGTTCAGTTTCTGTTTTCCGGATTGGTCCATTGAGGAAAGTGCAGTGTTGAAGTCACCCACAATTATTGTGTTAGGTGCAATGTGTGCTTTGAGCTTTAGTAAAGTTTCTTTTATGGATGAGGGTGCCCTTGAATTTGGAGCATGGATGTTCAGGATTGAGAGTTCTTCTTGGTGGATTTTTCCTTTGACCAGCAAGAAGTGTCCCTCAGTGTTTCTTTTGATGACATTAGGTTGAAAGTCAATTTTATCTGATATTAGAATGGCTACTTTGGCCTGTTTTCTGAGACCATTTGCTTGTAAAATTGTCTCCCAGCCTTTTACTCTAAGATAGTGTTAGTGTTAGTCTTTGACACTGAGGTGTGTTTCCTGTATGCCCCCTGTGAGGCTATATGGCTATTTCTGCAACACTGGATGGCTGGGTTTCCCCTGTTACAGATTGCTAATGCGCTGCCCTCCTCTTGGGTGTCCCTGCAGCCCTAGTATGCCTTGCCCCAGGTTGTCTGAGTGAACCAGGGGGTGCCCGTTTGCTCCTTCAGTGAGTGCTGATGGTCTATGCTGCTGCGGGACCTTTTCTGAGTGCTGGTCACTCTACTGGGCAGCCCATCTCCCAACCAGGTTGGTGCATGTGGGCTTTCTGTTGCTTTTTTGAAGACCATTTTTACTCCATAGTGATCTGATAGGAGGCATGGGATTATTTTCAGTCTTCTTATATTTGTTGAGGTCTGTCTTGTGACCAATTATATGGTCGATTTTGGAGAAGGTACCATGAGGTGCTGAGAAAAAGGTATATTCTTTTGCTTTAGGATAGAATGTTCTATATATATATATATGTTAAATCTAATTGGTCCAAAGCTTCAATTAGTTTCATTGTGTCCTTGTTTAGTTTCTGTTTTCCTGATCGGTCCATTGAGGAAAGGGCAGTGTTGAAGTCACCCACAATTATTGTGTTAGGTGCAATGTGTGCTTTGAGCTTTAATAAAGTTTCTTTTTGAATGAGGGTGCCCTTGCATTTGGAGCATATATGTTCAGGATTAAGAGTTCTTCTTGGTGGATTTTTCCTTTGACCAGCAAGAAGTGTCCCTCAGAGTCTCTTTTGATGACTTTGTGTTAAAAGTCAATTTTATCTGATATTAAAATGGCTACTCCAGCTTGTTTTCTGAGACCATTTGCTTGTAAAATTGTCTTCCAGCCTTTTACTCTAAGATAGTGTTTGTTTTTGACACTGAGTTGTGTCTCCTGCATGCAGCAAAATGTAGGATTCTGTTTACGTATCCAGTCTGTTAGCCTATGTCTTTTTATTGGAGAATTGAGTCTATTGATGTTAAGAGATATTAAGGAATAGTGATTGTGTTTCCTGTTTCAGGACTTCTGCCTGTTGATCTATGTTTTCCTGTATTTCTTTAAGTGATTTTTTGCATTTCCTCTTTATGGGCTTCTATCTGTTGACCCCATATTCTCCTGTATGTCTTTAAGCATTTTTTTTGTGTTTCCTTTTTAAGGGCTTATATCTTTTGACTCATGTTATCCTATATTTCTTTAAGGGAGTATTTATGTCCTTCTTGAACTCCTCTAGCAGCATCATGAGATGCAATTTTGAATCCAGGTCTTGCTTTTCTGGTGTGTTGGGGTATCCAGGACTTGCTGTTTTTGGAGAACTTGGTTCAGATGGTGCCATGTTGCCTTGTTTTCTGTTGGTGATATTCTTGCATTTGCCTTTTGCCATCTGGTTATCTCTGGTATTAGCTGGTGTTATTGTCTCTGACTGTGGCTTATCTGTGCTTCTGGGAGACCCATTCTCTCTATATATACTAGTATGTAGGTACTCCTGAATGACCAGCTCTTTTGTGGTTGTATTTGGGTATGTAGGTCTGTGGCCCCAATCAACTTCTGGATTCAGGCAGTAATTGGAAGACTCTTGTCCCAGCCTCTTGTGACATCAGGGTTTCCAGCTGCTTCCTCTGAGCAGCAAGAGTGGTCCTACCTGTGCTGCCCAGCCTTTCTGTACTACTGAGTGGCTAGCCACCTCTGTGATTCACTTGGATATGGTACATGGTGGCAGAGTGTGGCCCCAAGCTGGAAAAGGAAACCAGAGGGTTTCTACCAGAAGGTTCTGGTTGTGATCCGCTGATGAGGGTGGTTCTACCTGTGCAGGCAGGCCCCTCTGCGCTCCTTGGTGGATTGCTACCTTACTGCACCATGTGGAGATGGTGTGCTGTGGCAGAGGACGGTCCCATGCCAGAGACAGAAACTGGAAGGCCAACGTAATATGTTCTTAAGCCTATTCAGGAAAACAGCTGTGTATCATAAACCAATTTCAAGTAATTTCAGAGCCAAATAACCCCAAATAAGAAGCAACACATTTAACCACCCATAAAAGTTAGTCCACAAACTTTCATAGATTACAACATACAGTTTTTAACACTATTGCTCTGTAGTATTGCTTGAGGTCAGGGATACTGATTCCCCAGATTTTCTTTTGTTGCTGAGAATAGTTTTAGCTATCTTGGGTTTTTTGTTGTTCCAGATGAATTTGATAATTGCTCTTTCTAACTCTGTGAAGAATTGAGTTGGGATTTTGATGGGTATTGCATTGAATCTGTACATTGCTTTTGGCAAAATGGCCATTTTAACTATGTTGATTCTACCGATCCATGAGCATGGGAGGTTTTCCCATTTTTTGAGGTCTTCTTCCATTTCCTTCTTCAGAGTCTTGAAGTTCTTGTCATACAGATCTTTCACATGTTTGGTAAGAGTCACCCCAAGATACTTTATACTGTTTGTGGCTATTGTGAAGGGGGTCATTTCCCTAATTTCTTTCTCAGCCTGCTTATCCTTTGAGTATAGGAAGGCCACTGATTTGCTTGAGTTGATTTTATAACCTGCCACTTTGCTGAAGTTGTTTATCAGATGTAGGAGCTCTTTAGTGGAGTTTTTTGGGTCACTTAGGTAGACTATCATGTCGTCTGCAAATAATGATAGTTTGACTTCCTCCTTTCCAATTTGTATCCCTTTGACCTCCTTATGTTGTCGAATTGCCTGAGCTAGTACCTCAAGTACAATATTGAAAAGATAAGGAGAAAGGGGGCAGCCTTGTCTGGTCCCTGATTTCAGTAGGATTGCTTCAAGTTTCTCTCCATTTAGTTTGATGCTGGCTACCGGTTTGCTGTATATTGCTTTTACTATGTTTAGGTATGGGCCTTGAATTCCTGTTCTCTCCAAAACTTTAAGCATGAAAGGATGCTGAATTTTGTCAAATGCTTTTTCAGCATCCAATGAAATGACCATGTGGTTTTGTTCTTTGAGTTTGTTTATGTAGTGGATTGTATTGATGGATTTCCGTATATTGAACCAACCCTGCATTCCTGGGATAAAGCCTACTTGATCATGGTGGATGATCGTTTTGATGTGTTCTTGGATTCGGTTGGCAAGAATTTTATTGAGTATTTTTGCATCGATGTTCATAAGCGAAATCATTTGAAATGTAAATAAATTATATCGAATAAAATAATTAAAAAAAAAAGACCTAAATCTATTGGTGACAAATTAATACTAATTAGGACTCCCACACTTCTGTTTTAACCTTATTCTATATCTTCTTTTACTTGGAAATGCTATCCTTACACAATAGATTAGGCATTACACAGAGGAGAACTGTGAACAGTTTTCTGATAAAAGCTATTCTTAATATTGGAAATAATTGTCAAAAGCAGCAGGTATTTTCTAAATGCATTCAAAACAAATACAATCATATCTAGAAAATCAATAGTGGACTTATATAAAATAGTTGTTATTTTACTTGTACTTGGTTTCAAGTCATCAACACACTAATATTCCATACCAATTGTCATCTCTTCAAAATGAATACTCTTTGTATAAAATCCCGATTCCTTGTACTTCTTGTATATTCCTTTGTGACTTGTAATCCTTGAAACTTCAAGGTTGGAAATTATGAATTTTTAAAGTGGTGCAAACCTATCATATTTGTGCAAGGGTCCTTATAATTTCAACATTCTTTTCCCGCTTTATAAACATGAAAGCAGTAAGGTTGTAATCAAAGTCTACCTGAAAATCCCACTTCTCTGGGAGTATACTGACCATATAGTATTTATTCTCTTACTAGTAAATTCCTTGATGATATTTTTTAGCTTATTGTCCATATTGCCTCACTTGTTTATGACAGTCTATTCAATGAAATTATTTTTTCTGACATGAACTAATAGAATTAATACTGTAATATGATCATTACCACCACCATCATCATTATTATAATCATTGTTAGTATTATTCTCTCATATAATACATCCTGACCACAGTTTCCCCTCTCTCTTCTTCTCCTAGTTATGTCTTTCATCTCCTTTTCTCCAGATCCACTCTTCCTTAATTTCCCTAAAGGAAAAAACAAGCCTCCTTAATTCATAGTATCTACTCATTTAATACTTTCTTTACAAACTTTTATTAGGGTACTGTTCAGAAATTATATTTTTTTTGCTTGAGAATCTAGACATCATACTTTTTAAAAGTTTCTTTTATAGAAACTCTATACAAATGCATCAAACAAACTCTATTCTTGGGCGTTGAACAGAAAAACAAATAAGAAAATGCCTGTGACTGTGAGCCATTTTGATTTGGGTGTTTTCTTTCCATCAACATTTCCAATTAATGTTCAAGAAAACCTATTTGTCTTGGACAATCACATCAGTAGTGTGTTTCATTCTCTAAAAGGGTAGAATCTGAATCTAGAAAGATAGAATCAGACAGACAAAAGACAATAGAACAAAATAGTTCTCTTTTTCATCTCCAGTTTAAGAAATAAAATATACATCAAGCAGAGTTTTGAGTTGCGTGTTTCTGTCTAGTTATTATGCCCATCAGGTACCTATAAGAAGCAAATAAGATGAACAGCAACCACAGGCAAGCAAATCAAAACAAGAGGCAAAGCTGAAAGAAAGACAAGCCCAATAATCTAACAAATGTGAATTATTTAAAATCACATACTTTTTGTCTATGGCATACATCTCAGACTGAGATGTATGGCTTGTTGGGTCGTAAGTGTCCCATTGCATTTGTCCTGTGGCTTGCTTCTTTAACCCAGGATAATGTCCTTTATGTTGGTGTATGTTGCCACATAACACAGGTAACGCTGAACAACATTTCATTGTGTGTTTATGGTATGTTTACTTTTGTCAGTCCTCCATCAAAGAATGTAGGTTGTCTCTCTGTCTTCACAATCACAATAAGATTGCATTGTCCTCAGTCCTGTAATAGTATCTTCAAGACTCTAATTTTGATTCATTTTGATTTATTCCCAGGTTGTTAAATCATAGCGCTAGTTCTAGGGTCAATGTTACAAAATAAAAATTGTGAGAAAACTCACAAGTTTGTGTCATTTCACAGTTTTGCTTTATATTTCAGAGACAGTTCTTGATTATGAGTCACCTCTGGTTGGCTGGTGTTTTGTTTTCCTTCTAGAAAATTCTAGTAAGTTCCTTTACATATCTTACCACCTGATATGTATGTAGATTTTTGTCATTTTTGCTGTTTTGTTACTGAGTTGAAAAAGTACTTGATATGTTTAGAAATTTCACCTTTACCATATCTATGGCTTACAAAAGTATTCTCTGTCATTATAAGAATGCTTTTTATTTCTAATTTTTTTACTTTAATGAATATAATGTATATGTGTGTCTGTGCATTTGTTTTACAGGCATATGTGTGTATGTGGTGTGTATGTTTGTGTGTTCATGTGTGTATGTGTGTGTGTCTGTGTGTCTGTGTGCTCATGCACAGGTGGGAATACTCTACGGTCCTACGTATCTACATATCTTTTGTTTTTGTTACCTGTGCTTTTGGTTTTCAGTTCAAGAAACTTTCAAGAACAATGTCAAGGTCTTCTAGAAGCCACAAGATGTCCAATTCTAAGTTTTGTCTCTTTAAGTAGGGTCTCAAGAGACCTGTCAAGAGGAACAGTCATTCTTTCACAAGACCAGGATTCAAGTACCTACACAGTGAATTATAAACATCTCATTACTCTAGTTCCAGAAATCAGCTCTGATTTTCACAGGTACCAGGCAGACACATGTTACACATACATACATAGAAACAAAATACTCATACATATACAAATAATAAATGTTTGATATTTTAAACAAAGTGTTATATATAATATAAGCCAAGGGCTTAGAATTCTTAATTTTTCATCTATGTATCCAATTTTCCCAATACCACTTACAGGAGTATCTACTTTTATCATATTGTTTAATTAAGCCTCTTAATCACTATTTTGTCATGCATACATGGAATTACATTGGGACTCTTCTCTGTTGTGATATTTATATACCTATTTAAGTCCAGTCTTTTAATTATTGTGTGTCTATGATATATTTTGAAGCCAGGAAATGTAACACTTTCTATTTTATGTTTCTTATTGATTGCTTTGCCTTTTCAGGATTTTTGTGGCCTCATATAATTCTAGAATTCTCTTCAGTTTTTGAACAACATGCCATTAGGTTTTGTATAGATACCACATTGACTCTACACATTGCTTTGGGAAATATGAGAATTATAACATTAGTTTTTTCTAATGTATAAAATTGGAAATTTCCATTTATTTGACTCTACTTCAAAATTAGTACCTACATTTTGATATTCTAGACATTTGGTTATTTTAAAAAATATTCTTAAGTATTGAATTTTTATGTCACTGCAATTTAAAATATTTTCTGTTCAGATATCTTATTAGAGTATTTGATGCAACTAAATAATAAATGGTTAAATCTTATACACTAATGAATATATAAATTAGGTCTAATTGTGTGTGTACATTTGTGGAGTCTTTTAAGTATTCCACATATAATACCACACAATCTACAAATAGATAACTTTATTTTATGTTTTGTGATATGAAATACCTTTCCCCCCTTACCTTATTACTGTATGTAGGAGTTCCAGTTCCATCTGTAAGTGTGGGTTAAGATGACTTCCTCTCTCTGAGTTGGGTATCTCTTAACAAAAAATTTTTCATATTTTTCCAAATGAAACTTTAGTTCACTATGCAATTTTAAAAAATTACTTGTATTGTGTTGTGGTACTTTCTTTACATGCATACAACTGAGGTTCTAAAGGAAGAAACCGAAGCAAGGAGGCATACAGTAATGTAAAGAAAGAGCTTTACTATGGTAATTGACTCATGAGATTTGAGAGAAAAGGAAATCCAAGATATCACCCGGCTAGGAACATCTATGAAGGTAAAGTTTATTCCAAATTCAAAAGCTTAAAAATAATTGAAGGAAGTGGAAGATAAAGACAGTGGAATGAATTCCATCATGTGAAGTCCTGTGAATGAAGAAATGTCTGGCTCCAGAATAAAAGAGGACAGACATTCAACTCAAAATGCAGAGGATGTCATTCCTTCTCCAACCTTCTGGTTATAGCTGGATTCCCGGTAAACTAAGAATGGCCCCTCACCTTGGTACAGAAGTATTTTCATTATTTGGTATAGATATCCAATGCCCATCTCTCTAATAATCACCCTGACAGATAAAATGCGCAGGCTTTTTGATTTAGTCATATAATTATCTATTAGACCACTCAAGTTGACAAATAAAAATCAAGCATCTTAGTATCTCATTCTTGAGATCCTATAATATCTTGTAAATCAATGTTATGGTTAGACAAATATTAATATTTTAATATAATATTTTATAGAAGAGAAGATTATAAGATTGAATCTTATTTTTTTTCCTTTCTGATACTGACTTTATTGTTCGACTTGGTGTACTTCATGCTGTCAATCACAATGATAACAACCAAAACAATCTTACAGTTCAAAAGCAACAAATGTTACTTTAAAAGTTTCTGAGTCTTATTGAGGACATATTTTTAAAGGTAAGTAGCATATGGACCTCAGACTTACTTTGTCTTTGCAATATAAAAATGAATTTATGTCTCATATTCTCTCAGTGCTGAGCTATAGATTCAGATCTTTACACTCAAGAATAATTTGGGTGCTGTAGAATGTTAGACTATATGTAATAAACATATAATATTAATTAAATTCGTATTACTGATACACATAGTACTTTTAATTATTTCTTTTATTTGTTGAGATTAAGTACAATAACAACATTTCCCCCATAGATTCTCTCCCTCTAATCATCTCATGTATCCCTCCTTGATCTCTGAAATTCATGGCTTCTTTTTATCAATTGTTGTTACATTTTTTTGTGTGTTTGTTTGTGTATATTCATAAGTACAAAAATACAGCATCCTCAGTATGAATATTATTCACACCAACTAACAGTTAACCTAATCCATTGTATAGACAATATGCTAAGTGATATTACTTAGCATATTGACAGAACACTAGGAGTCAAGCTTAATTTTCTGAAAGTCCAGAGGTAATAAATCTGTACTAACCCATTTTATATAATGTTGTGATACTTCATCTCCCTTCAATTTTGGTTTAAGTTTCTTGGGGGGGGGGTTATATTTTACTTTTTATTTTAAACTCCAGATTTTATTACCCTCCCTGTCAACCCTCTGAATGTTCCACATCCCATACCTATTTCCTACCCCCCTGTCTCCATGAGGATATCCCCAACTTCTATGTCTACCCCATAGACATCTAAACTCCCTGGGGCCTCCAGTCTCTTGAGGGTTAGGAGCACCCTTACTGGCTAAACACAGACCTAGCAGTCCTTTGCTTGCTGTATATGTGTTGGGGGCCTCATACCAGCTGGTGTATGCTGACTGGTTGGTGTTCCAGTATCTAAGAGATCTTGGAGGCCCAGGTTAATTGAGACTGCTGTTCCTCTACAGGATGGCCCTCTCCTCCTCACCTTCTTCCAGGTCTCCACCAATTTAACTACAGGGGTCAGGAGTCCATTGGTTGGGTGCAAAAATCTGTATCTGATTCTTTCAGCTTCTTGTTGGGTCTTTCAGAGGGCAGTCATGCTAGGTCCCTTTATATGAGTGGTCCATAGCCTCCTTAATAGTGTCAGGTCTTAGGGTCTCCCTTTGAGCTGGATTCCATTTTGGGCCTGTTGCTGGACTTCTTCTCCTCAAGGTCCTCTCCATTTGCATCACTGCAGGTCTTTCAGATAGGAACAATAATGGGTCAGAGTTTTGACTGTGGAATGGCAACCCCATCCCTCACTTGATGCCCTGTCTTACTTTTGGAGGTAGGCTCTACAAGTTCCCTGTCCCCAATGTAGTGTATTCCATCTAAGGTCCCTCTCTTTGAGTCCTGAGAGTCTCTCACCTCCCAGGTGTCTGGTACATTCTGGTGGGTGCCCCGAATGTCTTACCTCCTGAGGCTGCATGTTTCCTTTATTTCTGTTGGCTCTCAGGGATTTCAGTCTTTGTCCTCCACCCAATAATACGGCTTTGTTTGTTTTTCTGCTATATGTATATATCTGGATATGGGTTTGTGTGTTAGAGACTGGTTAAGGTTATATGTATTGTATAAAGCAATTTTGCATGGTAAAATATTACAAATAAAATCAGAAATAAATAGCCAACATTTTTGCCAAAATTACTGAACTATTTTGCTCAACTGTCTTCCTGTATTGTGATATACAAATTATGTTGCACCTATGAATCAGGATGAATATGCTTCATTCAGGGAGATAGAAAAAGAAATGTTTATATTATCACACTCACACACACACTCACACACTAACAAATATGATTTGCACATACAATCATTTGAGATAAGGGATATATACATATATGATTTTATTTGTGTCTTAAGTAACAATGTGAGAATGGATTCCTCGCTTTTATTTTGCCATTGAAATCATCATCCCAAGTTTTTGGATAGTAAAAGTCAATTGTAATTTTTTAAAGTTATGTCTTTGTTTGTATGGATGTGGCTGTGATATTGATGTGAAGGCAAGGGATGTTGCCTTCAAGAAAATACCCCAGCATGACATCTGATTGGACATGATCACAAAGGTGAATATGATTTTTTGTCATTAAAGTCACATTGTCCTTTGTCCAATTATCTTCTGTCTCTAGATAGTAAGCTCTGTGGGAATAGAGGAGGAAAATGTGATGCCAACTGTTAGCTGAGGGGACCAATTTACTAGGAATGCTATTGAATACTTATGAGCATTGTATCATGGAACAAAGGCCATTTATTTAAAAGAGATTTGTGGTTTGTGTGTAGAAAGCAACTTCTAACTTCCCCCCTGTAGGATTTTTCTTGACTTGAAAGATATAGTAATTATTAAATGTTTATTCCAATCATCTTTCCTGACTAAAAGATGATTTAACAAATCTCTCTCCCCCTCTCTCTCTAGTCCCTCTCCCTATCTCTTGCTTTCGTTGTTTCCCTCCTCTTGTTAAAATTCAGGTTCGACAAAAACACATATTGCTCTACCTTCATAAAGAAATTACAGATGAATCCTGCAGCAAAGCTTTATCCTTCAACAATGTGACTCAACTCAACTATGCTACTGGATTATATTTATTCATTTTGATGTTCTGATAATATTTTTCTTTGTATTTATTTTACCTTTGCATCATCTGGGTTTCCTCACTTTTAAAACCATAACTCCCTCAACTTTCAAGCCTTTCTTTAAGTTTATTGAATGGATGCTAGTTACACAGTTACTATGCTAAGTATTCAAAGTATACATTATTGCTCAAAAGAAACTGAAGAAACTTGTACTCTCTGAAAATGATCACTTAATATGTCAAAAATTAAAAAGCCAAGCATGACTTTCATCCTGAAACAATACATTTCTGCTTACTAATCACAATCTTGACTGTGACCCAGGGTCTTTTATATCCACATATATTCTTCTGCACTCTGTCATTGTGAGTTTTATACTATATCAAAGGTATGTAGAGAGGATACAGATATATCAACATTTGCTATAGTAAAAACTAGTCAAGCATTTGAATTGAGTATGAAGAAGTTGATATTAGCAGTATTATTATTTCTATGGCATTGATACAATAAGACTATAACATTTTTTTCATAAAGACCATCATTTAGGTTTATTTCCTAATATTTGGCTTAGCCAAATGAAGATCCAAACACCATAATTTTCTGCTTATTAATCAGCATCATGCTTGTGACATATATTCTTCTGCTTTCGGTCAATGACAATCTAGGGCAATTAAAATGATTTTGCTTTTGGTTATTCTACACAGGATTATTGACTTTACATGTCACTGATAGCTAAATAACAAGAGACTTGTACTTAATGTCGCCCATCTCAGTGAACATGAGTACATAACCATTGAGGGCTGAAGTTCTGCTGCCAATGTAGTCCAGTGAAAATCTTGGCTACTACTCTACAGAATTTGTCTAAACTTGGATGTTTATATAGATGAAATAAAAGCTAGATTTTTTTTTCTCTTCTGACTATGCATTCTGCTCCCACATTCCCAGACCTGGCAAGAATAGCTGAATCTAGCAGATTCAACCAGAACAGTCATTCCTACCCTTTTTAGCACCACTGAATTGGAATCACCTTCATTTCTCCAATTAATGCTGATATCTGAAAGACTGACTTACTAACTCCACATAATTGATCTAAAATCAACTAGTGCGTCTTGGACAATAGTAAATACACACCCAAATTTATACTCAAGAGTGGTTCACCTGGATCTCATATTCAAAACAGAACCAATTAAAGAAGCCCGTGTGCCAATATTATGTTGGAAAAACACAAAGAATATGAAGGTCAAAACAGGATGCTCCCACAATCACTAACCCTATAGAAACATTCTCAGATGAAAATTTTCTAGATGAATGCTAGGACACAAAATATAAAAGACCTATAATAAAAATATTAAACAATTCAAGGACAAGATATAAATAAACACCAGGATAAACTTAAAATGGATAGGACTAAACTCTCAAGTAAAATCCAGAAAAATAGAAATATCCAGCTCAAAGAATGTATGAGAACACAGGATTAGAAAGATGGACTTGGTGAAGGAAAAGAAGCACTGAATAAAATCCAATCTAACATGGGGATGGAATTGAAATATCCACTAATTCAATTAGAAAACCTAAGGAGAAAACCTTAGTAATAGAACACATGAAGAAGTTAGACTATCCGGAGAATAGAGATAAGATAGAAAACTGAACCACTAAACCAATGAAAAGAAAAGGAATGACCAGGCAACTCAGAAGGGTTTGGGGACTATGATCCAGATGTAAAGTAAATAAATAAACAAATAAATAAATGGCAAAGAAAGAGTGAGCCTATGACTCATGGGCAAAAGAGATGAACTATAGGGAAGGAAAAGGAGAATGAAAGGGAGTGGGAGGGATAGAGAGAGGAAAATGAAAAGAAGTAGGAGCTTCTGAAGACAACTGAATAGACAATATATTTAACAGGACATAGAGAAACAGAATCAGTTTTCCTAAATTAAGGAAAAACACATCCATACAGTTGAAAAAAGTCTACCAAACACCAACTAGTGAGGGATAGAAAAGAACCATCCCATGACATTTGATAGTTAAAACACCATTTATACAGAAAACTAAAGTGGCAAGAACTGAAAACAAAAGTCACATAAAAAGAAAACCACAGCAGAATAAAAAGCAAGTCAGGTTCCCAATGTGAATATTAAAAGCCAGAAGAGCCTGGAACACTTTATTCTATGTCATAAACGTCTGAAGATTCCAACTTCAGATTACTTTACCAGAGAAAATTCTTTCTGATTTTGAAAAGAAAGGAAATTTTTCATGATGTTGGAAGTCTAAAATAATCAATGTTTGCCCAATCAACTCTACAGAAAGTATTATAAGCAATACTTAGGACTGAAGATAGAAATAACTATAGCCAAAAAAAACTGCAGAAAAAAACCCTGCAAGCAAGAACTACAGAAGCATAAAATTTGTTTGAGAACAAAAATAGCAATAAGATCAACACACACACATTTCAATAGCAACTTTAAATATTAATGGAATTAACTCCCCAGTCAAAAGACACAGGTCGGTCGAATGGCGTCTCTTCCCTGAGGCAGAGTAGGTTGCATGCTAACAGCGTTACTTAGTTGCCTGTAATTCTTGGTCTAGATTCTCAGACACATAGGATAGCCTCTCCTACAATTGTATCCCTGTATTTCCACTGACATTGGGAATAATAAAATCTTAACATATTTTATATCTTAGTCTATTATAATTATAATATATTAGAATATATTCTAATATAATACTATTTATAGTATTATATGGACTATATGTATATACATTATATATATATATATATATATATATATATATATATATATATATGTAACAGAGAACTCTGCCTTATCTAACCACTGTTGGAAGGTTGCAACTAATCCTGAAGAGACTTGATGCCCCAAGGACAGGAGATGCCTGGAACAGAGAGGGGGAGTACCCTTTCAGAGGCAAATGAGAAGGGGAGGATGTGAAGAACTCTGAGAGGGGGGACCAAGAGGAGGGCAACATTTGGAGTGTAAATAAGTAAAATAATTTAAAAAGATGGAAGAAGAAAAAATAAATATGTATCTATACACATAAAATATTTGATTCTCTTTCTCCACATTTAGCCATTACATGGAATGCAATATCTGATAAGTGGATATTAATTAGCCCAGAAGCCATGAATACCCAAGGCACAAATCGCATAACAAATGACTCCCATGAAGAAGTAGAAAGAGGGTCCTGATCCTGGAAAGGATTGATCTAGCATTGGAAGGGAATATAAGGACAGAGAAAAAGGAGAGAGGTAATTGGAGAAGGGATGGAGAGAAGAAGGTTTATAGGACATATGGGGAGGGGGGATCCGTGAAAGGGGAAATCAAAAAAAAAAAAAACAATGAATTCATGAAATTCTTAGGCAAATGGATGGAGCTGGAGAACATCATACTAAGTGAGGTAACCCAGTCTCAAAAGATCAATCATGGTATGCACTCACTGATAAGTGGATATTAGCCTAGAAACTTTAAATACCCAAGACATAATCCACATATTAAATGATGTCTAAAAAGAATGGAGGAGTGGCCCCTGGTTCTGGAAAGACTCAGTGCATCAGTACAGGGTAATTCCAGAACAGGGAAATGGGAAGAGATAGATGGAGGAACAGGGGAAGGGAAGAGGGCTTATGGGACTTGCGGGGAGTGGGGACCCAGAAAAGGGGAAATCATTTGAAATGTAAATAAAAAATATATCAATAAAAAAAGAAAAAAAAATGATTCTAATAGTATAATAGAGATTGTTGTCAACTAAAACATACAGCCTGTCCAATGACAGATTTTTGGCCTTATACTGAGGCCAGGTGTAGGTTCAGTTACAGTAGTAGGATTTATATTCAATTAGAAAGTAATTGCCCTATCTAGGGATCCATCTGATTTACAGTTACCAAGTCCAGACACTATTGTGGATGCCAACAAATGCTGGCTGACAAGAGCCTGATATAGCTGTCTCCTGAGAGGCTCTACCAGTGCCTGACAAATCCAGAAGTGGATTCTCACAGCCATCCATTGGACTGAGAACAGGGTCCCCAATGGAGAAGCTAGAGAAAGGGCCTGAGGTGCTGAAGGGGTTTGCAGACCCACAGGAGGAACAAAGAACAACATGAACCAACCAGTATCCCCAGAGCTCTCAGGGACCAAACCACAAACCAAAGATTCCACATGGAGGGACCTTTGGCTCCAGCCACTTATGCAGCAGAGGATGGCCTTATTGGACACCAATGAGATGAGAGGCCCTTGGTCTTGTGAAGGCTTGATGCTCCAGTGTAGGGGAATAACAGAACAGGGAAGTGGGAGTGGGTAGGTTGGTGAGCAGGGGGAGGGGAGATGGGATAGGTTGTTTCTGGGGAGGAAATGTGGAAAGGGGATAACTCTTAAAATGTAAATAAAGAAAATATTTAATAAAAATGTGTTTCCAGAGTTTTGGGTGATTTCATAATTAAAAAAAAAGAAAAGGAAAAAGAAAAAGAACGTAGTTGATATCTCCCATGATTTTCATGCCTGGCCTTAGTGTACATGACAGAAGTCCCATTCTAGATCAGTAAGATTGATCAATACTTTTCTGCTCTGATAGTGATGTTTTTTCTTCACCTAATTTCCAGAACTATGAAAGTAAGCCAAGAGGCATGAAGTTCCCAGGTAAGAATTATGTTAGGTTTTCCATGTCTATGACTCAAAAAGCATGCATCGATTCTACCAATAGGGTTTTATCATGAAGGAATGGAAGCTGATCATTAGCATGGACAAAACTACCTTGCAAAGTTAAGAATCTATAAGATCTCAAAGACTAATGATTCCAAAGAAGGAAACCAGTTCTTGGCACTAGGATTTTTTTCATTCGCCCGTGATGTCAAAGAGGGTCATTGTTATTTACCTTGTTTGAGGCAGGGATCTCCATGTAATTTACTGCTATGCATAGTAACTTTGCAGACCTATTAGTTACTGGGGTTTATTCTGTCTCCATTTCCCATTTATTTTCAGGAATAAGGAAATTGCAGATTTTGCAAACTCATTACTGCTTGCAGACGTTATGTGTCCTGGAGACATATATAAAGTATCTTAAACTTTGGTCCTCATGGTAGCATAACAAATTCTGTAAGCACTGGGTCACCTCTGCCAACCTCACTGAATCTATTTGTTTCCCAGATTCACACAGACCTTTCTATCTACATTAGTAGTTTCTATTATGTAATTATCTACTCTTCTTTTTTGGTCCAAAAAATACTTTGGATATATTTTAGAATGATATTAAAGTAGCAGGAATAGTAAATACATGTAGTAGCCTTGTGAGACTAGAAATCATGCCTTAATGGACTACCCTTCCCTAGGCCTTGCCTGGCAAGCCTGCGGACTTTACAGATGCAACATGCATTAGAGTCACAGGCTAAATCACTCTCTTGGTACAGAATGTGCCAAATGAAATGCTGATCTTGTGAAACATATTTACCTGGGAGACTTGAACATGTGTTTTTGTTTTAGATTTTTCCATTTTGCAATCGGCATTGTTTGTGATAAGCGTTCCCCCTGTGCACAGGCTATAAGTGACTTCCAGCTGGAGAAGAAAGACAAAAAATAAAAGCAAACAAACAGCTTGTAAGTATCTAAGCAAAGGGGTGTGGGTCCTTGGGAAGAGACAGGTGCTTAATCATGACTATTTTAAACCTTAGCATACATATAGGGATTTATACTACAAACCATTTATACTACAAACAGGCAAGTATCAATTTTTGAAATAAAAAATTAAACAATATCAACATGTATGAAGACTCTGTGTTTTATGTTGTTAAATACATTTGAAGATGGAGAGAGTATAATAACAAGATAAAGATATAATATCTCTTTCTGATACTTTTCATATGGCACATATAGCAATGGCAAAGGAAAGAAAGGCTTTAAGAAAATGAAACTTGCGAATGAGCTTCAAGCCATAAGAAATATTGAAGTATGAAGATAGCAACAAGGGAGCTGGCCTGGGTTTCATTAGGCTATAGTAACATACAACTTTCATTCATAGAAGTTGAGGAAAGATACAAAGGAGAACAGGACATCGATGAGCTGCTTTTATTGGGTACTTCCTTTGTGGATAGGAAAGGCTGTGGTACAACTTGGAGCTATAATAGCCTCTCCACTTTCTCATAGTACCACTGGGAAGTAAGGTCTTCTAACACTAACAGCAGCAGCAGCAGCAGCAGCAGCAGCAGCAGCAGCAGCAGTAGCATTATATGAACATCCATACAGAGCCATTAGTAAAATCAAACTCTCAGCACACATCTTCAGTTAAAATCCAGATTACTTATCATTAGGTCTTTATTCATAATGGCTACACTCTGACATTATCCAAATATGTAAATTGTAGCATTTAGGGCACTGTTTTGCCTTTATTATTCAGGATGTCTTGACATACAGAAGATCAGAACTTACCATATCACATACAAAACACAAAATTCTAAATGTGTGTTAGAAACAATGATGACATTTTCCACTTATATTTGCTCTCAATTAACTTATTTGCTGGTATCAATGAGGAAAAGATTATGTCTTCAATTGTAACCAATATGCATTGCCTATCACATTAGGAGTTTGTAATCAAAAGTTAAGTTATGCAGAATGGGATAGTTTAATCAAGATGTAGCTTGTATCTAAGGGCTTCCCACATTTAAAAATAAATGTTAACATCCTAAATATACAAGAATTTTACATAAACAGCATAATAACTTCTTATATTTTTAAGCCTCTTTTATATAAGATGTTTAGTGACTATGCTAGAGATAGGTTTGATTTAAAAAAAAAACCTATTAGGTACTTTATGGAACAGTAAATAGAGCAACTGAATATATACTGAGTAATAATTGGGAAATAATTATATATTGGGGGTGTAGAGCTAGCTGAGTGAGTAACTGTGAAATGGCCCCATAGGTAAGGGCACTTATAGCTAAGTTTGGTAGCTTCAGTTAAATCTTCAGAATCTTCTTGTTTATAGTTCTGACATCTACAAGGTATTCTTGTACTCAATAAAGTTTTATGTTAGCATTCCTACACACAGAGAACCAGATTCAAACATCTATTCAAAAATGGTCCAATGATTTTTTTTGACTTACAAAGAAATCATTTTCTATTTCTTATGATTTCTCATATGCTATTGTTCTTCATATGGTTTTAAAACTATTACCTCAGTGGTAGATCAGTGGGGGTCCTACCCTACCCACACCACCTGCCATAGCCTGCTTTCCTCCCAGGGTGTCTCCTTAACCAGGGACACATACAACTTTAATTCTTCCTTGTAACCCACCACCAACCAGAAGCAGTGGAAAACAAAGAATGCAGGAAGTGGACCTGTTTAGAAAGGTACTTCACCGAAACTTCTGACTGTCTGAAAATCAGCAGGTCAGTTCACAAGTTAGCAGGCAGAGGCAGCTCAATCCACTTGCAAACACCTCACAGATACACCAGCAATCCAGTTCATTAGAGTCTGGTTAGCAATAGCAGTGACATGACCTAGCAGAGAGAGTCAGGCCTTAGCCATGGCTTGAGTCAGCAGAAGGGACCAAGAGGAACACTAGAAGTTCTCAGCTGTGCCTCTCTCAGAGAAGCTAACATCAGTGGAGATGCAAGACCCCCTAGTGTTGCATAGCCATAGCTAGCTGTACAAGCAAGGCAAGCTCTGTCTCCATCACTCTGTAGAGTCCTCCAAACATTACATGTCCTCCACATGCCTTGCTTCATCAAGGCTCTTGCTTCATCTTGGTCTTGCCTCACCAGCATTTGTATACATCCATCGGCCTGAGTCCTTGGAAACAAAAATGGACCGCAACTGCAGTACAACATCAAATTTCTTTGGGTACATTTCTTTCTATGACATCTTGACAAATGTAGCTTAACCACACAAATTAAGATGGGCCAATACCTGTGTGTCCTTATCAAAGAATCTTTCATCACATGTCCATTTTTTTGCACTTGCTTTGGCAAAATATACTCTCACCTGTGTCTGCTTCATGTCCCTTCATGAGTCTGCCTTAGCCTTTCTCACCTGTGTCCACATTAATGAAATGTCCCTTTACACGCTTACTCTATCAAAACACTATCCAACTTACTTTCCAAAGAACCTTTAAGTTTCCACTTCAGACACATGTAAGGCACCTGCCCCAATACCCATGGGATATATCCTGCTCTGTTTGGGCCCCATCATCCTTCAGTTCTACACATCCACCTGAACTTGTGCAGAGTGGTGTGTCTGCTCACCCCCAAACCCCCAGCCTACCTGTCTCCCATGTGGACTAACCTAACCAGGAACACAGGAGGACTGTTTTAACCAAGGACATAAGGAATACTCTAACCAGGGTCACACAGGAGGCCATCCCTAATGAGAACCAGCACTGCCTGATTCCAAGAAGGCCTGCTCAAATCCAGGTCACACAACTCTACCTGCCAACAAGAAGGCCTGCTCTAATCCTAAACACCCTGGCAAATTAACACCAGAGATAGCCAGATGGCAAAAGGACATGAAATAAGCCTCAACAGATATAAGAAGATTGACATAATCCCATTCATTCTCTCAGATCACCATGGAGTAATGCAGGTTCAATAGCAACAAAAACAACAGAATGCCCATATACTATGGAAACTAAACAACTCTCTACTCAAGGATAATTTTATTAGGGAAGAAATAAAGAAAGATCTTCACTCACCTTACATCTGATAGACGTCTAATATCTAAAATATAGAAAAAAACTCAAGAAGTTAGACTTCAAAGAACCAAGTAAGCCAAATAAAAAATGGGGTACAGAGCTAACAGAGAATTCTCAACAGAGGAATTTTGATTGGCTGAGAAGCACTTAAGGAAATGTTTAGCATCCTTAGTCATCTGAGAAATGCCATCAAAATGCCCCTGAGATTCCACCTTACAGCAATCAGAATGGCTAAGCTAAAAAACTCAATTGACAGCACATGCTAGTGAGGATTTGAAGAAAAACAAACATTCTTTCATTGCTGATAGAATTCCAAACTGGTATAGCAACTCTGGAAATCTATCTGGCAGTTCCTTAGAAAACTGGAAAAAGTTCTACCTAAAGACCCAGCTATACCACTCCTGGCATATACCCAAAAGATGCTCTACCAAACCAGAAGGGTATGTGTTTCACTATGTTCAGAGCAGCATTATTCATTATAGCCAGAAGCTAGAAACAACCCACATGTCCCTCAACCAAAGAATGGATATAGAAAATATGGTTTATTTTTATAATGGCATACTATTCAGCTGTTAAAGACAAGGACATCCTGAGATTTTTCAGGCAAATGGATGGATCTAGAAAATACCATGTTCTGTCACGTATCCCAGACCCAATAGACATGTGTGGTATATACTCATTGATAAGTGGGACATTAGCCAAAAATACAGAACACCCATGATATAACCCACAGAGTTTAAGAAGTTTAAGGAAGGCCAAAGTGAAAATGCTTCAACCCAACTTAAAGGGAGGACCAAAATATTCACAGGAGGCAGACAGGAGAAAGGAACTGGATAGGAGAATGGAGAGGGAGAGGAAAGGGGGGCAGGATCAGGTTGTGAGGAGACAGAAGACTGTAGGATTGAGAGAGAACTCAGTGGTGATGACGTTAGTTGAAATGCCCAACAGTGGGGTACTGGAACTGAAGAGTCCACCTCCAGTATACCGACAGGGGCCCAAGTAGAGGGATGGGGTTTGAAATCACCTTCGAACATTTTGAGCCAGAGTTATTCATATCTAAAAGAAATGCAGGGACAATAATGGAGCAGAGATTGAAGGAAAGGCCATTTAGTGACCAGACAAATTTGGGATTCATCCCATGGCAGGACATTAAATCTTGAAATTATTACTGATGCTGTATTGTACTTGCAGACAGTGACATAGCATAGGTGACCTCTGAGAGGCTGTACCAGCAGCTGACTGAGACCAATACAGACACCACCCAGTCACTGGACTGAGGACTGAGACCTCTATGAAAGAGAGATGGGAAGGATTGAAGGAGTTGAAGAGGATGGTAACCTTATAGGAAGACTAACAGTTTCAACTAACTTGAACCCCTGTGAGCTCCCAGAGGCTAAGTCACCAGTATAAGAGCATACCTGGGCTACTTTGTAGCCCTGGTACATATGTAGCAGAGAACTCCCTTATCTAGTCTGAGTGCGAGAGGATGTGCCTAATTCTGTAGAGACCTGATGAGTCAGGGAAGGGTGATGCCCCCTGTGTGGGGGATAGTACCCTCTCAGAGGCAAAGAGGAAAGGGATGGAGTAAAGAAATCTGGGACAGATGACCAGAAAGGAGCCACACTTCAAATGTAAATAAATACATTACTTAATTAATTAAAAGATAAATTAAAATGATGAATGTCTTTTAAAATTACTGCTTTGACCAATTTTCAGTTTGTGTAACCTTATACTATTTCATACTCGTCAAAATCTTGGGAAGGACATGCTTTGTAAGAGTCAAAGATGTAGAAATATCCATAAAAGTCTTTAAGAAAATATGTTCAAAAGCTGAATTTTAAGAGGTGAATATTATTTAAATGGAAGGAGCTGAAAATGCTTTTCCATAACAATAACCAAACACATGCAAAAGTTCCTGTGGGTATAAGAAAATATGAGATGGTTTACAAATAGACATGTTAATGACTGATTAGGGGCATTATATGTTAGTCTTAGATGTTATACCTAGGTTAATAATGAGACATTACAATTTCAAAGTGCCTACTAATTGGAAAATGTTCATATTCTAGAAAGATCTCTGAAAAATTGAATGAACTTACTGTTTAAATGGGCATGAAGGACATCAAGGAAACAAGGCTTTTTTTTCAAAATTAGGTATACTTTTTATTTACATTTCAAATGTTGTCTTTTTTCCTGGTTCCCCCCTCCACTGAAAAATCCCATAAGTCATCTCCCCTTCCCCACTCAACCCTCCCCGACTTCCCTGTCCTGGTATTCCTCTACACTATGGCATCAAGTCTTTCCAGGTCCAAGTGCCTCTCCTCCCTTTGTCTAACAAGACCATCCCCTGCTGCTGATGTGTCTGGAGCCATGGGTAACTCTATGTGTACTCTTTGGTTGATTGCTTTGTCCTAGGGATCTCTGGGAGTACTGGGTGACTCATACTCTTGTTCCTCCTGTGTCACTGCAAACCCCTTCAGCTCCTTAGGTCCTTTCTCTAGCTCCCCCATTGCGGACCCTGTGCTCACTTCAATGGCTACCTGAGATTGTAGAGTCTGAGGGAAAGACCATCCAGAGACTACCCCACCCAGGGATGCATCTTATATACAGTTATAAAACCAACACACTATTGTGGATGCCCACAAGTACTGGCTGACCCAAGCCGGATATAATTATCACTTGGGAGGCTCTCCTAGAACATGACAAATAGAGAGGTGAACCAGGCTTTTCAAACAACAAGACCACCACACAATAAGTCACAAAAACTAGCAGGATGCACAGGGCCTGTGTGGGCTGTATAAAATGGAGGTCTGGGGCAGAAGGAAGACATGGGCATGAGCTTCCATTTTGAAAATGAAAATTTAGATTTCTCCAAGGGAGTCTCCCAGGAGAAACAAAGTACTCTTAAGTATATACTACATGGCCCACAAAATATTGAAATCAGTAGTATTTAGAGGTAGAGTTTTAATAATATCACACCAGAGATTTTTCCTTTCTCCTTTAATTTTTATCAAATTAGTTAATTAAGTTTTTTCTCTTTTTTTAACCTTACAGGTGTTTGAAGACAGTTTGTGTTTTTATGTGATTCTTGAGTTTGGAAATGAGTGGGTCTCTACATCTACGACTGTTCCTTGCTTTTGTTTGTTTATTTTGTCCGGTTATGATGTTTGAATTTTGTTTTATAATATATAAATATACAATATAAATGTTATATATTATATTTATATCTTAAAATTTTATAAATTATAATGTATATTATACATTTTTATATAATATAAACGTTGTTTTTTGAAGGTGGATAACTTCAATTTAATTTTTAATTCTATTTTTTAAATTATATTTAATCTATTCTTTTACACTATAGATTTTATTCCCCTCCTGGTCCACCCTCTGTCTGTTCTCCATCCCACACCTCCTTCCCATCCCCTGGTTCCATGAGGATGTCCCCATGCACCACCTCCACCCGCCAGACCTCTAAACTCCCTGGGGACTCCAGTCTCTTGAGGATTAGGTGCATCTTCTCTGACTGAACCCAGACCCCGCAGTCCTCTGCTGTATATGTTTTGGGAGCCTCATATCAGCAGGTATATGTTGCCTGATTGGTGGTCAAGTGTCAGAGATCTGGGGCAGAGGTCCAGGTTAATTGTGACTGCTGGTCCTCCTACAGGGTCTCTCTCCTCCTCAGCTTCTTCTAGCTTTTCTATAATTCAACCACAAGGGTCAGGAGCTCTGTCCATGGGTGTAAATACCTGCATCTGACTCTTTCAGCTGCTGAGTCTTTCACAGGGCAGTCATGATAGGTGTCTTTTTGTAAGCACTTCATAACCTCAGTAATAGTGTCAGGCTTTGGGGCGTCCCTTTGAGCTGGATCCTACTTTGGGCCTGTTGCTGGACCTCCTTTTAGGCAGGCTCGTCTCCATTTCCAGCCCTGCAGTTCTTTCAGACAAGAACAAATATGTGTCAGAGTTTTGTCTGTGGGATGGCAACCCCATTTCTCACTTGATGCTCTGTCTTTCTGCTGGAGGTGGGCTCTACAAGCTTATATTTTTATATAATATAAATGTTATTTATTTTTAATTTATTAGATTTTATTATTTATATGCTTTCTAACAAGAAATAAAAATATATGGATACAGATTGGAAGGGAAATGGGATGCACAGGACAGAGTTAGGGGGAAGCATAATCTCGATCTGCTGTAGGAAAAAAGCTTTTAAAAATATATGCATATAAATTAGTAGATGTGAAATACACGTTCAATTTTGGGTAGGAGTTATTATCATCTTTCTACAGGTCATGTCTACTTTCCCAGTTTCACTAAAACAAGACTACAAAATAGAACTTGACTCATCAATATACATGTTTCAAAAGCTATGTATAGGTATATGCTTTTATCATAATTGAGGTTCACTTTTTCCTGTGCATCCACTTCTCTATGTACTCATTGAATATTCGCCCAATGACCACAAGAATGTACACCATGTTTTGTTCCACAGAAGGCATTAGCAAAAGTTAATTAAATTTCTATCATTATAATGCTCTACTCACTATATCCTATGTAAAATCATGAACCAAGTTACATGGGAAAAGTGACTGGTTGTATACCACAGTAGAAACCTGTTATTAATCTGTTCTGAAATATTCGAAATGGTTAAATATGATGACTACATACAATGAGAAGTTAATTAATATTTTTTGAAGGTGACAAATCATTTCTGTCATCACTCTCCAGGCCAAATTATGAAGCAATGAATGTTTGAGAAACATATCTAGGAAGTAGCTACATTTAATCTATATACCTAAATAAGGACAGCATCCTAGACACAGAAACCTGTTATCTGATCTTTTCTCTGTGCTTCAAAGAATACAGATCTATATACTGTTTTATGAAATCTCATCTAAGACTTATAATAAATAGGATAGTAAAATTTTCCAAAAGGAAACATTTATTTTTTTTTGTTTTTATTTTTGTTTTTTGTTTTTTGTTTTTGTTTTTTGTTTTGTTTTTTTTATTTTCAGGGCTGATCATTTGGCATTGAGTAACCAATTGGTGTGCTCTCCCTAAGAGAAGGCTCTTTCTGCCACTCTCTGTATTCTTTTTTTTTTTTTAATTTTTTTTATTTATTGATATATTTATTTACATTTCAAATGATTTCCCTTTTCTGGACCCCCACTCCCCGAAAGTCCCATCAGTCCCCTTCCCTCCCCCTGTTATCCCACCCAACCCTTCCCACTTCCCTGTTCTGATTTTGCTCTATACTGCTTCACTGAGTCTTTTCAGAACAAGGGGCCACTCCTCCGTCTTCTTGTACCTCATTTGATGTGTCGATTATGTTTTGGGTATTCCAGTTTTCTAGGTTAATAACCACTTATTAGTGAGTGCATACCATGATTCATCTTTTGAGTCTGGGTTACCTCACTTAGTATGATGTTCTCCAGATCCATCCATTTGCCTAAGAATTTCACGAATTCATTGTTTCTAATGGCTGAATAGTACTCCATTGTGTAGATATACCACATTTTTTGCATCCACTCTTCTGTTGAGAGTTACCAGGGTTCTTTCCAACTTCTGGCAATTATAAATAGGGCTGCTATGAACATAGTGGAACATGTATCCTTATTACATGCTGGAGAATCTTTTGGGTATATGCCCAGGAGTGGTATAGCAGGATCTTCTGGAAGTGAGGTGCCCAGTTTTCAGAGGAACCGCCAGACTGATTTCCAGAGTGGTTGTACCAATTTGCAACCCCACCAGCAGTGGAGGAGTGTTCCTCTTTCTCCACATCCTCGCCAACATCTTCTGTCTCCTGAATTTTTAATCTTAGCCATTCTGACTGGTGTAAGGTGAAATCTCAGGGATGTTTTGATTTGCATCTTCCTAATGACTAATGAAGTTGAGCATTTTTTAAGATGTTTCTCTGCCATCTGAAGTTCTTCAGGTGAGAATTCTTTGTTTAACTCTGTACCCCATTTTTAATAGGATTGTTTGGTTTTCTGGAGTCTAACTTCTTGAGCCCTCTATCTGATGTAGGATTGGTGAAGATCTTTTCCCAATTTGTTGGTTGCCGATTTGTCCTTTTGATGGTGTCCTTTGCCGTACAGAAACCTTGTAATTTTATGAGGTCCCATTTGTCAATTCTTGATCTTAGAGCATATGCTATTGGTGTTCTGTTCAGAAACTTTCTCCCTGTACCAATGTCCTCAAGGGTCTTCCCCAGTTTCTTTTCTATTAGCTTCAGAGTTTCTGGCTTTATGTGGAGGTCCTTGATCCATTTGGATTTCAGTTTAGTACAAGAAGACAAGGATGGATCAATTCGCATTCTTCTGCATGCTGACCTCAAATGGAAGGATAATAAATTGGATTGATGATAGATAGCTGATAGATGATAGATGCATAGATACATAGATGCATAGATTGAGGCATAAATATATACATAATAGGCAGGCACACAGGTAGATAGGTGATAGGTACATAAATACGCATAAATATTTACTAACAGATCTTATAAAACGTGTTGTTTTTATATAATTAATTAGAATTGCTATAATTATTATTAAGCAAATGTGTCATCTTGTGGTAAAATACTCAGGTTATTTTACTCTAAGGCTGTAAGTACTTGATTTTCATTCTCACAGTTTGGAATCCATGCCTTCTGTTTAATATCTTAGTTCTTTTTTGTTTGTTTATTTGTTTGTTTGTTTTGTTTCTGTTTCTGTTTCTGTTTCTGTTTTTGTTTGCTTGCGTGATTGCTTTTGCTTTTTTAATTACACCCAGAAATACTATTAGGATTTCTCTATATGTGGAAACAGAATTAATTTACATGTTCAGCAAACATCCATCCAGCTTAAACCCTCATGAATAAAAAGAAATTTGATGTCTTTAACTGCTTACTGTTGGTTGATAATTCTACCGCAAGCACAGAAGAGTATTTTTCAATACTACAGTTAGCAGTTGTTGTATTGATTATCTCTCTTAATGTGGCAATGTTATGTAGAAATAGAACAGTCTTACTTAGCCTTTTTCATTTTTGTACTTTGAATTTTGTATAACTATCTCAGAGATGAACTCCTGGCTTGATATATTTCATGTCCTGTCACTCTAGAAATTGAACCAATGTAATGATTTAAGTCTCCAGAATATCTAATGGAAAATGTCTTCAATATCTCCTAATCCAACACTTCTAGGTTTCCTTTTATAGCCTTAACTTTAAGCATGTTATTCTCAATGATATCTGAATTGCTGAGCACTGGCTGATGAAAATAAGACTGTCTTTCTAACAGTAAAATCCTTTTTCAAATCAATAAATGCGAAGACTGAAATCCATGGTTCATTTGCTCAGTCTTCTTGTCTCTCCTTTATGATGAGGACATTTCAGTTATTTTATTTGCTGTCTGTTTCTAAGAAAATGGTGGACACTAGAATATTCAGATCTGTATAGATAAGTGAGCTATTTAGCATCAGGATTTCTTGTTTTTACTCAGCGCCCCCCAAAGGTAAAAAACACATTTGCTACTGAATTCCAATTGCAAAAGCCACATGGAGAACTGAAAAATGACACCTCAAGATGCATAATTTCATGTCAAGACTTAATGTCTTGATTTTAGTAGAAAAGATTAAGACATTAAAGGAAGGAATTGTATTCATTAAATATACCTGGATTGGGACTAAATTATCCTACCATGTCAGAAACAATGTTACCAACATGTTAAATTGGAAGGATTTTTGAGAATACTCACTTAACTTTATTAATAAAGAGAAATCTAAGCTTAAAAAAATATCCCATAAACTCATTCATTGCATCTAAGTTCTATAACTAGGAAGGGATCTGAGACCGACATCCTCTGGCATTTTTTGAATATCACTAGTTAAGTAAACAATGGGAAGAAAGGTAGATTGAAGAATAGGTGGGCAGGTATTGGTGGAGATTAAGGAAACAGTTAATGATGTAGAAACAGAAGGGTGACAATGAAAACAGAAAAGAAAACATGAGGAAACACCTGTGTCTATCATCTGAAGAAAGGAAGAATTGTAGCTCAAACTGAACATTTCTTCTTGACTATTATTTCATTTTCTAAAATTATCTAAAATTCTAATGATAATTTTTCATGTGCAATGGGTAAGGCAGAGTAAAAGGAATGACTTGTTCTTCTATAATGGTCATTGTAAACTTGACCACCCAAATGTCTACATGAACTGCACTGGCTTTCACCATCCATATGATGGCAAGACAAGAAGAAGTATGTAAGAAAAGGAAGATCTAAATGAGGAGACAACTTGTATGAAAACCTGTTAAAAGTAATGCTTACTAGTCAATGGAGCAACCATGACATTTTATTCTACTGTTTATTTAATGTGTTTCCTTTAGCTATGTTTTTCTACTAGCAAGTAAAGACTAGGAAGATTGAATGACATATTTCTTTTCTAAAGCAACTGGCATGTTTAAATACTTCAAATATAAATAGATATTTAGGCTTACAATCTATGTAGGAGAAGAGCATACAGAAAAGTTTGCTCAAATACACAAAACCAACTAAATAAATAAGCAAAAGCACAAATTCTCATTTTTTAATAAAGCAAGAGCAACAATAACAAAAATACTTTTGAAGGATTTGCAATAAGAACACTAGAGTTTCCTGAAGTTCTACCTGTGGGGCTGATGTTGTGGTAGTGGCAGTTATAGAAAGCTCTGATTGCTCTATAATTCTGTAATTGTTTCATAAATTCTAAAGCTTGTTATGCCACAGCTATAAAACTTTGGGCAAAATAGTTAATGGAGACTTTATGCATGCCTGCATGATGCCGGACTGCTGTGGATTTCAAGAATAACATTTAAAAGGAAATGAGCTTTATGCTATAGGGTCCATAATACATTGAAATTTTATTTATGCAAAATGCAACTGTGTTTAAGATCTCAGTCTTTGATTGCATGATTAGGTGGGATTCCAATACTTGGTGTTTTTGTTGTAATATTTGCATCTGTAATTTGTAAGTTGGGAGGCTTTTCCTTAGTGTCTAGGAGAGGGTCTCACACATAACTGGTTACAACCCACTAATTTTTGAGTGATTCTTCTGTTTAATATATTTTTCAACAACTCACTGTGTGCATAACAACATAAGCAGAAGTTAGGATTCTAGACAACTCCCTTCACCTAACCAGCAGTTCCACAGGAATTTTAATTACTATCTATTCTAAGGATGCTCCTTCACATGGTAAGGCATAAGGATATACTTATTCTAGTTGCTAAGTAATGAAATTAAAATAAAATGATCTTATAATTTCCTGTCGAGCTCAGTCCTTTTGGTTTCAAATGATAGCTGTGTCACTCCTAAGCTATACCGCCTTGAGAAAACTATTATGTCTATTCTTTCTCATGATTTATAGCTCCTATGAAAGGATATGATATATAATTTTACCTGAGACTCTGCTAGGAAATTTCTGTATCTAATAAAACAGTGCTTGACAATGAAGTATTTTCAAAGTATTTATATTCATTCCCATCTTCTTCACTTGAAATGATAAGATTTTGAACAATAAGTTATGGCAGTTTAGCATCTCAACAACTTTTTTTATGCCCATGAAAGAGTTCAATGGAGCATAATGTAAGTATGCACTATTTTTTGATTCTGAATATATGTCTACCATTTCAAAGTTTACTGGACTTTTCTTTACCTGCTTTCTTTCATTCTTAAACTATGATAGCAGTGGGCTGGAAAAGCATGTGCTGAGATTAATTTCTTAAGGTTGAGGTCATCTAGGCAGAGAGATAGTTCAAGATGAACATGTTCCTAAAAATCTAACAATAAATAGGGCGGTGCTTCACAGAAACTGCTTTTTCCCACCCATGAATAGCCTGATTCTAGCTGCTTCTTTTGCATAGAAACCTTCATCCTCAGCTTACATGTCAGTTCTTACATCGTGGATCATCACTAACACGGCATCTTAAAGCAGCATGCACATTTAGTCTCCCAGTTCCCACAGGTAGATAGACTGGTCATAGCGTGTCTAAGCTGGGCTTCATTTAGAAGCTGTCAAGATGGAAATCAAGGCATCAGTGGGCTCTGTTCTCTCCTGGGGACTCTGATGTTGGACTCTCTTGCAAATGCTGCCAGTCTTTGGACAGAATCCATGTCCTTACAGGTATATATTGAGCTGCAGGACCCCACCTGCTGAGAACAACCTCTTCTGATCTTTAAAGCAACACATTCCTTCACAATTGCCCTATGCTGTTCAAAGTTGCAATAATGCATCCAGCCAATCATGTTTTGGATTTGTTGTTGCTATTGTTGTTATTGTTGTTGTTGTTATTAGTAGTAGTAGTAGTAGCAGTAGTAGTAGTAGTTGTTGTAGCAGTAGTAGTAGTAGTAGTAGTAGTAGTACTTGCTCTTCTGCCTTCTAAATGTCTGCTGTCATTAAATTATGCCTACCTGGATAACCTATTTAGTCTAAGGCCAATTGAAAATGACTTGGAATTTTAATTACAAACTCATTTCTCAGCAGTCCTTAAATTAATCTTTGATTAAGTAACAAAAATCTGCACACTTCCAGTGATAGGAATCCCAAAATTCTGCCTAGTATAGTGTTCAAAATGTGGTCCTGGGCAAGCAAAATTACTTTGTCCAGGAGCATGTTACAAATGCAGAATTTCAAGCCTCACCCCAGATCCACTGAAGTAGTGATTTTTCAAGATCACCAGGAGGCCCATGTGCATTTTAATAAGAAGCACTTACTTGAAAGCCAGTTTTCTGGTTCTTCCTATTGTCATATCTCGCAATCTTTGTGTCACATCTTTGGTCTTATAAAAAAAAAAAGCCATTTAGTTTCTTTATTTTATCTTCTCTGTTTCTTTGTTCCCTTTCTAATTTGGCAAAAAGGGGTCAGCTAAGGTCAAAGGCAACTTCTTGGATCATAGTCTGAAAGTGTAAGTTGCATCCTACTGAGCCATGGAAGAAAAGGGACTTTTTTTCAGAACATTTGCAATGGAGCTTTGATGGTTTATTATTTCTTAGCTTTAGCATTCATAGTGGCACTTCTTTGCTACTGAGAGTGGACAATATTCAGAATATTATGAAATAATTTAGTGTTTGTTTATGGTGCATGGCCAAAATGTTGGAAACTTTAAATGAAAATAGATCCCTCTGCAGAGCAGGGATAATAGTTAGAGGACAAAAATCAATTTTGTTTCAGATGGAAGGAATTATGCACCATCCGATTGTTACGATATGCTGCATTATTTAGAATGTATCTCACAGGGGCCAGCTTTCCACAGTACATATTGATTTCATGTCCATTTAGCTATAGACTGAGATGGGACCATAAGGAAATCCAAGTACTGTTTGTTGGTCAAGGGTTTTAAACATATGCTCAGCTGCCCCGGGCTAATGAAACTTAACAGAAGAGTGTTAAAGTGGTTTGCCTCACCTCTACTTTGGTACCATCATGGTGATGATATTGCAAAGATGTTAAGAATCTTAAGCTATATACCACTCCTGGGCATATACCCAGAGGATTCCCCACCATGTAATAAGGATACATGCTCTACTATGTTCATAGCAGCCCTATTTATAATTGCCATATGCTGGAAAGAACCCAGGTATCCCTCAACAGAAGAGTGGATGCAAAAAATGTGGTATATCTACACAATGGAGTACTATTCAGCCATTAGAAACAATGAATTCATGAAATTCTTAGGCAAATGGATGAAGCTAGAGAACATCATACTAAGTGAGGTAACCCAGACTCAAAAGGTGAATCATGGTATGCACTCACTAATAAGTGGGTATTAACCTAGAAAACTGGAATACCCAAAACATAATCCACACATCAAATGAGGTACAAGAAGAAAGGAGGAGTGGCCCCTGGTTCTGGATAGACTCAGTGAAACAGTATTCGGCAAAACCAGAACGGGGAAGTGGGAAGGGGTGGGTGGGAGGACAAGGGAAGAGAAGGGGACTGACGGGACTTTCGGGGAGTGGGGGGCTAGAAAAGGGGAAATCATTTGAAATGTACATAAATTATATCGAATAAAAAAAAAAAGAATCTTAAGCCATAAAGTAGGACAATCCACTAACAGGATGTTGAAAAGTTCTAGAAGGACTGTTTCTCTAATGATAAAATGAATAGCTGAGCTGTTAAGAAATGATGGGAGAGACCAGATCAGGAAATATTAGAATTTATAATGTAACTATGTATATATTGGTGGCATAAGTATGGAGTAAGGGCAGAAACCTATTAAGTCCAGGAAGAAGCTGTGCCACATGCCAGAAATATCGTTCTAACATCCACTATTGAGGAGGTCATATAACACATTGCATATGCTATTATTACTGGCATATAATAAATATGCTAAGAGGTTTTGTTGTTGCTTTCAGTAAAGCACTATGGAATTTATTCTAGTGATTTCATATTTTCTCTGTAATAGTAACATGTCACATGGAGAAGGCATATCCCTCTGGTATTAATAGAACCAGTATAAGTGTGATAATAGCATTGTACTTAGTAGTCCTAACTGAGCACTCCAACTGGCAAATGCCAAACCTGGTACCGTAGATAACGTAGTTAAGCTACCCTTTTGTTACTAAAAGTTTGCAATGTGTTGAAGCAAAAACCCATTGGAATTATTACACACACACACACACACACACACACACACACAAATGGTGGCTGTATCAGGATGCGAATATAAACCACTATTTCAAGACAGGATGACAAAATCTAGAAAGTAGGTATACGGATCACAGAAGTTGAAAGACCTCTGCAAAAGGACACTTGCCTGGATCTGAAAGCAGAGCAGGAGCCCCGAGGGTCATCTACTCCACTGACAAAGCAAACTGAGTGTTATTAATATGTCATATTTCTAAAGTGTGAGACATCAATGCAATGAGGTCTATCATCTCTGGGATCAGGTAGCTGATGGGAGTATCTGCTTCATAAGAAGGAAATTCAGCAGGAAAACAACAGAGAGATTTGATGATAAACTACACTCTTGAGAACAATATTACTTTATTAATTCTAATATTATACAAATATCCTGCTCACTGTCCCTAAAGCATAATTTGGCATACTGTACAGTTTTTAAAATGGAGTGCCATGAAGTTGAAACTACCTGCTTGTTATTTTTTTCTAGAAAAAGTAAGTAGGCAAGTATGTATTGAGATGGCAAGAAGTGTTCTTTCTGCTGGATCTCATGACGTCTTATGATATAAAACATTTGAGTCCACTCTTCTTGGTTAGTGCTTACTGATTAATCTTCAGACTTTCAAAGCCAGATACATGAATTAGCAAGCATTTAAAACAGCACAATTCTGCTTCGAAAAGCCAATGAATCGATGCGTAGTCTTCTTCCTTCTTCTTATAAAGAACTGCATTGCTAACGCTCTCAGGCAAGCTCTGTCTGCTAAGATGTGGACCCATCACCCAGCCTGTTGACCAGCTCTATGGACCTGAACCTGCAAGTCAGTTGTTCTTAGTACTGGCTTTGCCAGCCACTCATTCTAAACTGTAGAATTTATTTCTTGGCAATAACTGACATTAAAAAAAAAAAACAATTTGCAGAAGCCTCTGGGTTTAATGTTTTATACATTTCATACACATTATATTGTCTAATAGTCAAAATATATTGTATGATGGATGGAATCATTTCATACTTTCTTTTATGTGATGGGAAAATAATGCAAAGTGTAGTGGGGTTATTTCATTTAAACTTATGAAGAAACAAAGTCTGGATTTTTTTAAGCTGTCTCTATGTAGTAGGCATCCATTTAGCCCATAAATTTAAGTTGCCTCTTTATCAAGCTGATAGCCAGAAAAGTTAGAAGTGAGAATTTTTTATTATTGCTGTTATTATTATTATTATTTTGCAGTCCATACATTTTCCCCTTCCAGTCGCCCCTCCCAATCTCGCCTCCCACCTTTCCTCCCCTCCCCTGTCTTATTGAGAGAGTCAACATAGCATGGTTTGGGAAACAGAAACTTTTTCTTCTTTGCTAATTTGAGGTCTGAGGGAAGACTAAAATACATCTATTAAAAGCTAATTCCTTTACATTTTGAGAAATAAGGAGGGCATATCCTAAAACAGTTCCGCTTCTTTTAATTTTTCTCTTCCTCTTCTAATTTAGAAACTCCGAATCGATTGCCTTGCTATCCTGCTGTAGCCACTTTAGGCAGCAGGCATCACTATCACCATCAGCAACAGCGAATGTGATCATTAGGCTTTCAATTGCCCTCACTTGCTTGGTCATTTCCTCATGCCATCAGATTGAAACTTGCTTATTACATTACAAAATGAAATGTATTAAGTTTGCTCAAGTTCATCTCTGGAGTTTACATCAGAGGGCTGTGATTATACAGTGTTTGAGCTGAAGCTAAAATTGACATTTTCTTAGAATATATAAAGATTAGACTAAACTACTTCCCATAATAAACAAAGACTAAGAAAATCCCCTTTCAGATTTAAGGTCCCAAAATATCACTTTGATGTCATACCCAGAAATCCCTCTACCTTGAGCTCCAGTGCCCAAGTCATATCCACATCAAAGGCTACACAATGATAAAATTGGTCCAACTCCATCGCCATTAAAACCTTGAAAATTCTTACAGCTAACTTACAGAATATTTCAAGGAACCCATTGAAAAACAAGATGTGTCTAGAAAAAGTGACAGGAATGTGAAACGTAGGCTCTACTAATAAATTGATCCAGTATTTGATTTTATTGTTTTATTAATCATTTTATTTGTTTACATGTCAAATAATATGCCCCTTTCCCGGTTGGGCCTCCACAAATCCTCCATCCCATTCCCCTATCCCCCATCCCCTTGGCCTAAATGAGGGTGCTGCTCCACTCACCTACTCCTGCCTCACTGCTCTAGCATCCCCCTACACTGAGGTATCAATTCTCCATAGGGCCAAGGCCTCCTTTCCCATTGATGCCAGATAAGAACATCCTGTGCTACATGTGTAAATGGAACCATGGACCCATCCATGTATACTCTTTGGTTGGTGGTTTAGTCCCTGGGAGCTCTGGGTCATCTGTTTAGTTGATATTGTTCTTCCTATGGGGTTGCAATCCCCTTCTACTCCTTTAATCCTTCCACTACCTCTTCTATTGGGGTACTCATGCTTAGTCCAATGGTTGGGAGTGAGTATCTGTATCTGTGTTAGTCAGGTGCTGGCAGAACCTCTCAGGGGACAGCCATACCTGGCTTCTGTCAGCTACTGCTTCTTGGCGTCATCAATAGTGTCGGGATTTGATGTCTGCAGATGGGATGGTTTCTACTATTTTAAAACAAAGAGACTTTAACATTAATAGCCTTGATTTCCTTGATTACAAAATAAATACAAGTATTTACTAGGTAGAATATTTTGAAAACAAGAAATTCATATGTTACCTACTTATCTTGCATTGTGCTTATGAGCTGGACATTCTCAATAGAATTTTTCAATTGAAAGCATTACACTCATAAAATTAAAACTAATGATGCTGACAGATATAACCCTGTTATGCTTGATTATCTTAACTGATGATATTCGTAACTGCCCCCTCTCCTCTAACATATAATTCAAAGGATGCTAATTTATAATCTTAAGAGAAATATTAAGAAATTAAGAGTCTATTATTATTACGTGCTCCTTTCTTCCAGTGTTTAATTTTATTAAGACCTCTGAATGTTGTCCATTGGTGCATGTCAATGAAGAGTTTCTGAAGTCCTGAAACTGGAACTTACGACTTATGTAGTTATCTGTTGCTATTATGCAATAAAATTACTGTCTTTGAGTCTGCGTATTCATAGGTTAAGCACTCTGCAGTAGCTTTACTGGCCAGATTCTCACTGAGGATCAAGTTCTGTTACAGCCCAATCTGACTCCCTGCTACTAGGATATCTGCCTTCTTCTGTGTTATGCATTTCTCAGCATCAGCATCCACATGGAAGCACACTTACTGGACATAATGCTATGGGGACAAAATACATAGCTTTGTGAATGTGCCATAATCTTCCACACTTCTGAAATGTTTAACATGGGGTTTCTTATGCTGGGAACACAACTTCTCCATTTATCAGTTCAGAAAGCACAGGTTCATATTAAAACACAGCTAGTTCAAATCCAAATGTACCTAGTAACCGTCCTCTCATTGCATCAATATAGCCCCTTGTAATATGTCAGCACTGTATTAAATACATAATTCCATTATGTATGTTCAAGACTGGCCTCCTTGGTGTGTGACCAGTCATCATTCTGCTCTCTACATAAAGCCTTATACTAGGAGAATGTTTCTTTGAATGTAAATGTTCCATAGGTTTTGTACACCTAGTCCGCAGTTAGTTGGGCCACTTGGAATGATTATGAAATGTTTAGGAAGTGGAGCCTCACTACCATGTGTGCTTACCTTGGGAGAGGACCTTGAGGTTTTATAGCACTAACCTACTTCCTCTCTGTTCTCCTTTTTCTGACCAAATGCAATGTGAACAGTTGCCCTGTGTTTCTGCTACCAATGCCACCCTATGGCTTATATTCATTGCTAAACTGTAAGCCAATAAGTAAATAAATAAATAAAGTTTACATTTCTTGTTTTTTCATGGCAGATATTTTATTATGGCAATAGTTCATACAAAGAATAACATCCAGTATTAATGCCCACATTAAATATTTGGTTTATTTTCTAAATTTTTGTTTTGTAGAATGTGTGGGTACAACCAGAAGGCAGAATCTTGGTTAATTAGTAGCCCATCCTCTTGACTTCTTTACAACAGATTCTTACCAGTGTCCTCTCTGTCCCTCTGGGAGCTAGGTCCAGCCTAGACCACTGTAACCCTCTTCTTCCTCACCCTTCCATGCTTGCCCTATTGTATTCCCTGTGAGATCAGCTAGTTGAGAGTGATGTTCTCAGTCTCTTGGCGAAGGATATGGTGGTAAGCATTCTACCATGGCTAGACAGATTCCCAGAATATTTGACAGGCAACTGACCCAAAAGAGGCTTCTTCTTTGTGAGGAAACTCTCTTGAACTATTTTATATACTTATCACTTCATAGTACATAGGTTTAAAGCCCTAAGAAGAACTGCCCAGCTGCCCTGGGCTTAGCTAGGAATATCACAATGTAAAATCATAAAGCCCCTATGACTCATGTAAGAGTAGACTATTGGCTGGATCTACAGACGACAAGACAGACAACCTATGGCAATTTTGATGATTCCTAGATGGGATCAAAATATGTTCCTCCTGCCAATATCTTTTAATCTTTCTGATTGTCAAGTCTGAGAAGCTCATCACTTTCCCAACCCAAGGGTGAGCCAGGTATCTGTGCATAGCCAACAGTCCTATGTAAGGGTTAAGTATTCAAATGTTAGCTTCACAATGAAAATAAAGACATTCTCATCCAATTATATAGTGAACTTTGATCATATTTAACACTGCTCTTGGTTTTCAGATGCATTTATTTATATGTAAAACCGCTCTTTGTTTTTCAGCTGCATTTAAGACAATTATGTTCCTCCCTCATGTTCTGTAGTAACTCCAATTAACTCCTTAGTTCACTACACTATTCTTGGTAGCATCGTTTTTTGGCTTGTCATTGGTGCCGTATATGGGGTGAATAGATATCTGTTTGTGTCTTCTTAGAAAAGACACACAACAGCATGCCTGCATATATCTGTTATGCATTTGTATGGCAAGGTACATAAAATTGAAGTAAACACATATGAATGGTGATTAAGTATGCAGTATATACACCTGGTAGATGTCTATGTACCTCTATGTTTATTTGTATTATATACATAAATGCCTATGAGATTTTTGGAGATGGGTATATCTTCATAGGCAAATATATGTCGTTACAAATCCAACTTTTTAAATAATTAAAATGCTCCTTGAAGACAAAGTAATCTATTTAGTGAAAAAATCATATTAGAAGACATTTGCTGGCACAAAATTATATTTTGTCTACACATAGCCATAGGTGTTTTTAAAAAATGGTAAGCACTTGGGAAGTAGACAGACCAAAATCTTTTATGTTAATAACTATTTTGGTTCCCAGAGTAAATCAAAGCATAAGAATGAGAAAAAGTCAGACTAAGATTTTTGCGAGTTCTTTTTAGAATTAACAGTACTCATTTCTCAGTGAAATGTGCTGACATTGGGCACATTCTGAAAGCTTATAGTCCAATGAATCTGCTTACCAGGTATTAATTTACTTTCTATAGTTCATTTAATATAGTATTGATTAAATTAACATTTGGATTAATGACCTTTTAAATTCAATGGGACTAAAACTGTAATCTCTTAATATGAATGATAATTGCAAGGCACAAGTGTCAGAAAATGAGTTTCCCAGATAATCTGCATTTATTTTGTATCATTATATAGGCACTATATAGTATATATGTAGTATACATATATATATAATATATTAGTATATATAATATATATAACATACACATATATGTATATATTAGATATTTATACTATAAAAATACATAAGCACAAGCTTGAAAATATTCAGGTATTATACATTTGATCATATATGTGATCATATATGTGATACATGTAACATGCATGTAGCATGATGTAAATCGAATTAATGTAAATGTCAAAGCATTTTTGATTGCTTGGTGAATGCTACTTCTTATTCCAGACAAGGAATATGAAAGTGACTGATGCTAAGAAACTGATTTTGGAAAATAAGGATGACTGCATGCTTTTCATGTCTTAGATTTAAAAACAAAAGGACATATGGGATTCTTCATTCAAAAATTAGATGTAAAACAAAACAGAAGCGACTGCCACCTTCTTGACTCTTCTAGTTCCCAGTGCCCTGTAAAGCATCAAATCTGGGTTCAAGAAAACTAAGTCATGTGTGTCATCTACAGACTACATTGTTTTAGATTATACTGCTAGACATCATAAACTGTCCCCATGTCAAACCACCAAATTTTCTAGGCAGTCTTCTTCTCTTAGAACCTTGATGCAACAATTAATTCGTCAACACAGTTCTTATGTAACTACATTCATCTGGAAATGTTATGGAAGCAAGTAGAACATTTCATTAAAAGCATTTCCAATGCTGCCTATTGTTTAAAATACCAAATGATTATTTTAATGAGAACTATTGATAAAAAAGTTTTTCTTTTTTAGTTTAAAGATTATTTTTAATGTGTAAAAAGGTGTTTGGTAAAGTAAAGGTGTTTTGCCTCCATCTGCTGCTGAGCAGTACAGATACTTGTGTGTCTGGTATCCACAAAGGCCAGAGGAAGACCCAGAATTCTCTGGAACTGGAGCTATAGATGCTTGTGGCCATCATGTGTTTGATGAGAATTGATTGAATCTGGGTTATCTGAAAGAATATCTCCTCAGCATGAAAATTGCTTTTTATTCTTAACTCTCAACTAAAAGTCTTTATTCTAAACCTTTTGATTATCAATTCCCAATTTTATGTCAAAAGCCTATAAGTGACTATACTCTTTTTTTCCATATTTTCCCCCCACAGGAATTTTTACCAACCTCTGTTTACAGCTAATAGATAGTCTGTTCTTTTTTCAGTAACGATATGAGTCTCATTCAAACATTATCCATCACTAATAATCTTCCATATCTTTCCCTTACTTTCTGAATCTGTCCTAAACACTAATTGAGTAAAGCTAAATGTTTTACCCTTTTTACATGTTGGGAACCCGCAGGGAAAGACAGTGTGTCTGCTGGTGTCTTCCTCTTATGCAGGCAGGTTCTTCTTTTCTCATAATATCTTACACCCCATCTTGCCTTCTGTTGGAATTCATAGATACTAAGACACTATATCCACCTGACTTTCTGACCTCTACATTCTTGGAGTGCCCTGTGATCTCACTAATTCTTGAGACTTTGGGTGCCATTCTTCTACTCCTGTGTGAATGAATAATTTAAACAAGATAAGCAAGTAGCCTGAAATTATCTTAGAAGTAGTAGATCTGAGTTTACTACCTATACCTTTTTCTTGATACTTAAAGTGGGCAAATTTAAATTCTCCCATTTTCTTAACAACGTGATTTCCTAAGCTAACACTATAAAAAATAAAGTAAATGACCTGATAAATCCCTGCATCAAATACCATAGAAATGACAACTTCATTGTAAGCATTTTCTTTCTGTGGGTCTGTAGGTCAGATCAGGACACTGACAGTATCCAATGTGCTGCAGTGTGTGGCTATGATGCCACAAGCATATCCACAATCACAGACTGATCCTCATTTAAAAGCCAAGATCTCTGATGATGGGAAAGCAAGATGTAGTGGATCAAAGGAAGGCTGCAACAGCTGACATGCCTCTGACCTTTAAGCATGTGGCAACTCCCACATAATGTGGGAGCCCACAGAATTGTCTAACATATGCTTCCCTGATGGAAGACTTGCATGATATGGAAAGAGTGCAACTTACCAAACAAAAGTTTCTTAGGTTTGCATTTGTATATCTTCAGAGTTTTTCTTATAATTGGGTCTATGTAGGTGTAATTACGTTTCATTTCTTTTATTCATCTATTAAAAACCATTACCAAACAAAAGTTTCTTAGGTTTGCATTTGTATCTTCAGTGTTTTTCTTATAATTGTGTCTATGCTAGAAACAGAATAATAAAGAATCTTATGGGAGTTTAGAGAAAAAAATTACTTTTTGCATTTTTGATTTTTATTCTAGCATGTTTTGACCTTAGAAGAGATGCTCTTGGGTGAAGATCTATTAAGGGAGTTGAGTCAGTTGAGCAATTCCTTTACTGTTAAACCACACAGTGGGCTCTATACCAGCAAACTTTACAAACTCCAGTGAACTTTTCTTAAGCCTTCCTAAAAATACTAGACGATTCCCTGAGCAATCTCTCTTCTCCAACTTGCACTCTTATTTCCAGAGCTGATGGCTCTTTCCCTAACCCAAGAATTGCCATTTTGTATCACAGCAACAGCCTGTGTCTGTGCTTCTTGGGGACAAGGATATTATGGCACTGATACCATGCTACACAGCTTACTGTAGGTCTAATTACATTTCATTTCTTTTATTCATCTATTAAAAGATTTGTCTTGAATATGCAAGATAATATTCACTGCTCTAAGTTGGAAGGGGATAATAATAACACTCTTACACCATTGGATAAAATTAAATTTAGTGTAGCGTGTTATGTTATGTAATTAGAGTTGAATGAGCGCTTCTGTGGAGACATGCATAGCTTGTATATTTTGTGTTTTGGTTTTTGTTGTTGCTGTCATTGTTGTTTCTTGTGGGGGATATATGTGTGTATATCAATGCGTCTATGTGCTTGCATGTATAGAAATGCACATGTGTGAGACCCTACTTGTGTGAATATGCATGAGCATGGTACACAGTCCAGAAGCTAACTGAGTGGCTTCCCTATCATTATCCGCATCACTGAGCCTGAGGCTTGCCAGCCAGCTAGTCAACCAACCAGCTTGCCTAGGGTATCCTTTATCTTTGCTTCTTTAGTGCTATGATTTCAGGTTGGAGTTTGCGGGGTGGTCATGACATCTGCCTGATTTTTGTAAGTGCCTAGTTGCCTAGCTCCCACCCTCATGCTTACATGTCAAGTGCTTTATCTACTAAGCTGTCACCCTATTCTGAATATTTTAAATGCAGACTCAAAGGTTTCCTTCCTGACATAGCATACTTTGAATTTTTAGGGTGAAGACTCTTTTTGTCTTACTTCTGTTCCTGGGCCACTGCCCTTTAGTTCAGGGCAATGCTTTGGATCTGTCTTTCACTTGGCCTGACATTCCTGGTTTATCTTAACTCCTCTATTTACAGAAGCTGAAAATTACAATATTGTAAATCCCCCAAATTATCTGATACCATGATGAAAATGATTATTCTTAATTCATCTCCATAGCCCTGCTATCTAGCACAGTGCCTTCCTTCTGGAGCTGCTTGCTAGATGTGGAATTCAATGGCTCATTTGATAAGTGCAAAACAGCTTAACATTTCATTTTCTTCAAATAGAACTCAAAATAGGATTAACTGTGTCATCCCTCAGAAATGAAGCCGTTTCTAATATGTCTTCAGTGAAGGAGAAGAGGAAGACGAAAACATTCTACAAATTACAATAACCTAATGGCTGCTCACTGAACAATTCCATATTAATTTTCAATGTTCTGCACATGGATGAGTGGAAGATCCCTTAATCCCACGTCCCATTTTACTTTTGCCTCATTTTCTCTGTCCCCTCATCATATTGCTTGCAGAAATCACCAATGGCTGTGCATTCTCTTCCACTTTATAATTGCCAGAGAAGTCATAGACTAGTTAATGCAGATCTGCTTCCCAGAGGTATGCTAAAATGGATTTACTTTCTCTATTTTGAGTGACTGACTTTGGGAAACTCTCTTCTTTATCAGATACTAGTGGAGAAACAGAACCTTTCAAGAGTGACAGTAAACTAATCACACAGTCTCCAGTTCTATATGCATAATGTCTTTTAAGAGGATTGAGATGAACCAGACCACTCATGAGTATGAAAATCAGGTGACCTTGTGAGTTAGCCCCAGTGAGACAGTGTTGGATACTTAAATTACCAGTTCCTGGAGATCTGTGTTTGAATAATGTCAGAAATTGCTCTGTACACTTTATTCAAGCCACTGTGCTTTGTGTTTGTGTTTTTCTTACTTTTCCCAAGAAGTTGTTACCTTCAATGAAAAAGGACAGGGGAAGTCTCTTGAACTGACTCTTTGCTTATGACAGCAAATAAACAAACAAACAGACATACAGACAGAGGTGTTTTGTTTTTGAAAGTCTAATTACCTACTTAGGAAAACAAGATATTGTTTAAATATATATGATGAATGCAACAAAATATACAGAGGATAGACAATAGGAAAGGTAATGGCTAACTATCTAGGACTTTGGTGAGTGAGGAACTGTTTGATAAGCTTGTTGTCACCCAATAATAATTAAAGGGATCAAGAAGATTCGTGTATTTTGCTATAGAAATCAATGTTCATTTACTTATCTTGGTGCTTAGCAAAGTGCAGATATTTGTAGGCTTTTGAAAAATCATTTGTAGGGTACAGCCAGAGTCCTATGTCTAGGAATGATCTTGGAACTAGAAATGATGAGGCAAGTTGAACTGTGATAAGTTTTTTCATTGCAAAATTCACAAAGTAGCTCAGCCTAATTATATGTGGAAATACTTGTCAAATTGTTCACTTAAACATTTCCAATTTATACTAGGCAGACAAAGTATAGTAGCTGCAATATCAAAGCAGAAAGAATGCTTGACAAATGATGTGGTAAATCACTGTCAAGCCAATGCCAACTAAGAAATGCCAAGTAAGAAACTCTGGAATTTATTAAGGGACATTATTGTTATGAAGTATTAGATGATGTTTTCTTTTCTCTGACCTTGTGGACTATTATTTCTAAGCCTGTAAATATGGTTTCTATTTACATTCCTAGGCTTTGTTTTGTTTCTCCAAACTATAATAACCTGACCCTGGACCAGTCCATAATACAAATAAAACATCCATCTAATTGGCTGGGATGTCATAAATATTCAATAAATAATCCAATAAATATTGGGACATTTCCCAATAACCTGGTGTCTAAGTACTCTATGGCTGTGAAGAGACACCACAACAAAGGCAACGCTTATCAAAGAAAGCATTTTCACTGGGTGCTTCCTTACAGTTAGGGTTAGTACTTTTTCTTCATGGTGGAATGCATGGTGGCACACAGGCAGGCAGGGGTGCTAGAGAAGTTCCTGAGAGCTACATTCTGATCCACAGGCAGCAGGGAGAAAGAGGGGGTTAGGGAGGGAGGAAAGGAGGGAAAAGAGGGGGAGGGAGGGAAGGAGGGAGAAAGGGAGGGAGGGAGAGACAGACAGACAGAAAAGGAGAGATGCAGAGTGGGAGAGAGAGACAGACAGACAGACAGAGAGATGACAGAGAGAAAGAGAGAGAGAGAGGAGGGATTGGACCTAGTGTTGGCTTTTGAAATTTCAAAGCCCAAGCCTCATCACCATACATCCTTCTACAAGGACATACCTACTCCAATAAGGACAGGTCTCCTAATCTCTCCAAACATTTCATCAATTTGCATGCAAATGTATAAGCCTATCGGGGACATCACCATTCAAACCACCACACATGGCTATCATTGTTCTTCCCTGTCATTCTTCAGTGTTTGCATCTATTCATCTAATCACAGTCTTCAGCACTGTCCTCCATCCTTCATGTAACACACACTGGGTATCCTTAAAGGTACCAATAATTTTGATTAGCACTAAGAATATGGAGATGAAAACCAGTTCCTACCCACAAAAATAATCCATTGAGGCAGACTTATTCATGATTGTGAATGGTACTTTTCTTTCACTGTGATAGTGAAAAAATAAAACAATATTTCACTCAGATGGTTTGTCACACACCTGCAATCATGGCCTTTTGAGTCTAAAATGGGAGAAGCAAGAGCATAAGGTTCTGTGATAATTGATTTTCAGTAGTTTATGGCCTATAATAAGTACTTTTCCTAAGTTATTGCTCATAGACTTCACAATAAAAATATTCCTCATTCCAATGGACAGATTTTAGAGGTAATGAGAATGAGCTTAGTAGTCACATGGTCAAAAGAGAGTCATTAGCTTTATACAAGGCTCATAATGGCCAGAGACAACTTCTCTCCACCATGAAATACTAAGGTCCTGAGACCAGGTGCTGAACACTGGACAACAGTTGAGAAGAGGCAGCTTGAGGAAATCTGTTACCATAAAAGCTACAATGTAATTTTGTGTATACTGAGTGCAGTTGCAAATAATGAAGATCCTAATACTGTACTTGGAGAGTACTTTGATTTGATTTATTTTATTGAAAAATAAATGCATGTTCAATATGAAGTCTAGAGAGAGGCACTGTAGAAGACCCTGAGAGGAGTTGTTGTGGAAGTAGTAAGAGGTAGTAGAATTTGATCAAAATATGTTGTATACATGTATAAAAATTTCCAGATAATAAATTTAAGAGACGTAACAAAAATTCAAATGTAGAGTTGGTAAATCGGTAACTCAACTTGCTACCATGCCTGATTACCCTGAATTAAATACCAGGAACTAATGTAACTGAAGAGGAAACTCTTCAGTTTGCCCTAAATTTGACTTCAAACTAGCATCTATATGCTGGTGTGACATATGTGCAGACCCAACATATACATAAACTTTTATCTACACAAACACACACACTAAACAATTAAATAATAAATAACATGTAATTTGGAAACCCAAAACAATGCTAGTTCAGATAAACAGTATTTTTCTTAATGTTCTGCTATTGTTTTGGGTAAAGACAGAAATGTATCTTTTAATGAAGATTATATTCAAAATCATCTCAACTAATGTTACCCAGAATATTTATCTCAGATGAATACAATTTGTTTCATTATGTTTTCTCTGTGTCTTTTAAATTTTTGAATCATCCCTTGATCTTTTTCTCTTTTTTATTCATTCTTCTAGACATCTCTCTCTATCTTCTACTTTTTTTAAATTTATAACTTTGTCAAATAAGTAACAAGTGGGAGGAAGGTGGATATCTATGTAGGATGAAAAGCTCCTGTACAAGGTTTGAGGGACACCTGCAAAGGGGAACGTAATGTCCAAGTGTTTGTGGACATAGGAAGGAGTTGCAAGAACAGCAAGCTAGGAGAGTATTCATTTGAGCCAGTGGTAACTAGCAACAGAAATGTAATAAGGTGTTAAAGATTGAGCACTAGAAAAAGCATGACAGACACAGTTGTGCCAAACTGGATCAAATAATCAGAACAACTATTTTTAAATTTGGAGTAGCTAAAATTATATGTTATTTACTAATAGTCAATAAGGAAAATCAGGACTATGAATGCTTGACTTTAATCTCACTTATCCTGTAAAATGAAGCAGAACACTGTTAATCCACAGTCCATATGGCATACAAAGTAAACTCAAGGCTAGCATGGGCAACATAGTGAAATTCTGTCTCAAAATCAAAAGGACAAAGGGGGCTGAAAGTCATCACAGTGGTCTGATGCTTTAACTAGCGTGCATAAGTTTAATCCTCACTACAACAACTAGAAACAAACCATCAATAACAAATGCACAGTGCTGTTCCTGCCACACTTCACTCCAAAATTATTGTAATATATCCATTAAAAACAATTCAGATAAAATTCAAGGGAATTCTATAACTTGGTTGTCCTATAATCTAAAATGATGAAAAGTTTTGAAAGTCAGGCCAAGAATGGGGAATCATACAAAACGAAAGAGATTAAACAGTGATGGCAACTACAGGCAGTATTTGATCCAGAGCTGATCAACTTACTATAAAAACATTAGTTTGGGCTTAGGGAAGAAGAATATCAGTAATAACTGTCTGATATTGATGGCTGTGTTATGGTTAATGTAAGATAAGTTCCATGTTGTAGATATTACATGGTTGTTTATTGACAACAAATTCTCAGAGGGTTCAAGAAAGAGAAGTTCTACTGCTCTTTTGCAATGTTTGGGTAAACTTGAAATTGCTTCCCAATATTTTTATACTTTAATTTTATTATTGAGAGGAATATGAAATGAATAAACTCTAAAGGGTACTGTAATCTTGGATTCAGACTGAAGGCAATTCCTTAGAGGTTGTGTGCTACATACAGATGAATTGAATACCTTTGTCTGATGAGGTTTTGAACATGGAATATTCTCCAGAAACTCATGTGATAGGCCCTTGATGGGAAACTATTTGGGAAGCTGGATGGGGCATGATAGAAGATGTAGGTAACTTGAAGCTATGCATTTGAAAGTTATGACTGGTCCTAGATCTTTAATTCTTTTACTGACACTTGCTTAGAGAAATGTAAGCCTCTGGGCTCTGCTACCTCCTTCCAACCATGATGGACTCACATGTGAACAACATAAAGCAAAATAAGTTCTACTTCCCTTACATTATTTATTTGCTCAGGTATCTGTCACAGCAGCAATTAGTGGTTTGCCTGATCAGAAAAAGATATTACTATTTTACACACACACACACACACACACACACACCAATATTCCCTACGTTTTTCAAACATATAGACTTATTCAATAAGTGTTGGACAGATTGAAAACTCCAAATTGGTACAGCTATTATCGTTATTATTACCATCACAATTTTACTGAATGTTTGGAATCACTCAAAAAATTAATTTGGATTTTCAGTCACATCTATCTGAAGGTGTTCAAATGACAAGATGCTCTAAAGAAAGTTGTTTCACTTTGGGAAAATTCCTTATGTACTCTTGACTTCCAGGATTTCAAATGACCCATATCTTACATGTACTTACTAAATCTAATCCACAGTGGCACTCTTATAGATCCTCAGAAAGCAAGTTTTTCAGATCAGAGGAACCACACAATCTCCAATGTCTTTATAGAATATACCTTTACTCTTACAGTCTCGGTAACTCTGTTACTCCCATCCATCCTTAGAAATCAAATCTCTATGGTTCTTGAATATGAAGTTATTTCTTCTCATAAGGATCTATTTTTCCATAAAACATTAAATTGCATATTTCCTTTGTTTGTCTGTAACTGTCCAAAATACAAAACTTCTGGAACTGTGTATTCGGTAAGATATGTTGTGGTTTGTTGTATTTACTGTTGTGTACTCCTGGTTCATCCAGCATATAGTATGTTAAGTACAAAAATGTATTACTGAAATAATTGTATAAATTCATGAATGAGCCAAGCACAGTGCTAGGCAATCAAGATCTATCATTTGACTTCTTTCCAGCAACCCAACGGTATGGATAAGAAATTAGGTTGAATTAGCCCTGTGTCAATGGATTAAGCAAACAACTGTTCAAAACTATTGGTAAGACAAAACTTACAAACATATGAAACGTCTACAGTAATCATTTCTTTGCCTAGTTTCCCAAACAATAAAATCAATGGCTACTTAGACAGCATTTGTGAAAAGCATTGTAGTAAGTACTGTAAGCAATTTAGATAAATTAAAACAGTGGGGCATATTGCAGATCATAAACAGACACTGTGCAATATTATAGAAGGGGACATGTTAGTATATACAGGGGTCCAAGAATCAGTACCTAAGGGATTCTAAGACAGGACCATATTAATATACAATTTCCATAAATTATAGGCAAGACTGATTTTAAAGATTAGCAACATTTTACTTTCCTAGTCATGTATCTTCTACAGAATTACTAGTTTTATCATATGGTCAATAATCAGAAAAATAATATCAGAAGATTCAACTAATTATTTCTTGCTCGCTTTTTTCTCTCAATTTTGAAAATTCCCTTTAAAGTTTTCTAAACAAACAAAATGAATCTTTATGCAAGTAAAGAATGGTGTTTGTGTGACATAGTATCACACTAGGGTGAGAGCACCCTGAAGCAAAGAAGATCAGCCTACCAACAGGGCCTTAGATTCTTTTTAAATTAATTTATATGCATTTTTTGTTTTGCTCATGCATTTTATTGAAAAGAAATATTTCCCAGACAACATATTCCAATCAGGGTTTCACCTTCCCCAACACCTCCCTGAATCTTCCTACATTTCTCCCCATGTAACTCCAAACCCCTTCTCCCTTCTCTCTCTTCCTCCCTCCCTCACTCCCTCTTTCTCTCTCTTCCTCTCTCTCTCTCTCTCTCTCTCTCTCTCTCTCTCTCTCTCTCTTCTGTTTCTCTTTGTCTCTCTCTGTCTCTCTCTTTGTCTGTGTCTGTCTGTCTGTCTGTCTGTCTGTCTCTCTCTCTCTCTCTCTCTCTCAAGCAAGTCAACAGGAAAGCAAACAAACAAACAAAAAGTATACCAAAGAAAAACCACACTAAGAAGACAATTTCCATAAACTGCAGGCAAGATTTTTTTCTTTAACGGTCAGTAGGTTTTGACAGTGCTCAAAGAAAAACTAATTACTTTCAGTATTAAACATCAAGACAGGTGAGAAAAGGAAACTCACCCTAATTATGTACAGAGACAATGCTGTATGCAAATTTCCATTTCCTTTTAAAATAATGAATGATTGCTTAGGAAGAAAATAATTGCTTTGGCAATAAATGCAGCTGTTATTTATGTCACATTATTTATAAGACTGATGTGCATAATATTCCTCAAGTCTTAGTATAAATTACAATAATTCAAGAGCACATCACCTACAGACACTTACATGAAAATGTGCTTTAGTTGGTACATTGCTCATTCTAATAAGAACAGGGACTTTTCTCAGAAATAAAGATATTTTATGGGAAGAAATGAGTAAATAACCTCATTATTGACACACCAGAGTAGAGGAGATACAATAGAGCAGCATAACAGTTCTATGATATAAACATCTCTAATATAAACAAATGGCCTAAGGATTCACAGCTATTTAGTCTTTACAACATCTTAAAGTGGGTGTTATGATGCACAAAGGTATAACTAGATGCTGCAATAGGAAATAATGGTCTAAACTTATACATCTTATACATCTGATATAAAAATTTCAGTCTGATTATTGAACAAATAAACTCATTTCTTATTGTACAATGAAAGTAATAATACTAATCCAGAATATTGTAAACATTATTATCACCCAAAATTCACTTGCTGATGCCAACTCCCTTCTCTCTGTGTGGCACTACTGGGAAATGAAGACTTTGGGAGGTTAGAGAAGTGATGTCTTGAATTAGAGTCCTTGTAAGAGAGACTCCCTGGAGCAGACTGGCTAATCATACTTCATGAAGGTACAAAAGACACCATCTATGAATCTAAGAGTGAACCCTCGGGAGCAATGAATCAACTTGTGTTATAAATCTTGAACATCCTAATCTATGGACCCGTGACCTGTGTTTTGCTATAGCAGGCCAAAGGACTAAAAAATTGTACAGAATTTTTCTGGTAATTAAATAGAACAATACATGCAAGATAATACAGTGTTAGCTGAATACAAAAGAGAACAGCTAACAAATGATGACAATGAAGAATGCATGCAAATATTTGTGAAACCTTTAATTCCTTACAAATGAGTTTAAAGCTACAATTGTTAATAATATCTTAATGACTGAATAGATATTGTTAGTACTTAATATATCGCTAATTTATACAAAGAACACTGCATGAGCTTGCCCTGGTCATAGATTAGATCCTCCCAACAGATCAGAGCAGACCTGAAAATAACAATTCTGCAATGACCCACCACGCACACTAACCTTGTTTAACCGATTTTATTATGAGCATCATTTCACTGATGAGGAAATGTATTTTGTAGTTTGATAACTCATCTCAAATGAGCCAGTTGGATGACAAACCTAAGCCAGGGCTAGAAGGGGACTAGCAAAAGGCGTCCTGTCTTGATCCTGCTAACAGGAAAGAGTAAGTCCCATTTCTCTTCTGGCAGAAGGCAATAACAATGGCAGAGGTTTTGTTAGGTTTTTATTCTCTCAAACATTACATTCCTGCCACAGTTTCCTCTTCCTCTATTCCTCCCAGTTCCTACCCTTGTGTCCCCTCTCCCCCCCAAACTCAGAAAGACAGGATAAAAGGAATAAAGGTAGGAAGGAATGAAAAAGAAAGATCTCCAACAAGTTAAATCTCATTAGTAAAATATATTAATGAAAATATGAACAATGACAGACTTAATCACTTTTTCTTTTTATTGGTTATTTTATTTATTTATATTTCAAATGTTATCTCCCTTCCCAGTTTCCCCTCCACAATCCTCTCCCCCTGCTCCCTCCACCCTGCCTCTATGAAGGTGCTCCCTACCCACCCATCCACTGCTGTCTCAGCGCTCTAGTATTCCCCTATTGTGGGTCATCAAGCCTCAATAGGATCAAAGGGTTCTTCTCCCAGTGATGTCCAATAAGGCCATCCTCTGCTACATATCCAGGTAGAGGCATGGGTCCCTCCATGTGTACTCTTTGTTTTGTGGTTTAGTCCCTAGGAGATTTGGGGGCTCTGGTTGGTTGATATTGTTGTTCTTCCTATGGGGTTGCAAACCCCTTCAAATCCTACAGTGCTTGACCTAACTTCTCCACAGGGCTTTCAGCACTCAGTGCAATATTTGACTGCATACATCCACATCTGTATTGGTCATGCTCTGGCAGAGCCGCTCAGGGGACAGCTATAATAGGTTTCTGTCAGTAAGCACTTCTTAGCATCAGCAAATGTCTGGGTTTGGTGTCTGCTGATGAGATGGATCCCTAAGTAGAGTGGTCTCTGGATGGCCTTTCTTTCAGTCTCTGCTCCACTCTTTGTCCCTGCTTTTCTTTTTGACAGGAGGAATTCTGGGTTAATATTTTTGAGGTGGGTGGGTGTGGCTTAATCTCTCAACTGGGGGTCATGCCTATGTACTGCATATGGTCTCTACAGGTTCTGTCTCCACTTTGTTGGGTATTTTGGCTAATGTACTCCCTGTTGGGTCCTGGGAACCTCTTGGGTCCTTAGCATCTGGGACTTTCTAGTGGCTATACCTAGTCCCCCCCTCCCACACTGCTACACATCTACTTTTAAATTTTTGACCCCTCTGTGCTTCATCCCATCTCCTCCTGTATCTGAACCAGACCTCATTTTTCTTCTCCCCCCATCCTCTCTCTCTTCCAGATTCCTCTCTCCCTCTACTTCCAAGAGATTCTGGCATCTTTGTAAGTGACAAAGTGTCACCTAGTTGAGATGTTTTTTCTAGGTGTGGTTTAATCACACTGCCATGAGGATCCTGGGGAACTGTCTATCTACATGTGCATTTCTTTTCTTTCTAGCATCCAGCATGTATTAGTACAATGCCAGTCTACATCTATCTGCTATCCTTGCTTCATTGCTACTCTTGCCTGGGGCTCTGTTTGAAGTTGCATTCACTCTGTTTAAGTTCTGCAGGCACCCATTCTCTTTTGTCATAAGGAACATTTCTTAGAGCAAGTACCATAATAACGGTAGTTACTGCTGCCTCTGCATTGGCTTGGTATTGAGTGGATGTGTATCAGGCACTGTGCTAGCTGCTTTAGACACATTATCTCTCTCACCCTCAAAATGATCCTGGAAATGAAGATTGTTATTCACATGGCATGGAGGTAAAGTACACTAAGCAATGTCACAGAGCTTTGGAAATGAAACTACCAGGTTAATACAGGTCCATCTGACTCCAGACCTATGCAGCTCCAACTCTACCACAATACAGACAGGTTTATAATTATCCTAGTACGTTGGATAATCATTATGGTTACATCAATTAAAAGCTAATAAATATCCTAGTAGTCACAGTTAATCATTATTCTTCCAATCTGATGATATCTTTATATTGTGCAATATAGCTTACATGTGTGGCTGATGTCGTGGACTTCATGGTCCTCATGATAGAATTATGTTCTATAGTATAACTGCCCACCACCACACCATGGACATATACTTACAGAATCTCGTTAATATAATCAGATATCTCGGGAACTGATGATTTATGGCTAATGGAAACAACACATTTTTAAACCAAACTTGGCTTGAGGGAAAGAAGAAAAGCCTTTTATATATTCTATCATATCACATTTTTTATGTCATCCTTTCCTATAGGTAAATATCAACTAAGTTTTTGTTAGAATCAAAAGGAAAATTCTTAGCCACCTTTAGCTGCATCATTTACCTGTAGGGGTTTGGTACTGATTTGGAGTAATTGGCTTGCCCATATTCTGACATTTTATCAGCCTATCTATATCCCTTGCTGTATGATACCTGCAACAATAACTACCTACCTTCTCCTCTAGCCAAATTAAGGACAACTAACTTTTACCTCTGTTAGACAGGATTTAGCGAGTAGATTTCAAGTGTGGTCTCTGACTGACCTTTGCTGGAGAAGGATGTCATCAGCATCAACGAAGCAAAAACAAAAGTAGGATATGAAGAAGGAACAAAGTGGGTGCTGTGACAGACATGAGAGGTGAGGTCAGGGGTCAAGGAAGCTTCACTGAAGTAACTCAGAGACCATCACACTGGAATAAAGAAATAATGTGTATCTTATAATACCCATCCTCTTGTAGCTCAAATGGCTCTACGTTCTGTTGAATTTAATTGTTCCGTGATAAATTAATGAAAAGAATGGCGACACTGGAATTGCTCCATAATGAGAATAAAACTGGCACCCATTATCTGGATTCTTCAGTGGAATCGAGATGCTAATGAGCAGCCAGCAGCTCACAAAAGCCTCACCTTAGTATAATGAGAGATTAGTAAACTAGATTGCTCTGCCCCCTTGAAATCATGCATTTGAATCATCGCTCACTACAATGCAGCATTGTACATCGCTCACTACAAATGACACATTCTACAGCAGACCAATAACTCATTTCTGCCTCCCTGAAGGTTTTTTTCTTCCTATCTCTGAACCCAATATGGATTACTCATAAATATTAACATTTTGTTAGTGTGGGATCTTAAGCCAATTTGAATGGTGGAGATTGGGGTGTGATGTGACTTGAAAAGAGAAATGAAGTTATTGTGAGTTTGTGGATAGAAATGAGTTCTGCAGGAAAAAAAATCTGAAACACTGCATGGAATAAGTGACAATCTTTGGTTACTTTATTTATTGTCCAAAGAAGGAAAATCACAATAAAGAGATTAAGCTCCTTTTTATAGCCTTAAAATTGTATACTGACCCTTCAAGTTCATTTTCTCCTCATCTCCAGAGTTTTCAAGTGTAGGATTGAAAAACAAGACTGCTGTAGCACCTATTAGTGGCTTATCATTATTATTTCTACATACAGCATTTAATGAAGTTTTCGCAAAAACTTCCCTGACAACTAATTGTAATTATTCTTCCGACATTCAACATTGTATTACTTAACATCCTTGTGAATTGCAGACCTAGATGATTTGAATGCAGATTTTTTAACTATAAGATGTATGCCTTAAAGCTAACATGACAAGGAAACAACAGGGCAGGGCAGACATGGCTCTGTCCTTTGCTTTGTAAAGCCCTTGCTTGCTATTTAGAGAATCATTTTGAATTCACATTTCCCCCAACTTAATGATAGAACACATCATTAGGCTCAATAGATAGACTTAAACTGTTTTTACATGGTTTTGGAAAACCAAAGTGCTATATTAGACATCATTGAGATGGTATTAGGACCACTGCACATTTGATACCCCTAAGTGTGTGTGTATTGATGGACTCTGACTACTTAATGTTTTAAGGTAATTAAACCACAAAAACTCATTGGAATAATGTTTAGGGCTGATTTAAACCCTTAAAGCCATTAGCAGTTAACTGCCAAGTTGTTCTGAGTTTCTGTGTGCATGAAATTGAATCATAGGCTAGTGGCAAGATGCATCAAACCTTGACAACTTTACATATTTTACCACAAACCAGGAAATAGAGGAGGGCAAAAAACTGAATGTGATAGCAAAAAATGTCCAACCTCCTTGCCCCTGATTTCCACTGGATGTTTCCTAGAATCATTGATTCCTAGAATCATTGTCTGAATAGCCCAATTTAATCTTCATTCAGGTGTATGTACAGGTATTTCACATGTTTTGGTTAATAGAGTCAAATCAAAGGGTATCTTTGCTGGGCCTGTAGAGCATGTAGAATTGATAGGCATGGGGAAGACACCACCCACCACTAAGAAGTTTAGCAACACAGACAAGTCATGACTGATGTCTAACATTTTAGTGTAGTGTAGTAAGCAACCCAAGAAGAATGAGCAAATGAGGAGAGACTCAGTACAAAATACAATGTTGAGAATTATAAGATCTGGAGAGTCAGAAGTTCCTGGATTAGGGGAGGATATAATAAATAGGTTTAAATCCCTCATTAGAACCAAATGTAAAGGGTGATGAGCCTGTCACTAGAACAAAAATATCTATGGAAACATAAAAATATCTAGTAGAAAGCACAAGACTCTAGGAACAAGGGAATCTACCCTTTCAAATCAGCATTAATCAGCTTTTTGCCATGAGAACAAGGCACCTGAGGCAATGTATTTGTCTCTTAGGCCTGGAATTTTCAGTCCAAACCTGAGAAGCTTTGGAAATAGAAGTACAACATGGTGTAAATGGGCAAATCCAAACCCCTTATATCAGGAGCCAGAAACAAAAGAGGAAAAGATGTAGAACAAGGATTCATAAAATTCCATACCACCAGTAACCTAAGGACCTCTCACAAAATGTCAGCTACTAAGAGGACATAATGCCTCCCATGTAGTTCCAGCACAGGGGCCAGGCTTTCAGCACACAGTGGGTGTTCAACATATAAACCATATCATCTCTAGTGATAAAATATCCTGTTATGATCATAGAAAACATCTGGGATCAAGAATTGATTCCAAATGAATAATTCCAGAATCTGAGCAACGATGACTTGCCATATTTAAACACAACTAAAACTTTTTAAGTTTTAAAAGAAACAGAGAAACACATGCACAAGGAGAGAGAGAGAGAGAGAGAGAGAGAGAGAGAGAGAGAGAGAGAGAGAGAGAGAGATTGGATTGGGTGGTGCCATGTTAGAGAAAGTGATCTATATTCACTATAGTATATGAAAAATAGGCAGTATAGAACACCATCTTTGCAATCATCAAAATACTCAATATTTCTCCATAAATCACATTTAATGAGTCCATCTGTCACCATTGGGTTACAAATGGTCTTAAAACTAGAAATGAGAGAATTTGGGTCAGGCCCACTGTTTTATCAAAATGTTCAATGTGAACAGTGACTTTTTATTTTTCAACCAATTGTTGACAGAACTTTGAGCCAAATGAGGCCCTGTTGATATGCCAGTGCTACCCATATCAACCTTCACCCTGGATCTGGGGAGCAGTATGGCTGCCTTCATAGAGTAGTGTCAGCATCACAGGTTTATCTTTATATGTCTCTTGTCTGGACTGAAAGCTTATATAGTTTGAACAGATTTCATTCAATCTAAAGAGATCATTAAATTGAGCCCAAGCAGGTAAGGCCCACCAGGCAGCAGGCTGGGTTTTACTTCTGGATCTAATTTCCATGAACACTTATGATACATCTGTTTTCTCCCTGAGTTCATTTAAATAAAACCCAGATTTGTAGAGATCCACAAATGTGAGAAAAATGTTTAATATGTAAATTATTTTAATAAAATTTGAATGTGCCTCTCAGTGCTCCAATGAATTTAAAGAAATGTGCTCATGACAAACTTCCTAAGCAAATGCCATTTTACTTTGGGGCACCTTGAAGTGTAATGACCACTTTTTTCAATTCATGTGTCTAAAGACTGGGTACATATTTATGCCAAAACTATTACTTTAAAGAGTGTTGCATTAGAAAGCAAATACCTTTAAAAAATGTAAAGAGGGAATAAACTTCTTTCCCATCAATGCGCAGTCCCTATGTGCACCTTTCAGAAGAAAATCTCATCACCAATATTAAATTCTTCTTTGAGCTCTCATTGATCAGAGCCTTAGATTATCCAAACAGTCCAAGACTAAAATAACACAGCAGAGATTTTGGAAAATCTCCAAAATTCATTTTAGAATAAATCTACTGGTTTTTAGACTCCTGCCCTCGTCTAGTGATAAAGGTGGATTATCCCTGTACACTGTCTAATTAAGGACAAACAGTAACGTGACCATCTATACTTGTAGCAAAAATGTCATAACCTTCCTTTTCTGTTTAAAACAAAACTTTCATATTTGATCTGTCATTTGTGTGAATAGTGTACCATTGTGCCTTCAAAGCCTGAAGTATTAACTTAGGAAAAGACAATTTCCCTTGTAGCTAAACTATAATTTTTTTTTATATCATAATGGGATTTTCAACTTTGTTACTGTTGCCACTAGTTCCAAACTAATAGATCTGAGTGTGAGAGCTTTAAGTCAGTCTTTGATGGTGATAATGAATATAGAACTTTCTTTAATTAAAGTACTTTTAATCTGGGAGTGGAAAGCCAATTAGGAAGTTGCTGCATGCTTTACTCTAAAATTACATAGGTAGACCTAGATCAGAAGTGATAAAGATGCTGAATCTTCAAAGATCTGATTTAATGTTATTTGTTACATAGTGGTATTGTGATCTGAAAAAAAATCAAAGCATCAATTCCTTGTTTGAAGAATTAGTGCATGCTTTTGTATCAAAGAATAATTTGTATGTGGAGTAACTACTATGATATATTCTGAGATGCAGGAAATAAAAGTACACAGTTTGTGGTAGTTTTAGAATCACAAGATGGAAGCCACTAAGAGACATCTATGCTATCCATAGTGATTCAAGTCTCTAATGATAGTCCTATGTAGACAAAGGCAGACAGACCTGTGAGTGTAGGGCCAATTTATTCTACACAATGAGTCCCAGGTTAGCCAAGGCTACATGGTGATGCCTTGTCTTTCAAAGGACAATGAGCAAGTGAGGAGGAGGAGGAGGAGGAGGAGGAGGAGGAGGAGGAGGAGAGAGAGAGAGAGAGAGAGAGAGAGAGAGAGAGAGAGAGAGAGAGAGAACTGTGTTTTTCTAGCTAATTAAAAATTGGGCAACCAGGAGAAGTCAATTTTTTCAAGGATAACTCACATGAGGCTATAGATTCCATTTCTGTGTAACCCGTCCCGCGGGTCAGTTATTCCAGGGTTCCGAAGGGGCGCTACCTGCGGGTCAAGAAGGGGGGGAGAAGGAGGGAGGCCAAGCGCCAAGAAAGACAGAGTCAATCTGGGTTTTGTCAAAGCCTCGTTTAATGTTCTGGGGTACCCAGGTTTTAAGGCTTCCAGGAGGGGAGTACCCCAAGGCAAGGACAAAGAGGGGCAGAGGTATTCCTGGCATTTACGACAGGAGATGAGAAGGTCATCTGATGAAGATACCCGGAGTCGGCGATGTTGACGCAGGCAGGATCATTCTGCAGTAATCTCGAGACAATGGCTAAACAAATACCCATTGGAGAGGCTCTTGTTTGCTTTTCTCAGGGCTTTAGCCCTGTCAGCCAAAGTGAGGGTCTCTCTAATGGCTTCCCACATTTCTGGACAATGTGTACATAGTATATGTTTCTTTGATAGGAGTAGATATGAAGGAATAGTTCAATATCTGTAGCAGGATTTCAGCAAGCATATTTTAAGAGAAAGTGGGAGGGAAATTGACATCAACATAGGTTCAACTCCTGTGAAATAAGAAAGTATGGGAAGCACAGCTGGAGAACATCATACTAAGTGAGGTAACCCAGTCTCAAAAGATCAATCATGGTATGCACTCACTGATAAGTGCATATTAGCCTAGAAACTTTGAATACCCAAGACATAATCCACAAATTAAATGATGTCCAAAAAGAATGAAGGAGTGGCCCCTGGTTCTGGAAAGACTCAGTGCAAGAGTATAGGGGAATTTCAGAACAGGGAAGTGGGAAGGGGCAGATGGAGGAACAGGGGGAAGGAAGAGGGCTTATGGGACTTGAAGGGAGTGGGGACCCAGCAAAGGGGAAATCATTTGAAATGTAAATAAAAAATATATCAATAAAAAAATACTGAAAAAAATCGTTCATTGTAAAGTTATTCTTAAAAGGTTTCCCAAATCCAAGGAGCTCAGAAGGAAAAGCTTTAGAATCTCAGTGTGGCTTTGTGATTAACTTGGAACAGCTACAAGACACAGCATTTTTTTATGCATACACTGAGGAAGATTTCAAGACACACTGAGGAGGCTGCTGAGTTTTGGAAGTTTCCTGAAGGAGATTTGAGAGGGTCTACTTCATGGCTACCATGATTTCCTAACATAATTAACATTTAACATTGCCTCACCTCTCTACAGGTATCTACTTATCTAATTTGCTTCATCTAAACATATAGAGGTCCTTCTCCTCTGGTGAGTCTTTGTTGACTGTGGGTGATACTTCACCAGTGGAAATAAATAACAACTGTCCAAGTAAAAAACTTTGGATTGATGTAATAAGCAAGATCTTTAGATGATGATAACAAGAATAATTGACGTGGACTATGATTATTCTCTAGTGGCTCAACAGATAGTAAATATTTTAACTCCAGTGTTCACAAACATAACCCACACATCAAATGAGGTACAAGAAGAAAGGAGGAGTGGCCCCTTGTTCTGGAAAGACTCAGTGAAGCAGTATTCAGCAAAACCAGAACGGGGAAGTGGGAAGGGGTGGGTGGGAGGACAGGGGAAGAGAAAGGGGCTTATGGGACTTTCGGAGAGTGGGGGGGGGGCTAGGAAAGGGGAAATCATTTGAAATGTAAATAAAAAAATATATCGAATAAAAAAAAGATAACAATTCTATAAATATTTATTTCTCCCTCCCCTTAGAGAATAATGACTTATGTTCTATGCAAGGTCACCAGTTCTCTCGCTAAGTGTCAGATCACTTTTTCTTTATATTTCTTTTGCTAATCTTGATTGATAACATACTTAGAGTATAAAGTTCTTTGGTTATGGATATTTCAATAGTGGGCTGAGAAAGGTCAAGAACTACCCTGAATGTTGGTAGTGCCATCTCATTAGCTAGAGTCCTAAATAAATTAAAAAGAGGCAGGCTAGAAAGTTGTCTCAATAGTTAAGAGCAAATATTGCTCTTGATAAGAAAACTTAATCTGTTTTCTAGAAGCATGATGGGTGGATCACAATCACCTATAACTCCAGGTCCAGGGGAGTTCTTGTGAACCTCTATCCACATAGTCAAATATGCCCCTCTTCAACCATGTCCTCTATCCAATGATAGACGGAGACTAAAGGTCAAAATCAATCCTTCCTCTCTTATGCTATTGATATTAGACATTCTGTCATGGAAACAAAAGGGCAAGCACAGCTACTATGGCACAACCTTTTTTTCTTAAGTACTTCCTACCTCCAAACCCTAATGAAACTCCTGTGAGAATCTCAGTTTTTCTATACATCAATCTATTCTTTTCCTTGACTAGATAGCAATAGTGTAGCACTATTATTAGAGTTCTTATGAAGTCCACAAGTGAACTCGGCTGGGGGAGTTTCACAGGACCACACCCTAGTGAAGGGAGAGGTAGTTAGGCTTAGGCAATTTCTCACAGGGCTAGAACCAGTAGAAAACTAAGTGGTCAGTACTAAACCTATGTTCACTCAGACATTCATTAGAGCCAATAGTGTGTATATACATATGCATTTACATGAATATAAAAAATAAAGAGATGAAATTTTTGAGATGGGTTTAGGTAAGGGGATGGGAGGAATTAAAGGGAGGAGAGGAGAAGGTATAAATGATCTAAATGATATAAATGATGTATGTTCATATATGAAATCCTCAAAAAAATTATTTTAAATAGGTAAAACTATTTGCCCCTTGGAAATTTTTTTAAAAGTTTTAAAGTAAAATTTAAACATTTGGGTTTAGTGCATATAATGAAAACATAATTGCAAAGAGGTTTGGAATACAAAGATTTTGAAGACATTCAAATTTTGAAAATTCAAGCCAATTGGCAAATGTTTTGAAAGGCTTATTCCATTTTATTTAAATGGAAGCCTCACCATTTGAGCAACAGCATAGAGTCTAAGAAAAACATGCCCAGGGAAGAAACATATGATACATGCATTGGTTTGCTTTCCCATTTTACTACTATACACTGGGAACAGATGTTTCAATGAGGTTTGATATTCTAAATTCTTCCAGCCTGTTGAAAAGTCGTCCATTCCACCAGTTCCTAAGTTCTAAGTCCTTAAACATTGTTTACAACATAACCTCCTTGAGGTTGTTCCTCCCTCTTTCTTTCCCTGATCTTATTGTCTATGAAGCACTAGTTATCACCTCTTCGATTGTGTGAATTTTTCCTGAGGGGACGAGGACAGAGGTCTGTTGATCTCAACATGGCACTGAGAGCAGACCAAGAAAATTACCTTGCCCAAGGGTACCTGTGTGAAGCAGGAAGAGTATTGGACTATTGACAGAGCCTAGGTGATACTAAGGCAGTTGCATCACTAAAAACATCCACCCAAGCTTTCCTGACAACTCCCAAAAGATGCAGCATTTGGGGTTTTCTGAACACTTTGAAGGTTGTTCTGGCTGTCAGAGTGTGTCTTGTCAACAATTGTTACTGTTTATAAAGTTTTGGAGAGGGACTTTGTGACTCAAGCAACTTTCACAGATTCCCAAGCTTTGTAAGTTGTGTAAATATAATTCTTTCCTCTAACAGGGAATGATTGTAGTCATTTTGTTTTTATTGAGCTATGTTCCTTACCAAAATATAACATCCTGGGATGTCAAAATTGTTCTTTTAAAACCCTTTAGATTTCCAGGCCAAGCAAAGACTCTCACTCATACAAAACATAGAACTTCTGAGACAGGTCAGAGAAGGGGAGGTGACAGAAAAAGAGAGGAATGAGTAGAAGATAGTAGAAGAAGAGACAAAGGAAAGAAAAGATATATGTAGAGAGAAGCAGGAAGGGACTGTAGCATGTGTCTTGCCACATACTAGGGCATATGCTATGTCCTACTAAGTCCTATGACTACCTGCATAGTCATCCATAAATATTCTCAAGGTCATTCTAGTCCTTCCATCCCATCTCAATCACCTGCAGATAGACATCTTAGAAGTCATCTTCCCTGTGTGATATTAATTGCAGGTTATTGTCTCAAAATTGCTGACTGTTTTCTCCACACTGTGTAACCTTTCTCCACGCAGAGAACCTTTATTTTGAATATAATGTTAAATTGATTTTACAAATCTATGGCTATGTTACACATAGGTAATTTATCTAGAGAAACTACACTCCCCCCTCTTTCCCTTCTCTCTTCCCTCAGAATGTACCTCATTCCCAGCCTGTTTTGTCATGCAGAGTAATTCTGATTTCCTTCTCCTTACTGTTCCTTCCATACTCACTTTTCTTGCTGCTGCAAGGGCACCACTAACTTACTTGTTATTTATTTATACTTTGCTATGTTCTGGGAAGAGTCTGTTGTATTACACATTCAACTGCAATAAGCATATAAAAGAAAGTGTAAGTACAATATGAAACTAGGATTATGAATGATCTGTTTCTGTTCAGTTGAGATAAAAAATATTAGAAAAAAGTGTTAAAATGATATATCAGAGCATGGGAAATGTATGCTAGAGTGAAGGCCCAAGGCTTAGACTGAGATAAAATTAAAATGCCAAGACAAAAATCATATGTTCAACTCCTCTTACTCTTTCTTTCCTTCCTTCTCCATCTTTTGCCATTTTAGAGACAGAGTAACTCAACCTGGCTTTAGACTCATGCCAATCCTACTGCTGCAGTCTCCCTAGTTCTGGAGGGATGCACCACGACACCTGCCTTTAGGCTCTTGATTAATCTGAGTCATTGGCTGACAACTACTTGGCAAACAAAAGTTAGAAGGAACCAAAGCTAGTTTTGACATTACAGTCATTGTGGAGTATGTGAAACAATCCCCCAAGGAACAACAAAGATTTGTCCTGGGAAGAACTTGATTCTAGAACAGTATGTTGACATCATTTTTGAAACATGACATAAAGGGACAATAGATCAGAAGCAGGAGTCCTGGCCTTACCTAATACATAGAGAAAGAACAGTGGCTGGAGATCTAATTGAAAGCACCCAATCATAAGGACTAAAGCCTTTTGGGCCATAAACCATTCAGAAGATAATGACAGGTTCCTAGAGGGTGAGAAAAGACCCAAGTTGAATGGTGACTGCTAGCAATCTGTTTTAGCCTCTTTTGTATTGCCCCAAGCCAGCTTTGCTTTTCTCACACTTGAGTTTTATGTTTGCCCTCCCTTGTAGTTACATCCTGGAAAGGGTATGACTGTAGTCTTCCTCACTAGGCCATGATCACAAATATTGGGGCCAGGGACACACAGAGCTCTGGACTAGGACTTTAATATGCCACTCACTGAAATAGCTATTTTCCTTAATGGTCTCTATCCAAAGAATAGCCCAGTGAAGGTGACATTGACTGTTAACCTATTCTGAGTGTGGCAGGCCTGCACAAATGATGCCTAAATTGTTCCTCAAGAACAATTTGAGTGTGAATAGAAACTGCACAATAGACTGTGTCATCCATGAAAAGACGATCTCATCAGACATGCAGAAGTTATTCCTCAAGATTCTCTACTTAAGGAAGCAGGCTCATAGCCACAGCAGAGATATCTATGGTAATGCTTCTTCAAACCAGTAAAACAAAAGTAACAGACTTTAGCACTGATTGTGTTTATTAAATTGCACAGCAAGACATTGTTAATAGTCTCAAAAAACAATTTGGGTGTGCAAAGTGGCACAGAATAGAATATATTATGATGCTTTAGTTGTTTTAAATATCCAGAGTAGGCTTTTTTTTCAAGTTGTTGTTATTTATTGGTACATAAGATGCCCTTCGAGGAAGGAGATTTTAGAGACATGGGAGGTGGCTTTGTCACCTTCATTAGAGGTCTATATCTAAGCTATGCATGACTTTCAATTAAAGTCAGGAAGAGACATCTCAGATTTTTTATTTTTCTTGTAGCTATATGTTCTAGGAGAAAGTGTGTGTGTGTGTGTGTGTGTGTGTGTGTGCGTGTGGGTGTGTGTGTGCGAGAGAGAGAGAGAGAGAGAGAGAGAGAGAGAGAGAGAGAGAGAGAAGAGAGACAGAAACAGAAAGACAGAGAGGCAGAGAGACAGAAACAGAGAGAGACAGAGAGAGACAGAGAGAGAGCATGGATGTGGATGTGGGTGGTATATGTGTATTCATGTGTGTCTTTGTGTGTGTGTTTGTATGTGTGTGTGTGTATGTGGTATATGGGTCTAGAGCAGTATGTACATACACGGGTATATGTATATACTTCTGTGTATATATGTGTATAGTTATATTATTTATACCAAAACCTTTGTATCTGATACTGCACTCATGATTAATTCAATAAAGATATAATGATAACATTTGAAAAAGCTTTGTTACTAGGGCCTACTCCTAATGAATCCAAAAGAATTCACACACACACACACACACACACACACACTTACACACACACACACACACACACACAATTGAAGGTAAGAAGTGATATCACCACAATAAGAGCAGCATGTGTTAGAGTAGGAAACTCATAATGAGCAAGATTTGGGTGCAATGCTGACAAAATGACATTGTTCAAGAAACTGTACAGTGTTCTCAGAGTAAAAAGTGCTTTGATGTTCTCCTGGTCCTTTCTGCTGTGGCAGACTCCTAGCTGGTCTGCTCCTCTAAAGACACCATAACCTGATCTATCCTGTACTATCTAGGATGCACTACACTCAGAGCAGTTGATGCCATTGCTTGAAAGCATGCAGGGCAACTGAGCAGACAGACTGAAAGCCTCCCTGAAGTACCGCGGCATATAAGGAAACAGAAACCATAGTTAGTAGGCCCCCTGGAGAACATCTTCACATAGGACAACAGCTTGACTGCTCCACTGAAGACCCAACCATCTGAAGGCTTCCCAGGAGATCTACTGCAACAGATCAGCAGCTTTTCTGCCCCTCTGAAGAGCCCCCATTTGGAAGGACACACAGGTGGTCTCTCACAGCCAGGGCCACATGCCTACAGGGAGACCTGGAGCAACCCAGGAAAAGAAGAGGTAGACTCCATACAGAATCACCCAGACCAACAAACACCAGGGATATCCAGATGGCAAAAGGCAAATGCAAGCGTATAAGCAGCAGAAGACAATATAGGTGGGCATCATCAGAAGCCAGTTCTCCCACCACAGCAAGCCCTGAATACAACAACACACCTGAAAATCAGGAATCTGTCCTAAAATCCTATCTCATGAAGATAATAGAGTCCTTTAAGGAGGATATCAATAACTCACTGAAAGAAATATAGGAAACACAGGTAAACAGGTGAAGGAATTGAATAAAGTGATCCAAGACCTAAACGTGGAAGTAAAAACAATAAAGAAAATTCAAATAGAGGCAAACCTAGAAATGGAATACCTAGAAAGAGGTCAGGAATTACAAATGTAATTATCACTAGCAATACAAGAGACAGAAGAGAGAATCTCAGGTATAGAAGATACATTAGAAGAGATTGACACAATTGTCAAAGAAAATGCAAAATGTAAAACACTCATAACCCAATGCATCTGGGAAATTCAGAACACAATAAAAACACCAAATCTAAGAATAGTCAGAATAGAGGAGAATGAAGATTCCCAGCTCAAAGGACCTGAAATTGTCTTCAACAAAATCATAGAAGAAAACTTCTCCAACCTAAAGAAAGTGATGGCCATAAAGGTACAAGAAGTCTATAGAACACCAAATCAATTAATGGGACCAGAAAAGAAAATCTTCTTGTCACATAATAATAAAGACACTAAATTCACAGAAAAAAGAAAGAATATTAAATGCCACAGATGAAAGAGCCAAGTAGCATACAAAGGTAAGCCAACCACCTTTCAAAACTACACCAGACTCATCAAAAGAGACTGTGAAAGATAGAATAGCCTGGACAGAGGTCATGCAGAATCTAAGAGAACGAAAATGCTAGCCCAGGCTACGATACCCAGCAAAACTCTCAATCAACATAAATGGAGAAAACTAAAGATTCCAGGATAAAACCAGTTTCTTTCTACCAATCCACCCCTACAGAGGATCCTAGAAGGAAAACTCCAACACAAGAAAGGACTTGCATCAGAGAAAGGTCTTTGCATACTTGCATCCAAGAAAGGACAAGATATTAAGCATCCAACAAGCCAAAAGGAGAGAATGACAAGCACATAAAGCCACCTACAAAAACAAGCATATCAGGCACCAACAGTCACCTCTCGGTAGTGTCTTTCACTATTAATTGGTTCAGCTCATCTATGAAAAGACATAAGTTAACAGACCAGATCCGCAAACAAGATCCAACATTTTCCTGCGTACAAGAAACATACCTCAATAATAAAGACAGACACTAACCCAGAGTAAAAGGATGGAAAAAGGTCTTTCAAGCAAATGGTCCCAGGAAACAAGCTGGAGTTTTGAGCCTATCCAATAAAATGGATTTCCAACAAAAAGTTATCAAGTGTGATGAGGAAGAACACTTCATATTCCTCAAGGGGAAAATCCACCAAGAGAAATTCTCAATTCTGAACATCTTTGCCCCAAATACAATAACGCCCACAATGATAAAAGAAACTTCGGTAATGCTCAAAAGCACAGGTTGAACAGAATACCTCACAATAATTGTGGAAGAATACAACACCCCATTATCATCAATGGAAATAGAAAAAATCATAAAAACAATGGAAACATGTCATTGAACAGAAACACAATGAAACAAATAGAGGTTATGAACCAAATGGATTTAACAGATATCTACAGAACATTGAACCCTAAAACAAAAGACTAAAACTTCTTCTCAGCAATTCATGGTACCTTCTCCAAAGTCAACCATATAATTTGTCACAAAACAACCCTCAACAGATACAAGAAAACTGAAATAATTCCATGCATCCTATCAGATCTCCATGATCATAGGCTGGTCTTCAATAACAACAAAAACAACAGAAAGCACACATATACATGGAAACTGAACAACTCTCTACACAATAACTAGGTCAGGAAAAAAATAAAGAAAGAAATTAATGACTCCCTGGAATTTATTGAAAAGGTTGACACAACCTATCCAAACTTGTGGGGCACAATGAAAACAGTGCTAAGAGGAAAATTCACAGCACTAAGTGCCCTGGTAAAGAAACTAGAGAGATCTTACACTAACAACAGCACACCCGAGAGCTCTAAAACAAAAAGAAGCAAACACACTCAAGAGGAGTAGAAGGCATTAAATAGTCAAACTCAGGGCTGAAATCAACCAAATATAAACAAAGAGAATAATGCAAAGAATCAACAAAACCAAAAGCTGGTTCTTTGAGAGAATTAACAAGATAGATAAACCCCTAGCCAAAATAACTAAAGGGCACAGAAGCAGTATCCAAATTAACAAATCAGAAATGAAAAGGAAGACATAACAACAGACCTGGAAGAAATTAAAAAAAATCATCAGATCGTACTACAAAAGCCTATACTCAACAAAACTGGAAAATGTAGATGAAATGGATGGTTTTCTAGACAGATACCACATACCAAAGTTAAATCAAGAGCAGGTAAACTATGTAACAGGCCCATATCATACAAGGAAATAGAAGCCATTAAAAACCTCCAAAACAAAAACCCCAAGGCCAGATAGATTTAGTATAGAATTCTACCAGAACTTCCAAGAAGAAATAATAACAATATTCCTCAAACTATTTAATAAAATAAAAACAATAGGAACACTACCTAACTCAATTTAGGGAGCCACAATTTCTCTGATACCTAAACCACACAAGGAACCAACCAAAAAACAAAACTTCAGACCAAGATCACTTATGAATATCCATGCAAAAATATTCAATAAAATTCTTGCAAACTGATTCTAAGAATACATCGTCATTCATGATGATCAAGTAGGCTGAATCCCAGGGATACAAGGTTGGTTCAATATATGAAAATCCATTAACATAAGCCACTATATAAGCAAACTCAAAGGAAAAAATCACATAATCATCTCCTTAGATGCAGAAAAAGCATTTGACGAGATACAACACCCTCTCATGTTAAAAGTATTGGAGAAATCAGAAATTCAATGCCCCACCTCTAAACATAATAAAAGCAATTTACTGCAAATAAAATCCCAATATCAAATTGAATGGAGATATACTTGAAGAAATTCCACTAAAATTGGGGACAAGACAAGGATGCCCACTCTTCCCATATCTATTCAATATAGTATTTGAAGTTCTAACTAGAACAATAAGACAACAAAAAGAGATCCAGATTGGAAAAGAAGAAATAAAGGTATCACTATTTGCAGATGATAGTATACATAGGTGACTCTAAAAATTCTGCCAGACCACTTCTCCAGATGATAAACAACTTCAACAAAGTGGCCAGATATAACATTAACTCAAATAAATCAGAAGGTTTCCTTTATACAAATAAAAAACAAGAAGAAAAAGAAATTATGAAATAAACTCTCTTCATTATAGCCACAAATAATATAAAATATCTTGGGGTAATTCTAACGAAACAAGTGAAAGACTGGTATGACAATAACTTCAGGTCTCTCAAGACAGAAATCAAAGATCTCAGAAGATGGAACAAACTCCCATGCTCCAAATGGATTGACAGAATTAATATAGTAAAAAATGACCATCCTACCAAAAGCAATGTACAGATTCAATGCAATCCCCATCCAAAAAAAAAAAAAAAAAAAAAAAATCCCAATACAATTCTTTAAAGACTTGGAAAGAACAGTTCTCAAATTCATCTGGAAAAAAAATCCAAAAGAGTGAAAACAATTCTTAACAATAAAAGAAAGGCCAGGGGAATCACCATCCCTGACCTCAAGCTTTACTACAGAGCATTAGTGATAAAAAAAACTGCCCAGTGTTGGTACAGAGACAGACACATTAATTAATGGAATAGAATTGAAGACACAGAAATAAAACCACATACTTACAGACACTTGATCTTTGACAAAGATGTCAAAAATATAAAATGGGAAAAAAGAAAGCATCTTCAATAAATGGTGCTGGTCTAACTGGCTGTTAATATGTTAAAAAAAAAATGAAAATAGACCCATATTTGTCACCTTGCACAAAGCTCAAGTCCAAGTGAATCAAGGACCTCAATATAAAACCAGATACACTGAGTCTAATATAAGAGAAAGTGGGAAAGAGCCTTGAACTTATTTGTACAGGGGGAAATTTTCCTAAACAGAACCCCAGTGGCTCATGCTTTAAGATCAAGAATTGATAAATGGGACCTCATGAAACTAGAAAGCTTCTCTGAGGCAAAGGACATAGTCAATAAGACAAATCGGTTACCTACAGATTGGAAAAAAATCCACACTAACCTCATCTCTGATAGAAATCTGATATCTAAAATATATAAAGAACTAACTAGCTGTCAATAAAAAAAAATGAAAATAGACCCATATTTGTCACCTTGCACAAAGCTCAAGTCCAAGTGAATCAAGGACCTCAATATAAAACCAGATACACTGAATCTAATATAAGAGAAAGTGGGAAAGAAGCTAACTACCAAAACCCCAAACAACCGAATCAAAAATGGGGTATATTTACACAATGGAATACTACTCAGCTATTAAAAACAATGAATTTATGAAATTCTTAGGCAAATGGATGGAACTAGAAAATATCCTGAGTAAAGTAACATAATCACAAAAGAAAACGCATGGTATGCACTCACTAATAAGTGGATATTATCCCAAATGCTTGGAATACCCAAGATAAAATTCACATACCAAATGAAGCTCAAGAAGAAGTACAAAGTATGGATACTCTCGTCCTTTTTAGAAGGGGGAACAAAACACCCACAGGAGGAGATACAAAGTGTGTAGCAGAGACTGAGGAAAAGATCATCCTGAGACTGCCCCACTGAGGGATCTATCCCATATACAGTTACAAAACACAGACACTATTGTGGATGCCAAGTGCTTGAAGACAGGAGCCTGATATAGCTGTCATCTGGGAGGCTCTGCCAGTGCATGACAAATACAGAGGTGGACACTCTCAGCTAACCATTGAACTGAGCACAGGGTCTCCAATGGAGGAGCTAGAGAAAAGACCCAAGGAGCTTTAGAAGTAACAATAACATATATCCTTATTACATGGTGGGGAGTCTTCTGGGTATGTTCATAGCAGCCCTATTTGTAATTGCCAGATGCTGGAAAGAACCCAGGTATCCCTCAACAGAAGAGTGGATGCAAAAAATGTGGTATATCTACACAATGGAGTACTATTCAGCCATTAGAAACAATGAATTCATGAAATTCTTAGGCAAATGGATGGAGCTAGAGAATATCATACTAAGTGAGGTAACTCAGACTCAAAAGGTGAATCATGGTATGCACTCACTAATAAGTGGATATTAACCTAGAAAGCTGGAATACCCAAAACATAATCCACACATCAAATGAGGTACAAGAAGAAAGGAGGAGTGGCCCCTGGTTCTGGAAAGACTCAGTGAAACAGTATTCAGCAAAACCAGAACCAGGAAGTGGGAAGGGGTGGGTGGGAGGACAGGGGAAGAGAAGGGGGTTTGCGGGACTTTCGGGGAGTGGGGGGGCTAGAAAAGGGGAAATCATTTGAAATGTAAATAAATTATATCGAATAAAAAAAATGTTTAATAAAAAAAAAAAGAAGTAACAATAATATGAACCACCCAGTACCCTCAGGGATCCCAGGAACTAAATCACCAACCAAAGAGTGCACATGGAGGGACCCATGGCTCCAGATGCATATGCAGCAGAGGATGGCCTTGTTTGACATCAAAGGAAGGAGAAGCCTTTGGTCCTGAGAAGGCTAGTTACCCCAGTATAGGGAAATACCAGGACAGGGAAGTGGGAGTAGGTGGATTGGTGAACAGGGGTAGGGGGGATGGGTTAGGAGATTTTCAGGGCAGGAAACCAGGAAAGGGAACAACATTTGACATGTAAATAAAGAATATATCTATTTAAAATGTCAGAAACATTTAGTATTTATCACAAATGTAGTGGGGCTGGAGAGACGGCTCAGCAGTTAAGAGCACTGACTGCTCTTCTGAAGGTCCTGAGTTCAAATCCCAGCAACCATACGGTGGCTCACAACCATCTGTAATGAGATCTGACACCCTCTTCTGGAGTCTCTGAAGATAGCTACAGTATACTTACATGTAATAATAAATCTTTAAAAAAAACAAATGTAGCAAGTATTTAATATCTTACCTCTCACACCTGCAATCTGAAGTCCCTGGACTTTTGAAGATATACCACTATAGCCTGTTAACTCAAATTTGGCAATTACAGTTTGAATGTAAACACTTAAGTCCTCAGTTTGTGATGTCATTTGGGAACATTATGGAGTCTTCTTAGACGGAGTTGGTTATTTGGGCTGGACCTTGTGTCTTTACAGATCACACAAACTTCTGTCTATTCTCTGCTTGCTAAGTACTGATGCAAGGTGACTAGCCAGCCTTCTGAACTTGCATCCAGAGATTACCTGCCTGCTGACATATTTTCACCTCAACAGTAAGGTGTCTTCCTAGAACTACAAGCCCAAATAAAGATTGTCTTCCCTAAAACTGTCTTTATAGAAGAGAAAATAAGAAAATGACCTTGCCTAAAACTTATTTTTACAGCAAAACTTTTTCAAAGTAAAAAGTCATGGTCTTTTAAAAATCTTTCTTAAAATTTAAAGATTGAATAATTGCTGTATTATTGTTCTATAGTATCAAAGATATACTTAATATTGCATTTCTAAAATGTGAAAAGAATTATGGGTTTTGAAGCCTTTGTCCCTGTGATTTTTTATTACAAAATAGCATAATATATAATAATGGTGTGTGTGTGTGTGTGTGTGTGTGTGTGTGTGCCTTTAATGTGATGGCACCTTTTGAATAGTCAGTCACTGAGAGCTTATTATTCTGCTCTGTGGTAGACATGATAATCCCTGCCAATGCATAATGATTCCAAAGGCTTATTGAGGACTATTTACATGTTCAAGGTTACATAGTTCATAAACATCAAGAATGTCATTCTGACTTTAAATGCCATTCTAAGCCCCGTGATTGCTATCAGGAGAAATGTCCATGGGAGCATAAATGTAGGAAGTGAAAATGCTAAACAAGAAGTACATAAAAATGTCTATCTCTGTGATATTGTGGGTTGATCAAGATTAATGATCCAGTTGCCTCAAAATCTGTTTCTTTTTTGAGAGGCAGATTAAAATAATTAACAGTGATAGAAAATCAAATACAAGAACAGTGGCTTTCTATTTAGGGTTTTTTATCAGCTATGTAAAAACATCTGTAGAGTATGTCCCTGATGCCTGAACACACCTGCAAGTATGCTACCTGAGAGATGCTACAAGCTCCCCTTCTAGCTTTCCTCACGCTGACCTAACCATTCAAAAGCATCAGAAAAATCCCCCAACACTTTTATTCATATATTCCCTCCTGGCTCCCTCTAAAGGGAACAAGCCAGATAAAAGTACTCCCCTTCTTTTCTCACCTTTCCTATTGGATCTCCACCAGCTTGGTTGGTGTTCTTTGGAAGCTAATTTAATATGGCTCTTATATGCTCTTTGCCATAGCCAAGGAGTCTAATAAATCTTTAATTCCACAAGACTCTTCAGGTATAATTTGGAGGCCATAATAGAATGATCATTAAAGACTCCATATAGGTGAATAACTTTCTCATGTGCAACACAGCACCTGTCTCTGACCCAGCAGTTCTTATCACATAGTACAAAAACCAATGATGAATGAACTTCCTTTGCTCTCAGGTCTCCAAGGATTTTGGCAAGTAGAAAACATCCATACCCTGGCTATAATGCCCTTTCGTATTTAAAATATTCAATAATTATTTATTGAGGCTAATAATACATTAATGTTAATTACCTAAATCTGCCCTGCTTGTATTTTTTCTTTTGGATTGTTTTGCTTTGTTTTGTTAAATATAGTGAGAAGACTCAAGTTTCCCTAACAGTAATAAACTGGAAGACTCTTCAAAAAGTCACTTAAAACTGTGTCTGTAGTCTTTTATTTCCCAGCATTCCTCTCTCAGAAATAAAAAAAGAAAAGGGATTTGCTTGGTTACTGACTTCAAGGTAGTATCTTTTTAAAAGATTCTTGGGATTGAAGCAAAATTTACAATCTATACATGAACTACAAATAACACACACATACATAAAAAGAAGTGGAAATGATGTTTCTATTTTTAAGTAAAATAGAACTGACTTTTCACAAGCAAATGAAATGCTTAGCAAGTTTTTATGTAGCAAAATACAGATCTTTTGGCGTTAATTAATTGTGTTAAATACATGGCATTAAGTTAATTACAAGTGGTATCTTCATGGGCTATATCTCCAAATTGTAGATTCAGGGACTTTCCCTTCTATGTGCTAATGGTTTGCTTGGCCATACTATCCAATTAAACAGATAATACAACACTCTGCCTAAAACAAACATCCACACTTAGCAATTTGAAATCAAATGGTTGTGGTGATCACTCTGCCACATACAGTGAAATGTGACAATTTAGAAAGACAATGGCTATGTTAATCTATTCAATGGAGTTTCAGAGCTAGTCGCATCCAGAAGAATAAATAAAAGCATGAGCTTTACAGCTGTTTAGACAGATGAGCCAACAGGGAAAACAGTAAGTACTTCCATCCTCTACTTGTTATCAATAAGCAATTGTTTTGCCTGCAGAGTCAATTTTTTTTTTTACTTTTGTCTTGTTTATATTGAGTTGTGGTCTTCTTGTTATCTTTTTCAGGGCATAATATAAATTATACATTAACAGAAAATTAAAATAAGTAATTTATTATTGGAGTCTGTCTTTTTGACAATGACAATTTCACAAGACTTCAAAGTCTACCAACAATGCTTTTAGTTCCTGGGCTTTTGAAGTGAAGGCTTTATCTCCTTCTTGAAGCCGTGCCCTTAATAAGCTGCTGTTTCGCTTGCTTTGATATTAGGAATGTCTTTTAAATCATGTATAACTGATACACATGTGTCATTGATCTCTATTTCCCTGAGGAAGGATGAATTAATGTTTCTTTGTATAAACAGGGCACCAAGAAAATTGCAAAGAAGTGACACCATCCAAGTCCAACATGGCCCACAGGGGAGTTTATTAGACTAATATACAGGTGTATGTGTTAAAGAAATAGTGTATCACTGAAAAGACTAGCATGGTGATGACGTCACAGAAGACACATTATAGAGTTCTGCCCTTCTGCATTTTTTACCTCCTTTGTAATATGGATTCCTCCAAGATCATAAGAAACAGATAGGTAAGATGGAGTGAAATCTCCGGTGAGAAATCCATTGGGCTTACTCTGCTTCTGCCCATGGGCACATGCTCTAGCACTATTATGTTGGGGATTGGTTCTAATACTCTGTTTTAAGTCAGCTCCCTAAATCACACGGGAATCAGTTTGTTTGGATGCTGTCTCCAATTGGTTTTTGATTGATCAATACAGAGCCAATGGCCAAATGACTACGCAGGATGAAAGCTGTGGAATTTTGAGGATTCTCCTGCAAGAAACACAGAAGAGAGAAGTAACAAAATTGTCATGACTTGGAAGCAGAGGTCAGATTTAAGAGCTGCAGGAGAAAATCATCCAGCGATGTAGGTGCAAAGGGAAAGTGGCCCCATGGGAAGGCTTCCAGAAGGAAACAGGGCAGCAGAGACAAATTATAGATTAAGAAAGTTTTAACTCAGGAATATCAGAGGGAAGTGTGTGTTAGCTGCCAAGAGGTTTGGAAGTGCCCAACCATTGAGCTAGTCAAAGCATATGAAAATAAAATGGTTGTGGGTGGGTGTCTTTTCATTTGTGAATCCAGAGAGCTCTGGCTTGTGGCAAGAAGTACGACCTCCCACTTGGAGCTCAGAGTAGATTGACAATTCACTACTACAACTATTACCACAGACTTAGTTATTAGTTATCATTACATTATTCCATTTATTTTCTTATCATGGTTTCTGAGCTAGGGTTATCTCTGTTCTGTAATGGCAATCAATGGACATCATATACCTGGAGAAGAAGCTATACAGGAAAAAAAAGTGCTTTGCACTTGGCTTATTAACAACTGTTTACACAGTAACTACCTGTCACTGAAACTTGATTGTAGATTAGTATATTACATGTCTGTTGTGTTATTTTTTTTTACCATCTTAAGCATAGCAATTAGTCACTAATATTCATTGGGCTACCTTATGTCTGTGCAACCACCTTCAGCATCTGTAAAATTACTTATCAATTCATACAATTCTATAAGGATTTCTCAGGAAACTAAAACTTTCTAGATCTAACTATGAAACCATTAGAATCTACTCATTAGTGTGCTTGGCTTAACATAGAACTCTTACTTATCCAATCAACAAGTCTTTCATGATTCTCCTATATTTTGTTTTAAATGTGGGCTCTGTACAATTATAAGCAGAAAAATGAGATGCTAATTTTTAAATACTTGTGTGTAGGATGCCTAGATTGTTAGAATGGATCTGCAGAAGGACTTGACATTCAGATGGAAGTGAAAAGAAAAGATAGAAAGCATGATTTTCTTGAATCAGGGAAAGAGACTAGATCCTCACCAGGTAGGGGACACAATGAATTCCTCATAACTTTGTTTGAGTGGGGCCGTTGTCTCTTTCAAGAAAGTAAAAGAAAATTATCATTCTGGATAAAGTAGTAATTAATAAATTTAATAATACAGTGTGGATAAGAATAAAAGTTTAGGCTTATGCTTTTTTCTATCTTTAAAACGGAAAGGAGAAAATATAATATTATTTAAGATTGCTATTTCTTAAGTTATGTTATTTATAAGTGGAAATTAAGCATATTACTTTAGGAATCTGACGTGGTAGACCAAAAGTTGATAGAGCCAGACTGGATTGTGGATTGGTTGTCTTCAAATTATTCGAAAAGTTTTACTCAACATAGGCATTATGAATGGCTTTGCATAGGTAGCCAAAGCTGGAGATCTCTCAGCATGGATAAAAGCTGGAGAAACAACATCGCCTACAATAAGGCCTAGAGCACAACTATTTATTAATTAATAGCTAAATGTTCATTCATTCATTCACTCAGTTATTCAGTTATTTGATGAGTTTATACAATGTTTCAAGTACTATGACAGGTAGAGTAGACACAAACAAAAACGTTCGGTCCTAAAAGAGTCACTGATCTTAGCTACAGAGCCCACAAAAGAAGACACATTGTACAAAGAAAGGCTTTAGGATACAAAAGGGGATCAATACTCAATTATGAGGATGTTTGAGCTCAAGCTCTTAAAATAATTCCAAGTGTTATGGCTTTTACAGTTGGATTTTTTATTCATTTTGAAAAATAAAGTTATGACCTAGATATTCCTTGAATCCTCTGGCATCTAATTCAGGTATTAATACACAAGCAAATAATTTAATAAAATATACGTTTTTCTATTAGGAAATGGAAGTACTAAATTTTCTTCATTCACTTACTAATAATGACTAAGAAATATAATACTTGGGAGTTGCAAGTATCACCTGGGTATTCCAAAAGGAAGGCAGGAGTCATCCAAAACCACAAGGGAGGTGTTAGAGCTTTCATGTGTCTAAAGGATAGAATCTTGGGGCAAAGGAAAAACCAAGGCCACAGGATTTCCCTGATAGCAGGATGTGTTCAAGCCTGTGGGCCGCTTGGTCAAATAGTGTAATCCCAAATCTAACACATTTAACAATAGAAAATAAAACAAAGGAGACCACAGAACACCTCATAATGCTGAGTTCAGACTTGTAGCACACTGCTGCTGTCTCAAGAGATTATTCTTCCCCTGGCTAAGCCTCTTATGTCTGGCACAATACAAAATTGTCAAATATAAGCTTGATGTCTGTAGAAAAAAATTAATATATTCTCATCCTGGTTATTTATTACAGCCGTGTCAAACTTTCAGCTTCATTACCTAACAATATATGTAAATGATATCCCTAAGTTTTCCTATAAAACCATTTGGTGAGCACATCAATTGATAGGCATCAGAGTTCCCTTTTTTAAAGTCCAAAAAGGGACAATTAAAAAATGATGAGCTATATCTTTAATTAGGTTTTTACTTTCTATTTTCTGTTAATGTAAGCACTAGCATGTACTCAGTCGATTTTATGTTCTTTGTGGTACAAAGTAATTTGCAATTCTTCTTTCCAACTTCAATGTATTGATAGGGCATAAAGTCTACTCTTAAATACAATCAAGCAATATTTAGTTAATTGATTTGGACACTGTATTTGAGATCTGCTGCTGCATAACAAGTTAAACTTTTTCTTTCTTCTTTATTGGATATTTTCTTTATTTACATTTCAAATGTTACCACATTTCCCGGTTTTCCTCCTACCTTCCCTGAAACCCCCTATCCGATGCTCCCTCCTCCTGCTTCTATGAAGGTGTTGCCCCACCCACATACCCATTCCTGCATCTCTGCCTTAGCATTCCCCTTCACTGGGGCATCAAGAGTTCACATGACTAAGGGCCTCTCCTCCCATTGATACCCAACAAGGCCATCCTCTGCTATATATGAAGCTGGAGCCATGGGTCCCTCCATGTGGACTCTTTGGTTGGTTGTTTAGTCCATGGGTGTGCTTGGGGGTCCAGTTGCTTGGTAGTTTTGTTCTTCCTATGAGGGTGCAAATCCTTCAGCTCCTTCATTCCTTTCTCTCTCCATTGGTGACCCAGTGCTCAATCCAATGGTTCACTATAGCATCCTCCTCTGGCAGAGCCTCTCAGGAAACAGCTATGCCAGTTTCCTGTCATCAAGCACTTCTTGGCATACACAATAGTGTCTGAGGGTGACTGTGAATGGGATAGATTCCCAGGTGGGGCAGTCTCTAGATTGTCTTCAGGCTCTGCTCCATACTTTGTCTCCATATTTCCTCCCGTGAGTATTTTGTTTGCCTTTCTAAGAAGGACCAAAGCATCCATACTTTGATCTTCCTTCTTCTTGAGCTTCTTCTCTTCTATGAATTGTATAGTGGGGATTCTGAGTTTGGGGGTTAATATCCACTTATTAGTGAGTGCATACCATGTGTGTTCTTTTGTTATTGCATTATCACACTTAGGGTGATATTTTCTAGTTCCATCCATTTGCCTAAGAATTTCATGAAATTGTTGTTTTTAATAGCTGAATAGTACACCATTGTGTAAATGTACCATATTTTCTCTATCCATTCCTCTTTCCAGCTTCTGATTATTATAAATAATGCTGCTATGAACACAGTAGAACAAGTTTCCTTGTTATATCTTGAATCATTTTTGGGGCATATGCCCAGGAGTGGTATAGCTGGGTCCTCAGGTAATACTATGTCCAATTTTCTGAGGAACCTTCAGACTGAGTGGTTGTACTAGTGTACAATTCCATCAGCAATGGAGGAGTGTTCCTCTTTCTCCACATCCTTGCCAGCATCTGCTGTCTCCTGACTTTTTGATCTTAGCCATTCTGATTGATATGAGGTGGAATCTCAGGGTTGTTTTTAATTTGCATTTCCCTAAGGATGTTGATCATTTCTTTAGGTGCTTCTCGGCCATTGGATATTCCTTAGTTGAGAATTCTTTGTTTAGCTCTGTACCACATTTTAATAGGGTTATTTGGTTCTCTGGAGTCTAACGCCATGAGTTATATATTGATCATTAGCCCTCTATTGGATGTAGGGTTGGTAACGATCTTTCCCCAATTTGTTGTTTGCCATTTTGTTTTATTGACAGTGTCCTTTGCCTTACAGGAACTTTGCAAAAATGTGGTATCTTTACACAATGGAATACTACTCAGCAATTAGAAACAATGAATTCACAAAATTTTTAGTCAAATGGTTTGATCTGGAAAATATCATCCTAAGTGAGGTAACCCAATCACAAAAGAATACACATGGAATGCAATCTCTGATAAGTGGATATTAATTAGCCCAGAAGCTCTGAATACCCAAGGCACAAATTGCATAACAAATGACTCCCATGAAGAAGTATGGAGAGGGTCCTGATCCTGGAAAGGATTGATCTAGCATGGGAAGGGAATATAAGGACAGAGAAAAAGGAGGGAGGTGATTGGAGAAGGGATGGAGAGAAGAAGGTTTATGGGACATATAGGGAGGGGGGATCCGGGAAAGGGGAAATCATTTGGAATGTAAACAAAGAATATAGAAAATAAAAATATTAAAAAAAATCCAGCAACTAGAATTCTTACCTTAATCATTATAAATAGACAGAGTCTAAGAAACATAACCCTGCATTCAGTGTTCACCTGCTGTATGCCAGATACTGTGAAAAGGATCAAAATTCCCTTACATACATTCCATTTTTCTTTTCATAAGCCTTATTATAAAAATGTAAATAAATAAAAACACTACATACCAGACCCAAAGCCTTTGTAAGGTAATGAACTTATGTTCTGTTAGAACTGCAACTCAAAGTGGAATCTATGAAGTTCCATATTAAATTTTACTCTTTAAGTATTGAATATATTTTATGTATTCATCTAATTTAAAAAAAGCCCAAAATCCATGACAGCATTTCAATCAGAAAAAACTACTCTGTTCCCTTAACTCATCAATGACCTGAAATCAATGACCACATCATTCCCTTGTGCTTAGCTTTTCTTCATGTTACAGTGTATCCACAAGTAAGTACATTTGTCAACATCTACACATACATTAGTGACTTGATTCTGCATGAGAGAAAAGATGTGATTCATTTGTTTTTGAGGTCATGTGACCTTGCTTAATAGTGTAGATTCTAAGTCCTATATGTATTCTAACTTCTCTATTATATACATATATGTATATAATCTATATCAGTGTGTGTGTGTGTGTGTGTGTGTGTGTGTGTGTATTAGAGTAGATTAGTATCCATCCACTTGACCTGAGCCAGCAGGAACAGGGGTCCTGAATGACAAGGTGTTGAGTGAAAGACCAGGGATAAGAAATAAAGAAGATGAGAACAACGATGACAAAGGCTATAGTTAGGACCAGGAGCTCTTCTATAAGCCTATGATGCAGTCCACGCAAGTTTACTAAGAAGTACAGTATTTGAGATACTATTTGTAGCCAAAGTCAGATCATGTTGACAGAGAGAACAAGAGATACCTCATATGTATGTGTGTGTGTGTGTGTGTGTTTGTGTGTGTGTGTATGTGTATGATTCCCATTTGTCTCAAATACATTTCATTTTGATTTTCATAAGCCCCATGAGGTAGATAATAAAGAGGTAGGTACTAATATCAATGTACCTCCCTTATCAATGAGGAAACTGAAGCTAGCAGGATGAAATCACTTGGCCAAATCTTGTTGAAATGAAAATTTAAGACTGAGTGGGTCTACTTTCAAAGCATGTACTCACCTCAACTGGCTGTGTTGTTTGATTTTTACCATTTCCCTGAAAATTGTTAAATACTATCTTGATTCTTTAAGAAGTAAAAGTATTTGTCAATTGTTTTTCAATCTGAACACCACTTAACATGAATCTCTTTAGGGCTTGGGGAAATTATTTCCCAGAAGAGTTTAAACCAAAAGAAATCTGGGAATACACCATTTTTAAAATTTCAATAATCTACCAAGTTTATCCTTTTTTGTAGTCATTTTATCCTTTTTATGTACAATAATTACATATTGTACAACTAACATGTACATTTTCGTGCTTTTAGAATTTGTTTTAATTTTTATGATATTTCTATGGAATATTATGTAGCTGTTAAAAAGATAGAGAAAAATGTAAGTGATCTCCAAGAAAATCACAAAAGGTGCAGAAAATCCATCACTGTCTGTGGCATTACTGTCTAAAGTATAAAATAAAAAGAGAGGACAAAGGAGAGAAGAGCCCGATACTGTGGCCTGGACACACAGATGACCAAACAGAGTTACAGGGCTTATAGGTCCAAATAAGCTAAGCAACTTTGTTTCTTCTCTGGAGGAGGCTGGAAACAGTGCCCATGTCTTCAGAGTTATACCATTTTAAACAAAGTCCCCTCACTTCCTGACTTCCAGGTTAGTCAGGCAGGCATGTACAAACCCTAAGTGGAAAGAGAAGGTGTAAATACTTGCTCTCTTAAAGTCCCCAAATCAGTGCAAGTGTTGCTAGCTGCAGTATGAATGCAGCAGAAATAATTTGGTCCTGAGAGGACTTGTGACAGCACTCTAAACAGGAAGGCATCATGAGGAAGTACACAGGAGCACCACACCTTGGACAGACAGACATAAGGAATTAATAAGAGGTGAGATTATATAGGTCAACTGGACAGGCCTTGAGACTGGAGAACCATGCTCTTCAACCAGTCAATGCAAGCTTTGTGGTTTTCTAGGAACAATGGGCAGTGAATATAAGAAGAGAGAGAGAGATCGAAACAGTAAGTATTCCGTTGGCAGGGGTTGGGGTGAGGGTTGTATGTCCACATTCCCACAGAATACAAGGTACAAGAACAAAAGAGCTTGCTGTTTTTCTGTATGCTACAAGTATATAAACACTTGGAAATACAATATATTTAAACAGAAAAGGGAAAGCCCATGACATGGTAGCACCTGAGGCCCCTCCACCTGCAATTAGATGAAATAAATTAGCAATTTACAAGTACTTCCATTTTAAAAAGATCATGTAGGATAACTCAAAAACTTGTTTACAGAAAATTTTAAGTATCAGTATTTGTATTTGTGGCCCAATTTTTTTCTACCTCAAAATAATTTCGCAAATTAAATACAGCAGAGCATTGGCACTATGTTTATAGACATTTTCTACCTTATAATCCCAACTGGAAGCTCACCCCAAAACAACAGCACCTATGGCTTTGCTATAAACTACAGAGACACTACGCCCAGTGTTTACATCTCTATAGGGGATCACCTGTCCATGCTCTTTAGGAAGGAGCCTCTTTCCAGAACTCACAGTAAACTACTAAACCAGGAGGCCAGTGTATATGCTCTCTCGCACAAGCACTTAAATCTTTGTGATTTTCCACACTCAAGAGCCTTCCTCTCAGGCCCCAAACTCAGTGTGTGTGAATCAGACCTTTGTAACTCTTCTCATATAACTGTTCCCTGCCCATTTCAGAGTTTTGTTAATAAACAATTAAACCTCCTACTCGTGGGGGCTTAAAAGCAAATTCAAGTTGGCAAACTGCCCAGTATTCAAAGGTATTTAAGAAATTTGGATGAAGGAATGAACACTAGATGAGGAGAGGGGCTAAGCCCAGGGTGCGCTTCTCCAGGCTGCTCCCTCAACAGCACTGGAAGCCTTTGCTGACTGAGCACCTTGCCTTGTTTTGTTTGTTCCCTCAGCTCCTCAGCCTGTCAGAGCATTTATCATTAGCCAGTAAAGACTCACTTGTAAGATGAGGCATCTTCATTACTGAATTTTGTCGTTTCTTTTAAAGGTTCTAGTTAGAATCATATTTTAAAGGTTTTCAGATCAAAACAAAAGGAAAATAAAATAAAGAACTGACAAAGTCCAAGCTAAGGCCAGATTCATGAAGACGTGCTTCTAAATGTCCTTTCCTAAATATTTAACCAACTGTAGGTAAACTGCCTAGGGTACCATGAACACTTGATGCTGGCTGAGACAATGTAAAAGAAAGTCCTCCATCTTCCTCTATGATCTCTTCAACATGACATTCTAAATGCTTTTAAGGAAAGCAAGTGCTACCTCTAAGAAACCACAAATTAAAACCTTCAAGAAGAGCCTCTCTCCTTGCTGGGGATATATCTCAGAAGAAAGTGCTTGCTCAGAATACATACATACAAACATACATACATACATACATACATACATACATACCCTCTCTATATGCCCAAAGAAATGCAGCCTCTGTTCCCTCTCATAACACTTCTTTATCCCTTATACTATGGATTCATCAATTACTCTTAGTCACAGCTCATAAAAAGATGTAAATGTTTTTCTGGTATATAAGCTCCTTCATGGCATATTTTCCTAAGCAAGTTGTTTTGTACATATTTTCAATTATTATTAAAAATGTTTGCCAGTGTGGGTGGATATGGATTGTACCTCGAACATGCATGATCAGCCCTCTACCACTAAGCTGTCTAACGTTATTCTCCTTTTAATATGATAGTGTAAAGATTCTACTTAACATACAGAATTCCCATCTGAAGGCAAAAATCAACTGCCGTGCAATGTTTTTAAGAACACTTTTAAAAATTATGCCTTAAAAAAGAAATGAATATGACAAGGACATATGCTCCACTATGTTCATAGCAGTCTTATTTATTATAGCCAGAAGCTGGAAAAAACCCAGATGTCCTTCAACAGGGGAATGGATACAGAAAATGTGGTACATTCACACAATGGAGTACTGCTCAGCTATTAAAAACAATGACTTCATGAAATTCTTAGGCAAATGGATGAAACTAGAAAATATCATCTTGAGTGAAGTAACCCAATCACAAAAGAACACACATGGTATGCACTCACTGATATGTGGATATTAACCCAAAAGCTTGGAACACCCAGGAAACAATTCACAGACCACATGAAGCTCAAGAAGAAGGAAGACCAAAGTGTGGGTTCTTTGATCCTTTTTAGAAGGGGGAACAAAATACTCAGAAAATACTGAGAAAAGGTATGGAGCAAAGACTGAAGGAAAGGTCATCCAGAAACTGCCCCACCTGGGGATTCATCCCATATACAGTCACTATTGTGGATGCCAAGAAGTATATGCTGACAGGAGCCTGATATAGTTTTCTCTTGAGAGGCTCTGTCAGAGCCTGAGAAATAGAGGTGGATGCTTGCAGGCAACCATTGGACTGAGCACAGAGTCCCCAATGGAGGAGCTAGAGAAAGGACTGAAGCAGTTGAAGAGGTTTGCAACTCCGTAGAAGGAACAACAGTATCAACCAACCAGAGCTCCCAGGGTCTAAACCACCTACCAAGGAGTACACATGGAGGGACCCAAGGCTCCAGTCACATATGTAGCAGAGGATGGCCTTTGTGAGGCATCAATGGAAGAAGAGGCCTTGGTTCTATGAAGGCTCGATGCCCCAGTGTAGGGGAATTTGAGGGCAGGGAGGCAGAAGTGTGTGTGTGTGTGTGTGTGTGTGTGTGTGTGTGTGTGTGTGTGTGTGTTTGTGTGTGTATGTGTGTGTGTGTGTGTGGCATATACTCAAACAATCAGGAGCGGGTGAGATTTTCTGGATTTTCTAGCTGGGGGGGAGGGAATTGGGAACATTGAAATGTAAATAAATAAAATATCCAATAAAAATTATATGAAAACAAACAAAAAAAAAAAGAAACGAATTTAGAAGTCATTGTTCCCCTGCTATCTGTAGTCCAAATGAAGCTGTGTGACAAAGGGTTACCTTCAGGTGGGAAGCTGTTTGGGATGCCTTTGTTTCTTTCTTGAATTCATTCTGATTTACTAGTGCCAAGCATGATAAAGAAATATACACCATTAGAAAAAAATTTGAGTCTGGAATACTTTTAATGTTTTCACTTCCCTCTTGAACCAAAACCTCCATCTTTAAGTATAATTAATTGGTGACTGAAACTTTAAGGAACATTAAGAGAGTTATTACCATATCAAAACATTTGAACAATGCGATCAATGTGTTTTCAGGCCAGCCAATTAATCAAAAGAGTTTTCGTGAGGTTGTACATAAAACTTAGTGTTTTAATCTTAGAACTAACATTCTCATGCACTCTTGGAAATCAAGAATTTAGATTGCATTTAGATTCTGATTCTGTTCTGACAACAACAAAAGACATGGTGTCAAGTAAACGCAGCCTTAAAAAGAAAAAAATAAAACACAACTTGGCGTTTGTATATAACAAAGTAACAGAAAAAGTGTGAGTTGCCCAATGAACCAAAACACAATGCAGCCTTCATGGCTACAGCCAGTGAGCTCTGAGCAAAGGAAGGGGATTCCACAACCTCCTAAATATGCTCTCAGTTAGATCCTGGATGAGCACTTTAGTAGTGATTAAAACTTATGATACTGCAGAGAGCCTTATGTCAAGATGTTTCCACGTTCCTTAATGTCGTGTGAACATCCCAGGTCAAACACAACATGACACTAATAGTCTGAAAATAAAGAGGATAAACCAGAAACTATTTTAACAGACTTAACAGGGTCCTCTTTGCAGTGGTTGTGGGAAAGACATGGCAGAGGCTGAACATTAACAACGGTTGTTAAGTTAGCATGAAACTACCCACTTCAAAAAGATTTTAAAGTATATTTTTTTAAATCCTGAAATGCATGTCCTGGTAAATTTCGATATAAATTTGATTTACAAATTCCACCGAAAATGTGGCACAGCTGGCAGAATAAATAACTACAATAAATCATTATTAAATAACTGTAAATCTTTGTAATGACATAATGCCTAACTTAAAAAAAAGTATGCAGCAATGAACCTTCAGTAGAAGAAAAGTACTCTTCACACAGGAAAGCAAATTACAAAACTTACCATGCTCATATCGCAATATGATTCAATGACTAAACAGGGAAATACAATTCACATAAATTGTACTGAAGCCTACAGCAGAGCTGAGCTTACTATCCTATCAAAACAGTGTATGGTAAGGGGTAACACGCTCCGGCGGCTCCCACTGACGATCACACGCACAGCAGCTAAGTCTTACAGGTACAGCTGCATCCAATATTTTGTTAGACAATAAAAACATATTCCAGGTATCAATCAACAAGCGCTGTTTGTCCTTTCTCCCGAAGTTTCATAAATATTCTGTAGCAATAATTTATCAGCCTGCCACACTCTGTTCCCTCCATACACAGTTCCACCCTACTTCAAAATAAACTTTTTCAAAAGATGTAGAGTTACATTCTTTTTGATGCAGAGCAGATGGGTAGCTACAGTAGTAACCCATTACTTTAGATACCGCTTCAAGTAAATCACTCCAAACATCTCTGCATTATTGAGCTCTCTGAAGCTTTTCTTTGTCAATGTTCAGAGGCTTGGTACCCTGTGGCAACCAACAGGGTTCATGGCTCTAGCCAGCAAGATGAACTCCAGCAGATGACAGGCCTCAGAGTTCCCGCTCACAACCTGTTATTGTGGCCTCTGCCTCTCAGGAAGGGTAAATTATTAACCAACACTTTCATGGGAGAACTGTCTAAGACAAACCCATTAAAACTGTGAGCCCACCAAATATTTCAAACCATCAGATGGTAAAGTCTCTGTCCAGGTCACCATTGCTTTCTCTTGATTGTATTTATACTTCAGTTCCCCAACACTAGTCTTCATAAAATGGAAAGAGATTCCTGAAGGCTACCTCTTCCTACTTTTCTATTTGTCAGACCCGGTCAGCAAAAGCATTTCTTCATAGGAAGCCAACCCCTGCTTCTTTGAATCCTTTTAGATTTACCAGAACAGGAGGCTGATTTAAGCAGGTGGCTCCAGGACAAAAGATATACAAACTGATCTATGTAATACAGTAGATGGCAGACAGTCCTAATTTTAAACTAGATCAAAAACATTTTGCAAATGAGAATTTTTCCCACCTATATGTCCTTTTTCAATTTGTTGCAGTAACTAAGATAGTCATGAAGTGAGTCTACTCTAGACACACACCTGGAGCTCCAACTCGGTATTTCTTCCCAATAAGACACTTCCCTCTTCACTGTCACTTCCGAGCCACACAAAACCATTCTCTGTGCATCCCCCACTCTCCTGGGAGAGAAAAGCATCTGTGCTATGGTTTCAAATCCAACACATTCCAGATCAAATAAATAAGTCAGTAAACGGATACCTAACTGTGCAGGGGGGATAAACATCTACAAGTTATGTGTGGAAACAAATGAAAATATTTCCAAATAAGCAAAAGTTCAAAGGAGGGCAGCAAGACAGAAGGAACGAGAGGATTTCAGGTCTCAAGGGAGGCACAGGAGCAGGAGAACAGTCAGCACACCCAAGAGGCTCAGAGAAGGTACAACTCTGTGAGTAGCACAGGCCAAGGGGAGGAACCCCTAAGCACACACACCACTGTGGAAGGCACAGATCTGGATTACAAGTGTTGGCAACCTAAATGCTCTACCACAGTGTTCAGGAAAAGCACTAAAAGATAAAAATAATAGCCACTGCTAGGACTATGACTCCTGGATCAACCACTTAAGAATGATTTACTTGTGTTAAATCTATGATTACACAGCAGAAGAAGAAATGACCTCCTTTCTCCCCTCATTTTCTGTGTCCCTACATACCAGCCTATCCAGTTACCAACGTCCAGTTGAGGACCACAAAGTCCTATCATCAGCCTACATAGGAATGGCCCCCAAAGACTCTGTGTTTAAATGATTGGGCCATAGGGAGTTATTGGCACTAGTACGGGGTGTGGCTTTATTCAGAGTAGGTGTGGCCTTGTTGAAGGAAGTGTGTTACTGTGTAGCAGGCTTTGAGGTCTCCTGTGCTCTAGCTATGTCGGGCATGACACACAGTCTCCTGCTGCCTGCCTTGGGATCAAAATGTAGACCTCTCAGCTCCTTCTCCAGCACCATTCCTGCCTGGCCTGCAATCTGCTGTGTTAGCTACCATGACCATAATGGACTAAACCTCTGAAATTGTAAGCCAGCCTCAATTAAATATTTTCTGTTAGAAAAGTTGTCATGGCATCTCTTCATAGCATTAAAACCCTAACGAGACAATCGATTTTTACACAACAGATGAATTTTCTAGTGTAAATCAATCTCCAAGGTTCTGTGCAACAGCAACTTCAAACCTGACTTCTCAACTCTGCCCACCTTAGCAAGTGATGTCATCCACCACTCTGAACTCGGAAATGACTTTTTCCTTTTATACACACCACTCTCTCCTTCCTCAACTTTGTAAAACAAGTGTTTCCTTGGAGACATAGTGTATCTGAGTCTTTCCTCTAACCTTTGGAACAGAGGTAAATCTCTCTAAGGATTGAACCCAGTCTCTAGATTTACAGTATAGAGATAACACCAGTATAGAGATGGTAAGATTTGTTACTTAGCAAATCAACTCAACATATGTATAAATGATTGTCTTGGATCCAAATATCCTCATGGAGATTTAAGAGAGACTATCCCAAAGGGGAAACACTTTATCAATTTTAATTTTATTATTTTCACCTACTTTTCCCTAACTTTTCAGCTGTTTTGAGCTATCTTACAAGTGCATACCTTTCAATACCTACTCAGTAATCTGTGTCCTTCTTGATGAGAATGTGTTTGTTGTTTTTGTAGCTGGCAGAATGATTGCATTTCCCAGAAGTCTTGTTGTTCTTCTAATATTTTTCTTATGCAATCAATCTCTAGAGCCTTCCAGTATCTCTACCTTCACTTACTCTCTAGTCCACTAGCTACATCCCAACACACATGCACTTTCACAGTTAAAATAACCCCCTGCCTCAGCTTTATGGATTTGCATTTTCTCCTTTTGAACTGATTTTTGAATTAAAGCTGAGGCTCCCAAATCCTCTAAAAGGAACATGATTTTCAACCTCTGCCAACCTTCCCAGTTTTGATCACCTGACTCCTCTCCCAGTGACCAGTGTTTCTACCAGTCATCTCACATAGATCTCATAGAATATCTATGAAGGTGTTCTGAATTCATTCCATTCGAGTACCAAAATGAGCTGTTATCAGTCTCAATGTAAGCAAGTCTTATAAATTATCACCTATTTAGTGTTATACCAAAATAGCTTATATCTTTATAATATTTAAATTTTGATATTTGATAAATATTTAACAAATTAAAAACACAGTTAAACCCTGTCCTCTTTCTTGTTCTTTTCCTAGGTTCTTTGTTGTATTTGTCACTAAATACAACATTGGTAAAACTCTTTGGACCTATATCCCCAGTATTAGCGGAAAGAGACTAAATAAATACTTCTGAGTTTATCCTTCAATAGCTGGGCAGAACAGGGACAGAAACTGCTTAAAGCTCATTTTATCTTTATGTACTTACCTATTAGATATTTATTCCAATCTTAGATCTCTTGCCATAGTAGAGTATCTTGAATCCTCTCATTTTGCAGGCTTCCTGCATTAGGTTTGATTACTAAACAGGAAGCCATTTTCAGAAGGATTCCAATGCCTTACCACCCCTGCTTTCTGAAGAGCACTATGTGAAAACAGATAAACTCAGGCCCTGCAGTTTGAGTCCAGTAAGTCCTTATACAATTTCTTGATAATTGTTGAGCATGACATAATTAGAAATGCCCTCATGTGTCAAAAGGGTGGAGATGGTGCTTCTGTATGACAAAACCAGTTATATTTGGTTATGTCTTCAAACTCATTTGTCAAAACTACATTCGTGGACAATGTCAATGCAACTGTCAATGAAATCCTGCTCTTCTTAGCAATCATCAAATGTTGGTTATATATTTGACACCATGACACTATTAAAATGATTTTTCTTTGTCTTGATACTAGGGATAAACACAGACCTCAAATATGCTAGGCAATCACGTTATCACTGTGATATATCCCTGGCCCAGCAACCTCTGATTAAAAGATAAAACCTATCTATGAAGATGTTCTTAATTCATTCAGTTCATTGGAGTGCCAAAATGGGCTGTTACCAGTCTTCATGTAAGGAAGTCTTATAAATTACCACACATTTTTTACTATACCAAATAGCTTTTATTCCTTTATCGTATTTAAACTTAATAAATATTTAACAAATTTAAAACACAGTAAGGTACATACATGGTCACCATAACAAGTTAACAAAATTCCAATGTCTTTAAACAAGAGAAACTTACATTCTGTTGGGCAGGTCTCACTGAGCCAATCTCAAAGTGTAGCATCTTCAAGAGGTGCTAATAGACAATCTGCTTCCCAGTCCTTTCCAGGTTCAATAGGCTGTCTGGATTACGTGGCTTGTGCCCCCTTGTTCTATCTTCACAGGCAGGATGCTATATCTGACCATTCTTCCTTCCAGTATTATAGCTTTCTCCCTCACCATAGCTAGAAAAACTTCATAACTCTTAACTACCCATGCAATTAAATTAGGTCTACATAGATTACCCCGGAGTACCTCCCTCATCTCATAGTCCTTAACCTTAATCACATCTCTAACATACCTAAGGTTAAGATTTGCAAGCTCTTTTATTGTCAATGTATGTGGTGTGCGTGTCTATATGAAAGTGTTCGTGTGTGTCTGTTGGTATGAAAGGTTGATGTTGGATGCTTGGCCACCTATTTCTGCAGGGTCTCTCAACTGAACCCAGAGCTCACTAGTTCACTTAGTCTAGATTATGAGCTTATTCTAGGCATCACTTGTCTCTGCTTCCCAAGCACCGAAATAACATGTGGACTGTTATCAAGTAGTCCTGACATTTATCTAGGTACAGGGAATTTACACTCATGACCTCATGCTTGAATACCAAGTACTTTTACTGCACACAGCAGCATGTGCTGGGTGCAATTTGCAGGTTCTTAATATTTGCACACAATGAGGGGCTATTGTACTGTTGACCAGACAATCTACATAAAATTTTCAAGTCAACATCCTCACAGTGAGAATTTACAGTATTCCTAACTATTATGGTGTGGTGTATCCACCTTGTCACAACAATTAAAAGCTTCAAATAATCAATTAATTTTATTTATAGTCACACATATATACACTTAAAAAATACCTAAAAATATATTTATCTTTCACTTGGATGGGCAAAATATTCTGTGATCAGTTTGTTTGTGTTCCACACAGTGATTCCTGAGCAGATTTGTTTTCATTTTAGTCATAAATTCTAGGAAACTAATTCATCTAAACTTTGTTATCATACCTAACTGCATCGTAACAATTTTCAGATTACACCAGAAAGCAGCGTAGAGAAACAGTGTGCCAATTACACATTACTACTCCAACAATAGGCTATAGCTTCACACTTCAACATTATGAAGTATGATTTCAGCACTGGAATTTAGACGTTACACAAATTGAACTTAATATTTTTGCTTTGTTATAAAAAAGTTTTTTTTGTTTTTGTTTGTTTGTTTGTTTTTGATTTTTTACCACAAAGAAGGCTTTACCTAAAGCCTGTTTAATCAGGGACACAAACTTACTAAGTCAATGGCATCTGAAAGGACTTTAATAGAAAGGTATTTTATTAAGGCTCATAGGACAAAAACCAATCAACCAACGAACCAACCAACCAAACAAGCCCTACAAAGTTGATTTTCTTTAATTTGTTTTTACCAAGACATTTTACCCTCCAGTTGGAAGGTAAGTTTCCTCACTAGCATCAGTGTGAATGAATGTTAATATTACCCACACAACACAGTGTCAACATGCATCCTCAAGATGCGTTTTCTACCAGGCCATTTATTTACAATCCAGTCTTATTGCTGCGTATTTTAAATCTGTGTAGGCATGCCACTGTAACACTGAAGGCTACAAGTAACATAAATTTAAAATACTTCAGTTTTTAGAATCAGAAACTCATGAGTTAGGTATATTAAATTTAATTTGTAATATGAATGTATTATTTTTTACTCGATATATTTTTTAATTTACATTTCAAATGATTACCCCTTTTCTGGCTCCCCACTCCCTGAAAGTCCCATAAGCCCTCTTCCATCCCCCTGTTCTTCCATCCACCCCTTCCCACTTCCCTGTTCTGGTTTTGCCCTATACTGCTACACTGAGGCTGAGTCTTTCCAGAACCAGGCCACTCCTCTGTTCTTCTTGTACATCATTTGATGTGTGGATTATGTTTTGCGTATTCCAATTTTCTAGGCTAATATCCACTTATTAGTGAGTGCATAATATGATTAATCTTTTGAGACTGGGTTACCTCACTTAGTATGATGTTCTCCAGCTCCATCCATTTGTCTAAGAATTTCATGAAGGACTCCATTGTATATATATACCACATTTTTTGCATCCATTCTTCCGTTGAGGGATACCTGGGTTCTTTCCAGGTTCTGGATATTATAAATAGGTCTGCTATGAACATAATGGACCATGTATCCTTATTACCTGCTGGGGAATCCTCTGGGTATATGCCCAGGAGTGGTATAGCAGGATCTTCTGGAAGTGACCTGCCCAGTTTTCTGAGGAACTGCCAGACTGACTTCCAGAGTGGTTGTACCAATTTGCAACCCCACCAGCAGTGGAAGAGTGTTCCTCTTTCTCCACATCCTTGCCAATACCTGCTGTCTCCTGAATTTTTAATCTTAGCCATTCTGACTGGTGTAAGGTGAAATCTCAGGGTTGTTTTGATTTGCATTTCCCTAATGACTAATGAAGTTGAGCATCTTTTAAGATGCTTCTCAGCCATCTGAAGTTCTTTGGGTGAAAATTCTTTGTTTAGCTCTGTACCCCATTTTTAATAGGGTTATTTGGCTTTCTGTGGTCTAACTTCTTGAGTTCTTTGTATAAATTGGATATTAGCCCTCTATCTGATGTATAGTTGGTGAAGATCTTTTCCCAATTTGTTGGTTGCCTATTTGTACTTTTGATGGTGTCCTTTGCCTTACAGAAACTTTGTGATTTTATGAGGTCCCATTTGTCAATTTTTGATCTTAGAGCATACACTATTGGTGTTCTGTTCAGGAACTTTCCCCCTGTACCAATGTCCTCAAGGGTCTTCGCCAGTTTCTTTTCTATTAGCTTCAGTGTCCAAATCATCACACATGAGTGTGATGTATATACATATATGTATACACACACACACACACACACACACACACACACATATATATATATAATTCTTTAGATGTAGAGGCAGCAAAGGCAGTTTGAAACTTAAGAGATTATTCTTTATTCTGAAAATATTTTATCCATAATATCCATATTCCACTTACTTTTATAATTTCATGTAACTATATTATTCCAGCAAAATGCATTATTAAGTATGTAATGAGATCTAATTTTTTCCATACAAACAAAATTTTTTTCTTTTTTTTCTTTTTTTTTTTTTAGATTTTTTTTATTCGATATAATTTATTTACATTTCAAATGATTTCCCCTTTTCTAGCCCCCCCACTCCCCGAAAGTCCCGTAAGCCCCCTGCTCTTCCCCTGTCCTCCCACCCACCCCTTCCCACTTCCCCGTTCTGGTTTTGCTGAATACTGTTTCACTGAGTCTTTCCAGAACCAGGGGCCACTCCTCCTTTCTTCTTGTACCTCATTTGATGTGTGGATTATGTTTTGGGTATTCCAGTTTTCTAGGTTAATACCCACTTATTAGTGAGTGCATACCATGATTCACCTTTTGAGTCTGGGTTACCTCACTTAGTATGATATTCTCTAGCTCCATCCATTTGCCTAAGAATTTCATGAATTCATTGTTTCTAATGGCTGAATAGTACTCCATTGTGTAGATATACCACATTTTTTGCATCCACTCTTCTGTTGAGGGATACCTGGGTTCTTTCCAGCATCTGGCAATTACAAATAGGGCTGCTATGAACATAGTAGAACATGTATCCTTATTACATGGTGGGGAGTCTTCTGGGTATAGGCCCAGGAGTGGTATAGCAGGATCTTCTGGAAGTAAGGTGCCCAGTTTTCGGAGGAACCGCCAGACTGATTTCCAGAGTGGTTGTACCAATTTGCAACCCCACCAGCAGTGGAGGAGTGTTCCTCTTTCTCCACACCCTCTCCAACACCTGCTGTCTCCTGAATTTTTAATCTTAGCCATTCTGACTGGTGTAAGATGAAATCTTAGGGTTGTTTTGATTTGCATTTCCCTAATGACTAATGAAGTTGAGCATTTTTTAAGATGCTTCTCTGCCATCCGAAGTTCTTCAGGTGAGAATTCTTTGTTTAACTCTGTACCCCATTTTTTAATAGGGTTGTTTGGTTTTCTGGAGTCTAACTTCTTGAGTTCTTTATATATATTGGATATTAGCCCTCTGTCTGATGTAGGATTGGTGAAGATCTTTTCCCAATTTGTTGGTTGCCGATTTGTCCTCTTGATGGTGTCCTTTGCCTTACAGAAACTTTGTAATTTTATGAGGTCCCATTTGTCAATTCTTGCTCTTAGAGCATACGCTATTGGTGTTCTGTTCAGAAACTTTCTCCCTGTACCGATGTCCTCAAGGGTCTTCCCCAGTTTTTTTTCTATTAGCTTCAGAGTGTCTGGCTTTATGTGGAGGTCCTTGATCCATTTGGATTTGAGCTTAGTACAAGGAGACAAGGATGGATCAATTCGCATTCTTCTGCATGCTGACCTCCAGTTGAACCAGCACCATTTGTTGAAAAGGCTATCTTTTTTCCATTGGATGTTTTCAGCCTCTTTGTCGAGGATCAAGTGGCCATAGGTGTGTGGGTTCATTTCTGGATCTTCAATCCTGTTCCATTGATCCTCCTGCCTGTCACTGTACCAATACCATGCAGTTTTTAACACTATTGCTCTGTAGTATTGCTTGAGGTCAGGGATACTGATTCCCCCAGATTTCCTTTTGTTGCTGAGAATAGTTTTAGCTATCCTGGGTTTTTTGTTGTTCCAGATGAATTTGATAATTGCTCTTTCTAACTCTGTGAAGAATTGAGTTGGGATTTTGATGGGTATTGCATTGAATCTGTATAGTGCTTTAGGCAAAATGGCCATTTTAACTATATTGATTCTACCGATCCATGAGCATGGGAGGTTTTCCCATTTTTTGAGGTCTTCTTCCATTTCCTTCTTCAGAGTCTTGAAGTTCTTGTCATACAGATCTTTCACATGTTTGGTAAGAGTCACCCCAAGATACTTTATACTGTTTGTGGCTATTGTGAAGGGGGTCATTTCCCTAATTTCTTTCTCAGCCTGCTTATCCTTTGAGTATAGGAAGGCCACTGATTTGCTTGAGTTGACTTTATAACCTGCCACTTTGCTGAAGTTGTTTATCAGCTGTAGGAGCTCTCTAGTGGAGTTCTTTGGGTCACTTAGGTAGACGATCATGTCGTCTGCAAATAATGATAGTTTGACTTCTTCCTTTCCAATTTGTATCCCTTTGATCTCCTTATGTTGTCGAATTGCCCGAGCTAGTACCTCAAGTACAATATTGAAAAGATAAGGAGAAAGGGGGCAGCCTTGTCTGGTCCCTGATTTCAGTGGGATTGCTTCAAGTTTCTCTCCATTTAGTTTGATGCTGGCTACCGGTTTGCTGTATATTGCTTTTACTATGTTTAGGTATGGGCCTTGAATTCCTGTTCTCTCCAAGACTTTAAGCATGAAGGGATGCTGAATTTTGTCAAATGCTTTTTCAGCATCCAATGAAATGACCATGTGGTTTTGTTCTTTGAGTTTGTTTATGTAGTGGATTGTATTGATGGATTTCCGTATATTGAACCAACCCTGCATTCCCGGGATAAAGCCTACTTGATCATGGTGGATGATCGTTGTGATGTGTTCTTGGATTCGGTTGGCAAGAATTTTATTGAGTATTTTTGCATCGATGTTCATAAGGGAAATTGGTCTGAAGTTCTCTTTCTTTGTTGGATCTTTGTGTGGCTTTGGTATCAGCGTAATTGTGGCTTCGTAGAAGGAATTGGGTAGTGTTCCTTCTGTTTCTATTTTGTGGAATAGTTTGAAGAGTATTGGTGTTAACTCTTCTTTGAAGGTCTGGTAGAATTCTGCACTGAAGCCATCTGGTCCTGTGCTTTTTTTGGTTGGAAGACTTTCTATGACTTCTTCTATTTCTTTAGGCATTATGGGACTGTTTAGATGGTCAAGTTGGTCCTAATTTAATTTTGGTATTTGGTATCTGTCAAGGAAATTGTCCATTTCCTCCAGATTCTCCAGTTGTGTTGAGTATAGGCTCTTGTAGTAGGATCTGATGATTTTTTGGATTTCCTCAGTTTCCGTTGTTATATCTCCCTTTTCATTTCTAAGTTTGTTAATTTGGATACTTTCTCTGTGCCCTTTGGTCATTCTGGCTAAGGGTTTATCTATCTTGTTGATTTTCTCAAAGAACCAGCTCCTGGTATTGTTGATTTTTTGTATGGTTCTCTTTGTTTCTACTTGATTGATTTCGGCCCTGAGTTTGATGATTTCCTGCCTTCTACTCCTCCTGGGTGAAATAGCTTCTTTTTGTTCCAGGGCTTTCAGGTGTGTCATTAAGCTGGTAATGTATGCTCTCTCCATTTTCTTTTTGGAGGCTCTCAGGGCTATGAGTTTTCCTCTTAGCACTGCTTTCATTGTGTCCCATAGATTTGGGTATGTTGTGTTTTCATTTTCATTGTGTTCTAAAAAGTCTTTAATTTCTTTCTTTATTTCTTCCTTGACCAAGGTATCATTGAGTAGAGTATTGTTCAGTTTCCATGTGTATGTGGGCTTTCTGTTGTTTCTGTTGCTATTGAAGACCACTTTTACTCCATAGTGATCAGATAGGAGGCATGGGATTAGTTCGATCTTCTTATATTTGTTGAGGTCTGTCTTGTGACCAATTATATGGTCGATTTTGGAGAAGGTACCATGAGGTGCTGAGAAAAAGGTATATTCTTTTGTTTTAGGATAGAATGTTCTATATATATCTGTTAAATCTAATTGGTCCAAAGCTTCAATTAGTTTCATTGTGTCCCTGTTTAGTTTCTGTTTTCCTGATCGGTCCATTGAGGAAAGTGCAGTGTTGAAGTCACCCACAATTATTGTGTTAGGTGCAATGTGTGCTTTTAGTTTTAATAAAGTTTCTTTTACGAAAGAGGGTGCCCTTGCATTTGGGGCATAGATGTTCAGGATTGACAGTTCTTCTTTTTGTATTTTTCCTTTGACCAGCAAGAAGTGTCCCTCAGGGTCTCTTTTGATGACTTTGGGTTGAAAGTCAATTTTATCTGATATTAAAATGGCTACTCCAGCTTGTTTCCTGAGACCATTTGCTTGTAAAATTGTCTTCCAGCCTTTTACTCTAAGGTAGTGTTTGTCTTTGACCCTGAGGTGTGTTTCCTGTAAGCAGCAAAATGTAGGGTCCTGTTTACGTATCCATTCAGTTAGTCTGTGTCTTTTTATTGGGGCATTAAGTCCATTGATGTTAAGAGATATTAAGGAATAGTGATTGTTACTTCCTATCATTTTTGACGTTATTTTTTAAATTTGAATGCTTAACTTCTTTTGGGTTTGATGAAAGGTTACTATCTTGCTTTTTCCAGGGTGAAGTTTCCCTCCTTGTATTGGTGTTGTCCTCCTATTATCCTTTTTAGGGCCGGGTTTGTGGATAGATATTGGGTAAACTTGGTTTTGTCATGAAATATCTTAGTTTCTCCATCTATGGTGATTGAGAGTTTTGCTGGGTATAGTAGTTTTGGTTGGCATTTGTGTTCTCTTAGAGTCTGCATGAGATCTGCCCAGGACCTTCTAGCCTTCATAGTCTCAGGTGAAAAGTCTGCTGTGATTCTGATAGGTCTTCCTTTATATGTTACTTGGCTTTTTTCTCTTACTGCCTTTAGTATTCTTTCTTTGTTTAGAACATTTGGTGTTTTGATTATTATGTGACGGGAAGTATTTCTGTTCTGGTCCAGTCTGTTTGGAGTTCTGTAGGCTTCTTGTATATTCATGGGCATCTCTCTCTTTAGGTTAGGGAAGTTTTCTTCCATAATTTTATTGAAGATATTTGCTGGCCCTTTAAGTTGTAAATCTTCACCCTCATCTATGCCTATAATCCTTAGGTTTGGTCTTCTCATTGTGTCCTGGATTTCCTGGATATTTTGGGTTACAAGCTTTTTGCATTTTGCATTTTCTTTAACTGTTGAGTCCATGGTTTCTATGGAATCTTCAGCATCTGAGATTCTTTCTTCTATCTCTTGTATTCTGTTGTTGATATTTGTATCTCTGTCCCCTGATTTCTTCCCAAGGCTTTCTATCTCCAAAGTTGTCTCCCTTTGAGTTTTCTTAGTTGTTTCTACTTCTGATTTTAGATCCTGGATGGTTTTGCTTAGCTCCTTCACTTGCATGTTTGTGTTTTCCTGTAATTCTTTAAGAGATTTTTGTGTTTCCTCTTTCATGAGCTCAGCCTGTTGACCAAAGTTCTCCTGTATTTCTTTAAGAGATTTTTGTGTTTCGTCTTTCATGACCTCAGCCTGTTGAGCAAAGTTCTCCTGTATTTCTTTAAGTGTTTTTTGCATTTCCTCCTTGTTGGCTTTTGTATTCTCCTGGATTTCTTTCAATGATTTTTGTGTTTCCCTTGCAAGGGCTTCTAACTTTTGATCCATTTTCTCCTGAATTTCTTTATGTATGACCTTCATGTGTTCCAGTACCAGCATCATGACCAGTGATTTTAAATCCAAATCTTGTTTTACTGGTGTGATGGGGTATCCAGGACATGTTGGTAGAGGAGAATTGGGTTCAGATGTTGCCATATTGCCTTGATTTCTGTTAGTGACGTTCCTGCGTTTGCCTTTTGCCATCTAGATCTCACTGGTGTTAGTTTATCTTGTCAGTGCTGGACTCACCAGTGCAAGCTGCCCCTTCCCAGTTGGCCTCTGGTGCACAGCTTACCTCCTGCACTGCTTGTAGACAGTGTGCTGCTGCCCAGGCTGTTCCGATCCCAAAGCAGGCACCCGAAGGCTCCCGCTGGGGCCAGCTGGATTCACTGGAGCACACTGACTTCTCCCAGCTTGCCGCCCGGAAGCCCAGCTAGCCACTTGCAGGACTTGGAGATGTAATGCTGCCGCCCAGACTGATCTGGATCCAGAAGCGGAGAGAGTAGAGCTAAGGGCTTCTGCTTGAGGCCTTGCCCCAGATTGTGTCTGTGGAGCAGATGGAGCCCGTGTGCACTCCCAGGGAGTGCCGACGGTGTATGCTACTGTGACCTCCCCTGTGTTCCTCTCACTCCGCTGGGCAGCCGATCTGCCAACCGGGCTGTCGCACACAAGGTTAGCCTGGCCGCCCAGTCCCTGAGTCCAGGCAAAAGCCTGGGAGGCCAAGGTCCGAGCAAAGTTCCCCTATGACTGTTAATTGGGTTTGCCAGGTGACTAGGATGGCGGGTGTGTGCGCCCGCGCTCCCTGAAAGTGCCGGGAGAGTCTGCTTTGCTAACAATCACCTGGGCGGGTTGACTCACAGATTGCCCACCAAGCCGCCCAGTTCTTGGGGTCAGTCCTGTGCCTTTTGGGGCCTGGACCCCCGCTTTGTTAGCCTTAGGCTATGCCTGTTACAGGTCTGCCCGCCTGAGCTCTCTGTCGTCCTGCAGGCAAAATGGCGGCGGCGCGCTCGCAGGCCTGGGCAAAAAACCTCCTGGCTGGGTTGGCACCCCGATGGCCCCCCGACCCGCCCAGGGCCTGGGTGCAGGCCAACGCCCGTCGGGCTCAGACCACCGCGGTGTTGGCCTCGGATTATGTTTGTGTACCTCAGTCTGTCCGATTCCTGGAGTACGGAGCCAAGATGGATGCTCCTCTCCTGACTGGTGGGAGGCCGAGTTCTGAAGTGGCCTCCGTGCAGGAAAGGCGCCGCACATCTGCAGCTGCTTGCTGCCCGGCTGGTCAGCGAAGGTCAGTGGTCGTGGGCGCAGGGCCTAACTGGTCCCTGTGACGCCTTGGTTCCACTGCTGATGGCCCTTCAGCTAGAGCAGCCACTGCTGCCGCCGCCGCCGCCGCCGCCGCCGCCGCCGCCGCCGCCGCCGCAGAACCCCATACAAACAAATTAATTCTATAGAATTCGGCTAGCCTGTAAGTTTTCTTTTATTTAAGTTAGGAGTTTAAAAAACAAACAAATAAATCTACCAAAATTTAAAAGCAGCATATCTGTCAAAACTTTGGGATTCTAATTATTCAATAACTAGTATAAAACCCAAATGATAAATGATAGGCTAGTGTGACTTTACTAGTCCTTATCTATTTCGGGCTTGTAAATTCTTTAGTGTTTGTAATCAAATATAGATGGTTTCTGACATCCATATGGCATGCATGTTTTACTGGACAAAAAGCATTTCAAAGAGAGAGAGACAGGAGGGGAGGGGAGAGAAAGGGAGGGGAGAGAAAGGGAAGGGAGGGGAGGGGAGAGGAAGGGAGGTGAGGAGAGGAGAGCCAGGTGTGCCTTTAATCCAGTAGAGGCAGGTATAACTCTGTGAGTTTGAGGCCAGCCTAGTCTACATAGTGAATTCCTGCACATTCAGGGCTATGTAGAGTGTCCCAGTTCAGACTATGATGCTCAGTTATCTTAATTACATGATTATTAACTATTAGGACTATGTGCATTAACTATAAAGACTCTTATTTGAGAAGTTAGTGCTTTGTAGCTGGCAAATGGTATAAGCCACCAAATAAAAAGTGTTTGAGGTGGATCAGTTTAGAAATGGAGTAAACATTATTTCAGTAGTCAGAGTATCAACGAGTAAGAAGGCAGACAAAGCACCGGCAGAGCCACATTCTTCAGTTTCAGAGAGCAGAGATAAAGGAAGGACAGGTTAGCTTCTTTCAGAACAGTGACATCTGTGAGATCAAAAGAACCAGGACACGAACACTCTGTTCTGGGTAGACCTCCATCTTCCACTTTTTCATAGACATCAAGTTGGTGCCACCCAAGGCCATATGGAAATCTATCGCCTTCTGGGACAGTATATGAGGTGTGAGGAAGGAAATATTCAAGACAAAATGCCAGAAGGGGCTGATCTACAATCAGCTTGTCCAAAATGCCTTTGAACACTTTCCAAAGACAGAGATTTTTACCCATCAACTCCAAATATTTTGCTCTTTGCTAGAAAAACAGTACTTTAAAAAAAGGGGGGGCAGGGTGGGAGGCAGGTGGGAGGGTGGGTGGGTGATTACTCGAAAGCACTTTAGAACACATGATCATTCATTTCATGGACAGGAGACGAACAATGGAGCAAGACCTTCAAACTGATTCCATTTTAGGAAGCCCGAAGCTCTCAGGGATCCTAAGAAAGTTACCTTGGTCTCCTTGCTTTCTACATTCATTTTTGTGTTTTTGCCTTTGTTACAATTTTTGCATTCTCCAAATTAATGGAGGTAAGGGGAAACAGCCTAAGCACAAGAGAAAAGAGGGAAAAACCTGACCTCTGAAGCTAACGCATCACATGGAGATAAGGTGGTGAAAACACATTTGCTAGATCAGTAACTGCACACCATGTTCCACAGATGTGCTCATCTGCTGAGGTAAGGATGGCACTAAGTCATCTTTTTACCTAGCTGCCTCCCCTCTTTACTGATCATCACACTGCTGACATCTAGACTATGAACTGCTCTACAGGCTTCTGATTTCTTTCTCATATTCAGATGATTTTGCTCTCAATCTCTGCTTTCACCTAACTAAGCTTTGCTTGCAATAAGCAAAGTCAGTGTCTTGCTCAGAAGCAGAGTTTGCTGCTGCTTAATGAGAAAACTAAAAATCTCATGCAGGCCATTTTGTGATTTATCTTTTACACTGCAGGTTTTCTTGGCCTTTCCCCACTAGGGAACCTCCAAATCCATGTGTGACTTCTGTAGCTGGAACACAAATGTGCATTTAATAATTATTGTTTTCAAAATCCACAGGGATTAGAATGAAATTATAGCACAATATAGGCCTCACAAGTAGTGTAGACTATATTTCATAGCTTGTGCCTTTGATTAAACTGCACAAGGAATCCATGTTTCTTGAATAATTTCTTTAGTTTTTTTCATTTTTATTTAAGTTCCAAGTAAGGTTAGCCCAGAAGCCCTGAATACCCAAGGCACAAATCACATAACAAATGACTCCCATGATGAAGTATGGAGAGGGTCCTGATCCTGGAAAGGATTGATCTAGCATTGGAGGGGAATATAAGAACAGAGAAAAAGGAGGGAGGTGATTGGAGAATGGATGGAGAGAAGAAGGTTTATGGGACATATGGGGAGGGGGGATCCGGGAAAGGGGAAATCATTTGGAATGTAAACAAAGAATGTAGAAAATAAAAATATTTAAAAGACAGAGAGAGAGAGAGAGAGAGAGAGAGAGAGAGAGAGAGAGAGAGAGAGAGAATCTCTTATAAGCATCACCTGACAATAAAAAAGCCTATGGCCAATGAGCTGAGGTAGGAAATTGGAGGTGGGGCACAGGCAGGAGAAGAGAGGATTCTGGGAAATACTGAGACAATTCGAGATTCGAGAGACACACTGGGAGAGATGCTGAAGGAAGACAGTAAGGAAGAAGCAGTCAGGAACAGAAGGAGTGGTAACTAACCAGCAGGTAGATGTTCAGGATAAAGGGAGATTCGCCAGGGAACACTGTGGAGGCCCAAAGCATGAGATCTGAGCAGAGCTTGAGGAGATGTACATAAGCCAGCAGGTGGCTGAACTCAGGATAGAATAAAGAAGGTTAGCACCAGGCTTGGACACACGAGGCTGAGGACCGGTAAGTAACTATGTGGTAAAGAGAATAGTTTGATTGGGTTACATAAGGTATGAGTTAGTAAGGAAATGAACTAAAGCTTACAGCCTAGGAATCTATTAATAAATGATTAGTTTCAAAGTCATCATTGTGGGAGCAGGGGTTGGGAGGAAAAATTGAATTTTTTTTTATCATTTCTGTATTATTTTTAAATTTCAAAACTGTTGGAGGAGCTGACAAGATGGTTCAGCTGGTAAATTAGGCACTTGTAACTAAGTCTGATGACTTGAATTTAATCCTGGCAGGGATTAAAGTAAACTAAAATTTTCTAAAACCCTCCCCCCAAAAGAATATATTGCATTGGATTTGAGGTATGCAGTCTCAGAATTGATTGTTTTTTATACCCTTGTGGCTCTGGGCCAATCTCTATCACCCCAAACCATTAAGAAGCCCCTTTTTTCTAGCTAGTAGTTTAGCCTGCTTAGGGCTAAGAAGCAAACAAGAGGGCCTCCTCTCCCCCTGTGCCTGGCCAATCCCCACTCCTGGGCTGAATGCTCTCTCAAGGCCAGTGAAACCAAAAATTGGGGCGCGGGGTGGAGGGAGTAACTTTAGAGAATTCTCAGAGAGTTCAGACCTAGAGTGGCTCTGGCAGCTTAGCACCACCTTAGACCATTCTCTGATCTTCCCCTGACTCACAGGATAATGACTGAGAAACCAAGTGGACTCAGAACAGGGGCTTGAGACCTATTATTGACTTCAGCTACCTCAGTTCCTGAAGGATCGCCCTGGGACAACTTTGCCTTGGGTGCTGATCACAGGGTCCAGGGACTTTGACCTCAGCCAAAAAGTGAAAGGGAGCTAAGAACAACCCTGGGAGGCCTGGGAACTTTCCTACCTCAGTCAGGAAGGGCAGGAAGGAGAGCCTGGTGCACATGCTGAAGCCTGCAAGGACCGGTCCTTCCCAGTCTTTGTGCCCTGCTGCTTTCCAGCCTGGCAGTGGGGTTGCCAATGTCAATGTGACCTTAGCCAGGTAGCTCTTAGGGCCTCTCTCTCCTCAGATTTACCCTTGGTCTGTGTCATCTCTGGAGGTCCCAGCTCAGTTGTAGCTACTCTGGACTCTTCTGCTCATATTGAGATTAGTGTTCATTCCTTCTTAACATGATATTTTTTCTTTTTTCTCTGGGTGGGGGGGTTGTTTGTGTTTATGTGTGAGGAACTGTTGACTGGCTGTGCACAGGAATGGAACGCTGGTGCCCATAGACTGCAGCCTGCTCCATCTTCCCTAGCTGTGCCTGAGGCAGCTTGTTGGGGATTCTGGCTTCTGAGAGAACAGGTGTCTCCCCCACCCCCTCGCTCTACACTTGTTCCTGTTCTTTGACATAATTTTAGTGAAGCTGAAAGCACAGTTCAGTAATAGATTCCTACCTAGTTGTGTAGGTGTCTGCAGAGTTAGGACTTGTTTATTCTTGGCAGGAAAGCTACTCCTGTGGACTGGGAAAAGAATACAATGAAACATTCTTCTGGTAGTCTCTCAAGGCCTGCTTAAGCACTGCAAAAGCATCCTAGAAAAACTACTGAGAGTGTTTAAGTATAAAATGGACCTAAAACATAATGAAATTTGCCTTACTTTTACCAGAGTTTGGAGTCAAAGCACAAAATAAAACTTAGGGAGAATCCACTTGAGTGCTGGAAGCTCTGTAGCAGCATTGGAGAGAGGGACCAGAGCAGGTGGGGTGGCTTGGGGTTCAGGTACAGGTGTGAGGCCACATGGTTTCCCCATTGCTCACCCCCCATTTCTCACCCCAGTAAAGTTCTGCTCTCCTCCCACAGACTTACAAAGAGCAGCACTCCCACTTGTCCTGGAGCCTTTCAGGATGGGGAGCATGCCCACATCTGGTGCTTCAGGATGCCACCACCAGCTATGAGCTTCACAGGAGTCCTTGCCTGCATCCTAACTTCCTGTGTAGTGGTTGTGGCCAGAGCTGCCACCAAACCTCCTAACACAGAACTTGGATTGTGAGTAGGATGGTAAGTGAGGGCTGACTCAAGGAACCTGCCAGTGGGTTTGGGTGTGTGGGGGGGGCGATGGTGGCAGCCAACAGAACTTTGGGAACAGCAAATCCCATGGGTGAGGATGTGTATTAGGCTGACCAGCACCACTGATTTCCCCCTCTAATCCACAGACAGAGGCAGTGGCAGTTTATGAGGTGTCAGGAGCCTCAGAGCCACTACTCAAGTGGTTCTCCGTGACAGTAGTCCCTGGGGCTCCTCAGCTGAAGGTTTCTACAACTCCTTTGATCATTCAATTCCTAGATGAGAGACCTAAAATTTTCATATTAATAAAAAGGCTTAGTGAGCACTAGAGCTGGGCAGATATCTACCCTCTCTGCTGTTATGTTGACCTCCCTGCCAATAATCCCACAATATGATTTGTCATATTCATCTAGGCTGCTCTTACTCCAACTGGCCAGCCCTCATGGCCATGTTTTCAAGGTTCCTACCCCATGATCTCTTCTCTTCTCTCTACCTTCTGCTCTTTCCCCTTGTAGTATTGCCTCAGACCACAAAGATAATAGTATTGTTGTTCTTGCCTGAAGACAGACTCACTTACATTGTGAATGAATATACCATCCTATACTATCACAGCTGTTTTCTAAATATTCTTGAATGTTAGCAGAATGGTTATTGTCCAAGGTAACTTCATCCCACAATGCATGTTTTATTTCCCTATTGGTTGATAGAGTCAACATGTTCAGATGCCCCTATTAAAATATGAATTTCAGATTGAGTTTACTCAACTTCTAGTGTAGTGTTTTGTCACTTAGAGGGTCATTAGGTAGCTCAGTACAATTTTTTTATTGACATCTCTCTGCATTTTTCTAGAGAATTCCTAAAACTTAAAACATAAAGAGAGAAGAGAAGGGTAAAGATGATCTTTTAAAATCTCAACAGTGATCATAACTTTTTTTTAAAAAAAAAGTCCCTTGCTTTTTTTTTTATGTATAGGAGGCATCACATCTCTCCTGAAACTGTCAGAAAGGCATGCTAACCAGATCCTCTAAGCCAAGTCATTTTCCTCTACCACTAGATAGATACCTCGCATACACTCATTTATTTTCATGTTTGGAATCATCCACTTCCAGAGTTCCTAGTTACGAAACACTTAAGGAGTTAATAGCTGACACTTCAATGGGCTATATTAATTTGCTAATTTTAGCCAGAGAATTACTAGAAGAAAAAGGGTTTAAAAGAGCACTGTATCATCTTATGGTTCTGTGGGTCAGAAGTCCATACAGATGTGTGGGTTCTCGACTTAAAATTTGAAACCCAGTGCCAGTATGGGAGGGCTGGGGAGAAAGCCCATTCTAAATTGTTTCTGGTTGTAGACAGTGAGTGAACTTTTTCATGCAGCTATAGGGCAGAAGCCTTGTTGACTGTTGATCAGAGCTCACACTCAGCATGAAAAGTCTTCTCTCAAGGCCTTCTTTGCAGCTCATCATCTTCAAAGTCAGCAAGGGCACTCTAAATCAGTCCCAAGTTTCAAATTTCTCTGACCTCTCTCCATCTGTCACCAGCCATAAAGAACACTCTGCTTTTAGAGGAATGTAGTGAGATTGAGCCCAATCACATGGCCTCTCTTTTGATTATGTCAATGTCAAGTCACTATTATTTTTAATCACATCTTCAAAAATTCCTTTGACAATAACACAATATGATCATGGGTTAAAAATATGATAAAAATCCAAGACCTAAGTAAATGTGACTCTCATCAGATAAAAATTTGGGGCACTGATTTCCAGCTAGACATGCACAAAACCAAAACTAGAAGAGAGTCAACTCAAGGAGCAGGACATCTCAGCCTCAGCACTGTTGGCATATGGTCCAGATACTGGGATGGATTCCTCCCCCAGAAGGTCCCTAACACTTCCTTATGTGCTCCATTATCATTATTTTGACATTCTTTTTTTAAATAATATTTATTTATTTTTTTAATGTGAGTACACTGTAGCTAACTTCAGACACACAAGAAGAGGGATCAGATATCCTTATAGATGGTTGTGAGTCCCCATGTGGTTGCTGGGAATTGACTCAGGACCTCTGGAAGAGCAGTCAGTGCTCTTAACCTCTGAGCCATCTCTCCAGCCCCTATTTTGAAATTATTTTCTTTTTTTAAAGATTTATTTATTTTATGTATGTGAGTACACTGTTGCTGTCTTCAGACACAGAGAAGAGGGCATCAGACCCCATTACAGATGATTGTGAGCCACCATGCAGTTGCTGGGAACTTAACTCAGGACCTTTGGAAGAGCAGTCAGTGCTCTTAACCACTGAGCCATCTCTCCAGCCCTGTATTTTGGAATTCTTAACACTCTGCTCACACAGCCATGTAAGAAAATACTTCTGTGTCAGAGATGAAAACAAGACTTGAAGGGATCGGTGAGCATCCCCTAAGGCCACTCATCTCCATGGGGATGGAAATAAGGTTATGTATCCATGGCCAACCATCCATGTCCCTAGAATCCTTCACGGGCTCCTGAGGCTGCCGTGTGATGTGTCACAAGCTGGGTCACCAGAGTGCACCTCACAGTTCTGAAGGAGTCTGGATCTTAAGTGTGAGGAGGGTTTTGTTCCCTCAGAGTATTGCAGAGAAGCCTTCCCTTGCCTCCAGCATCTCCTTGTGGTTTCTGTCCACCCTTCCCATACTCTGACTTGTAGATGTCTCACTCCAGTCTCTCTGCTCAAACATCCTATGGACACATCTGAGTCTTCAAATGGCCTTAATGAGGACTCCAGTCATGGGGTTGGGACCTGTCTCAGCAGCACTGCACAACCTCATCTCAAGTCCCTACATCTGCAAAGGCACTGTTTGCAAAGGAATCCACATGAGCATGAACTGTGGGGGGTGGGGGGGGCACTATTTGATCCACTGCAGTCATTGGGCCAGAATTGTGAAAGAAATCCCTTCCCCGAAGCCAGGCCTTCTTCTCTCTTCTCCCTCCAACAGCCTGATTCGGAATTATCCTGGGCAGTTATGGAAGTCCAAGCCAGGAAAGGGTCTGTAGGCGCCCAGATGCAGATGAGGGTGGGAAAGAGGTGGGGGATGTCTCAGAAATGCACAAAATGGGGTTGGAGAAGGAGGCAGGGTTGGGGGTAGGAAAAGCAAAGAGGTAGGCGTCCATGATGGCCTGAACAGGTCCAAAGTCTCCTAGGGAGAAGCCAGCATCCAACTTGTTTACTTATTGGCATGTTTTGCTGCCTCCAAAAGGAAACAGTTAAAAACAAGAAATCTGGGTTGGTTCCCAAGCAGTCCCTATCTGTCACCTTGTCTCCTCAGGCAAGCATTGCCTCTGCTGGCCTCTATCTGCCACCACCAGTCAGGAAACCGAGCAGCCTCCACTTTATTCCACTTGAGCCTAGCCAAACTGTTGCTCTTTAGTGGGGGGCAAAGAAACCAATTCGCACCCTGGAAAAGAGCCTGGAGAGGGTGGGGGCAGGGAAAGGAGCTGGGCCCCAGGTTCCCCAGCATCATCGGATTGCACCTGGCTGGGGCTGGAGTCACCTGGAACACACAGCTCTGCAGCATCTCCCTAGCCAGGACGAGCCTGATGCACTGGGTGGGCTGAGAACAGAGGCAAGCTGGGGAGCACAGGGCTGGTTCAAGGGCAGGGGGTGGGGGTGGGGGCAAGAGGGAGATACAGAGCTGGGGCGGGGCGGGGCGGGGCGGGCTGGGCAGCGGCCACCTGACTTCCATGGAAGTGATATTCCTTGAGATGTCCATGACATTGATGCTGGCGTTCCCATTGCTGTTCCCTGAATCCTGCCCTTCCAGGAGAGGGAAGAGGTTCTCATCCTCTGGCAGCCAGCAATTGATCTCAGTCTTGCTGCAGACACAACCTGCAGGGCAAGACAGCAGGGAGCCCACAAGGTCCAGGCAGACTCTTCCAAGCAAGAAAATCTGCCAGAAACTACACTTGGCTGGCGCAGAGAGACATCCACCACTGATCTCTAGTTCTAAAAAAGAGGAGGAGGAGGAGGAGGAGGAGGAGGAGGAGGAGGAGGAGGAGGAGGAGGAGGAGGAGGAGGAGGAGGAGAGAGAGAGAGAGAGAGAGAGAGAGAGAGAGAGAGAGAGGTGGGGTGGGGGGGAGTGGGGAGTGGGGAGAACAGGGTGGGGGGTAAGGAAACAAAGACAGCGAGGGAGGGGGGGAAGGGGAACGGGGGCCTCTCTTTGAAATGCCTAATGATCAGATGCAAAATCCTTCAGCACAGGAAACCATCCAGGCCGCCTCAACTGCTGCCCCACTGGGTGGGAGCCTTGGGTCCCTCTTGTGGCGTGTTCTGCCAGGTGTGGTGGCCAGGTTGGCGCTCGCCTGCTTGCGGGGTCCAGGAGCTCTGAAAAGGAGGCAAGCCCTCCTACTCCGAGTCCGAGGCTTTGCAGAGTTGCAGCAACAGATGGTGGGGAAGCAAAAATAATAATAATAAAAAGAAAAAAAGATGGTGCTAAAGTCACCAAGTCCCACCTCCTGGGCAGAACTAAAATGGACAACCTGCAACACACAGTCGTACACACTCATGTGCACAGGCACGGACCTGGAGGAAGAAGAGAAGGAAGATGCAGTCAGAGCTGCAGCAGCCACCTTAAATGGCTAGCTATGCGCCTGCAGAAATGTACAAGTGCTCCAAGCCTTAGGAAACACGCAGATTATTGGAGCATCTTCCTTGGCTCCCTCCCTCCCTCCTCCCCTCCCTCCTCCCCTCCCTCCTCCCCTCCCTCCTCCCCTCCCTCCTCCCTTTCCTCCTCGCGGCCTCCTCCCTCCCACCTCCCCCCCCGCCCCCCCCCCCCCCGCACGGGCTGGGAGTGGCAGGAGAGCAGAATCTCACCCACCCTCCCCTCTCCTCACCCCTCTCTCTCCGCCCTTCCTCTCCCTCCCGCTTCCCCACCCACCCACCTACTCACCAGCTCTTGGCTTTCGCTGTTCTGCCACCCACAGCCGCTGCCGGCCCGCTCGCTGCAGTTGAGGGGAAAAACAGAGGGAAAGGAAAAGTTGCAGTTGGGATTCAGAGGGCCGGCCTCGGGGAGGGAGAGTTGGCAAGCAGGCTTCCTGGCCTGGTGCTGCCCGGTTTTGCTGCAAACTCCTCCATGGGAGGAAGCGAAATGAGTGTGGCTGAGGTGACTGGGGTGCTCCCCAGCCTGGGTGAGGGGCTCGGGCTCGCAGACAGTGACAGGGAACAGGAGCACACAGGAACCCCAGCGAGGCAGCCAGGGACACAGGCTGCAGACCTGCAGACCTAGATCTGAATGACACTCATCTGGGTAATCAAGAGTCCAGGAGCCGAGCTCGGCTTGGGAGGGGACTGCGGGGCGGGGTGCACTGAGTGCCCCCGAGTCTATTGCTCCTTCTTGGCGGTGCATTTTGGGTTCAGCCTTGGGCAAGCAGGGAGTAGAAAGGGAGAGAGAGAGGGAAGGAGCGCCTGCGGGACTGCTCTGGAGAACCGAGGTGACCCAGGGCGAGCCTTGCAAGCTAAAGAAATGGCCGGCCAGGAAATTGAGACTTGAAGGGCATTTTTTGACAATCACTGCACCAGCACCTTTGAGGCCAGCTTCTTGGGCTCAGCCCTCGGGTGCGCCGAGCTGGCAGCCTGGTGAGGGGGCGGGCAGACTGCTCTCTCCCAATGATTTGGGGGCCACAGAACTTCCTCTTTCCATCCCCCACAAACACCCTTCCTGGTAGGGGCTCAAAACAGGTGCAGCCTTCCAGGCAAGTTTAGACCTGGTTGGGAGAGAAGTATGTCCCCCCACACAGATTTTTGCCTCGATAGGATTGTTTTAAAAATAAAATGCAAATGTAAATATGCGAAATGCGAGCTTTTTCCTGAGAAAACCTGAGATTTTGCCATGAGAAAGGAGAAGAAAGGATTATGGGAGTCCCAGCAGGCAGACACCCTAAGCATTCTCATGCAGAAGAAGGCAGCTCTCTCCTCCCCTAGCTTGGGAAGGGTAGGCAAGGGAGGAAAATACATTGAATTCAACAGCATCCAGGATCTGAAAGGATTCTCCCTGCCCCACCGCACCCCATGGATTCCAATGCAGGTCATGCAACTTGTAGGCAAGATGGGGGAAGGGGTGTTGCGGTGCCACCAACCTGCCCCTAGTGCCACCAACAGACGGACCCGATGTCTCCCCATAACACTTATTGCTGGGAGTAAAACTTGGGTGAAAGGAGGAAAAGAAAAGAACAGGCCTAAAAAAGGCAGTTTCCCGACTTCTTCTTCTTCTGTTTTATTATTATCCAAGATGGCTCTTTATTGCTTTAGTCATAGAGGAAGAAAGAATACCGTTTGTGGGGCGGCCCCTGGGTAACTGGTGAGGAGCATCTCCTGGATGGTGTGGTAGCCAGATGACAAGAACATAGACCTTGACAGTCTGCCCCTCTTTACTTGTCATTTTTAGCTTTCTTTTCAAAGTTTCTAGGTAAAGACAGAATTGAAAGTCTGACAAACACACATCACCATTTCCCACATCCCATAGCTCTAAACTTTTCAAAGCCACACTCATCTGAAAAACCTTCCTACGGACCACACACATGAAGATCTTTTAAGTACCATTCCTCCTGCCTTTGTCAAAAACATGTTTTCAATAACATTTAATATATCACTAACTTCCTAACAGAAGTTAAAGGATATTCAATATTTTTGTCAAAAAAAGTTTTGTTTGACATAGCATGTGAACTTTACAATGTACATACATTATAGGTCAAATTCCCAAAACTGAAGGTCACACAGTATGCACACAGAGCACTGAATGCAGGCGCCCTTCCCCAACTTTCCCTCTTCTACTTTCCACACCAGGAAACCAACAAATAACAGGGCTCTGTGACTTAATGTGAAACACTGAAGCCATCACTAAGAGAAATGCTGCAAGATGTGTCTATAAAGAGAACCCCAGAGGGTCCTTAAGGCAAGTGGTGGGTGGCGTTCTGTAGGCTGTTCCAGGCAGCATCGCCTTCTCCTTCAAGGGTGGCTCCATCTTGGAAAGAAATTAGCTTGCACCTTTATTCAGGTTTGACTTTTGGGGTCACTTCTCACTTTGATGTTCTTAGGACTGGCAGGTTTGGGAGCAGGTGACCCTCCCTTTGGCTTTGGGGGGTTACTGTGACTGGGGAAGCTGGCTGTTTGCTGCTTGTCCTGAATTGTTCTCTGCTGTTCCCGAAGTCTCTCTTCCCACTGTATGGACCTTCTACTGAGTTGATCTCCCCATTTCTCAACTAAACAATTTTCAAGAAGCATCATTCTTGAATGCCACTCATAACACATCATTAGGACATCTTGATGGGGCAGGATGTGTGGACACTGGCAGGAGGAATTGGTGATGAGAGGGACTTGCATTCGAGGGATATAGGTGAGGAGGACTTGAAGATCTCTTTCACATCTACCACAGTTGTGACCCCATTGCAACCACTCCTCTGGACGGCTTTTATTTTGGCATGAATAACATAGCTGTACTTTTTGCTCAGGTTTGTTGCCAAGGTTGGCTTCACCTTCTTGCACTTGCACTGATCAGGGCTCAGACGTTTACAGTCTGCATCAAAGGACCTTTCTTTCACCACCATATCTTGTGTGATGTCTATCCACTTTACATCTTCCGGAAGGTCAGCGACTATTGCCTTGGGAGAGATGCACACTCCAGGGTCATAGGCCGGCAGCTCACCGCAGGCCAGGCTCTCTGGCCAGCTGTGGTTATACATCTTCATGAGGGGCTTGCAGTCGTCACATGCTCGCTGGCACACAGACTTGCAGGGCTCGGCAGGATCCTGCAGGATCTCCAGGGTACAGTTGGGTGTGTACATGGCACAAAGGAAGAAGTGCAGCACGGAGCTGCAGTTCAGGTCCACTAGCTCCTCATACTGCTAGAGAGCAAGGATGGCATTCTCCTGAGTGCTGTGGTACAGGTGGTTGGGCATCTGGGTGACCTTCCAGGGCTTGTGCCTACACATGGGGATGCACACAGCCTCGCATGGCTCTCCCTGCGCTCCCAGCGCCAGGCACAGCCACAGGCATGAAGCCACCATGGCGGAGAAGATCATGGCACTGTCCTCCTGGGCTGCAGTCCCTGGTGGGAGGACCTTTGTCTTCCAGCCCCGCTGCTCTCCTCATCTCTACCTAGGGCCAGTAGAGTGAGCTTTCCTGCTGGAGCTCCAGTCCGCACTGTTGGGGAGTTCTGGGGCTTTGGCTGTAGATGCCCCCTGGGCACACCAGCGCCAGCAGCGCCAGCACTCAGCACCGACCCGCATGGGAAGCTCCAGTCTTGGGCCCGGCAGCTCAGAGTGCTGTGGGCAATGGCCACTGTAGAACCCTATTTATCCAGACTCATCCCCTGACAGGAGCTCAGCAGCCTTGGCAGCAGCAAGAACAGAGCAGGCTCCCACTCCGCTGCCCCACCCCCAGCACTCCTGCAGAAGCGATGATGTCATCTCCGCCACTCCACAGCCAAGGGCTATAGTTTTGCATTTCCCCCAAAGTCTCTCCTTTTTTTTTTTTTTTTGTTTTTTAGTCTTCGAGTCTTTTTTCTTCAGATCAAGAAAAGCAGCATCTTGCTTTCAGTCATTTGGGACGCTGGATACAAACCTGTGCAAGGGGAGACTTTGCTAAGTCGGCCTTAAAGTTTCCCTAAGTACAGAGTTGGAGCAACGTGACCCTGTTGTCGCCCTTTAATATTGAAACATTTGTTGTTCCTTTCCGATAGGTGGCGAAAGAAGGGTCTCAGTCCTGAGGATGGTGTTGAACAGGGAAAGCCTAGCAAAGGAAAGCTAGGTGTTGGAGCTAGCACTGGCAGTTTACATAAGCCTCCCCCAGCCCGCTCTGAATCCTGTGGAGTATGTTATTGTTATTGATGTTGTTTTGTGGCCACTGGACTTAGTTCTGGCTCAAGTTTTTTTCATTTTTTTCATTAATTTATTTTTCACTTTACATCTTAATCGCAGCACCTCTCCCGGGCCCACTCTTACCAGCTCCCACCGCCACACCCCTCCCCTCTTCCACAGAGAAGGTGAAGCTCCCCTTGGGTAGCACCCTGCTCTGGGTTATCTCCCACTAAGGCCCAACCAAAGAGTCCAGCTGGGCTAAGGGGATGGAAGGCAGGCAGCAGAGTCTGAGATGTGGGATGGGATGAGGGGATCAAGTGGTTAAGGCAATGGGCCAGATTTGCATTTTTAAATTACGTCCTTTCGAGTCATAGAAAGTCTTGCAACCAAAAAAAGCACAGGACCAGATGGTTTCAGTGCAGAATTCTACCAGACCTTCAAAGAAGAGTTAACACCAATACTCTTCAAACTATTCCACAAAATAGAAACAGAAGGAACACTACCCAATTCCTTCTAGGAAGCCACAATTACGCTGATACCAAAGCCACACAAAGATCCAACAAAGAAAGAGAACTTCAGACCAATTTCCCTTATGAACATCGATGCAAAAATACTCAATAAAATTCTTGCCAACCGAATCCAAGAACACATCAAAACGATCATCCATCATGATCAAGTAGGCTTTATCCTGGGAATGCAGGGTTGGTTCAATATACGGAAATCCATCAATACAATCCACTACATAAACAAACTCAAAGAAAAAAAACACATGGTCATTTCATTGGATGCTGAAAAAGCATTTGACAAAATTCAGCATCCCTTCATGCTTAAAGTCTTGGAGAGAACAGGAATTCAAGGCCCATACCTAAACATAGTAAAAGCAATATACAGCAAACCGGTAGCCAGCATCAAACTAAATGGAGAGAAACTTGAAGCAATCCCACTGAAATCAGGGACGAGACAAGGCTGCCCCCTTTCTCCTTATCTTTTCAATATTGTACTTGAGGTACTAGGTCGGGCAATTCGACAACATAAGGAGGTCAAAGGGATACAAATTGGAAAGGAAGAAGTCAAACTATCATTATTTGCAGACGACATGATCGTCTACCTAAGTGACCCAAAAAACTCCACTAGAGAGCTCCTACAGCTGATAAACAACTTCAGCAAAGTGGCAGGTTATAAAATCAACTCAAGCAAATCAGTGGCCTTCCTATACTCAAAGGATAAGCAGGCTGAGAAAGAAATTAGGGAAATGACCCCCTTCACAATAGCCACAAACAGTATAAAGTATCTTGGGGTGACTCTTACCAAACATGTGAAAGATCTGTATGACAAGAACTTCAAGACTCTGAAGAAGGAAATGGAAGAAGACCTCAAAAAATGGGAAAACCTCCCATGCTCATGGATCGGTAGAATCAATATAGTTAAAATGGCCATTTTGCCAAAAGCACTATACAGATTCAATGCAATACCCATCAAAATCCCAACTCAATTCTTCACAGAGTTAGAAAGAGCAATTATCAAATTCATCTGGAACAACAAAAAACCCAGGATAGCTAAAACTATTCTCAGCAACAAAAGAAAATCTGGGGGAATCAGTATCCCTGACCTCAAGCAATACTACAGAGCAATAGTGTTAAAAACTGCATGGTATTGGTACAGTGACAGGCAGGAGGATCAATGGAACAGGATTGAAGATTCATAAATGACCCACACACCTATGGTCACTTGATCCTCGACAAAGAGACTGAAAACATCCAATGGAAAAAAGATAGCCTTTTCAACAAATGGTGCTGGTTCAACTGGAGGTCAGCATGTAGAAGAATGCGGATTGATTCATCCTTGTCTCCTTGTACTAAGCTCAAATCCAAATGGATCAAGGACCTCCACATAAAGCCAGACACTCTGAAGCTAATAGAAAAGAAACTGGGGAAGACCCTTGAGTACATCGGTACAGGGAGAAAGTTTCTGAACAGAACACCAATAGCGTATGCTCTAAGAGCAAGAATTGACAAATGGGACCTCATAAGGTTACAGAGTTTCTGTAAGGCAAAGGACACCATCAAGAGGACAGATCGGCAACCAACAAATTGGGAAAAGATCTTCACCAATCCTACATCAGAAAGAGGGCTAATATCCAATATATATAAAGAACTCAAGAAGTTAGACTCCAGAAAACCAAACAACCCTATTAAAAAATTGGGTACAGAGTTAAACAAAGAATTCTCACCTGAAGAACTTTGGATGGCGGAGAAGCATCTTAAAAAATGCTCAACTTCATTAGTCATTAGGGAAATGCAAATCAAAACAACCCTAAGATTTCATCGTACACCAGTCAGAATGGCTAAGATTAAAAATTCAGGAGACAGCAGGTGTTGGAGAGGGTGTGGAGAAACAGGAACACTCCTCCACTGCTGGTGGGGTTGCAAATTGGTACAACCACTCTGGAAATCAGTCTGGCGGTTCCTCCGAAAACTGGGCACCTCACTTCCAGAAGATCCTGCTATACCACTCCTGGGCATATACCCAGAGAATTCCCCACCATGTAATAAGGATACATGCTCTACTATGTTCATAGCAGCCCTATTTATAATTGCCAGATGCTGGAAAGAACCCAGGTATCCCTCAACAGAAGAGTGGATGCAAAAAATGTGGTATATCTACACAATGGAGTACTATTCAGCCATTAGAAACAATGAATTCATGAAATTCTTAGGCAAATGGATGGAGCTAGAGAACATCATACTAAGTGAGGTAACCCAGACTCAAAAAGTGAATCATGGTATGCACTCACTAATAAGTGGTTATTAACCTAGAAAACTGGAATACCCAAAACATAATCCACACATCAAATGAGATACAAGAAGAAAGGAGGAGTGGTCCCTGGTTCTGGAAAGACTCAGTGAAACAGTATTCGGCAAAACCAGAACGGGGAACTGGGAAGGGGTGGGAGGGAGGACAGGGGAAGAGAAGGGGGCTTATGGGACTTTTGGGGAGTGGGGGGGGCTAGAAAAGGGGAAATCATTTGAAATTAAATAAATTATATCGAATAAAAAAATTAAAAAAAAATTACGTCCTTTCAATCCATTTTACTTGTTTGTTTGCTTGTTTGTTACTGCATGAGTGTGTGTGTGTGTGTGTGTTGTACACGCCATTGTCCACACAGGAAAGTTGGGGGACAACTTTCAGGAGTTGGCTTTCTCCTGCTTCACTCTATGCTCTAGGGATTGAACTCAGATTGTCAGATTTCATGAAAATGTTTTTCCAGGCTCAGCCCTCTCAGGGACCTTGAAAATCATTTTTTAAAATTAAAACAAAGCAACATTCATTGAAGAAAGAAAGTTGTATGGTTATAAACATTTTGTTTGGCAACATAAATTTTGATAAAGATTTTCTCCCAAAACAAATTCTAGAAAGAAATTAAATTGTATTTTACTTTTCTAATAGTCAAGGGTAATAAAAATTATTGAAGGCTCAGAAATACTTTATGTTAATATTTCTAAATAATATATTAAAATTATTTTATTGCTATGGTTTTGTTTTTCAGGAATATGCAAGATTATATATAAAAAGGTGGACATCTATATCCACATACAAAAGTCTTTTTTACTAATTTTCATTTTAATAATGGGAAAAACAGGAGCTATAACCCCAACAAACCATGATATTCAAGGTAAGCTAACTCTGTATGTAATAGAAAAAGAGGCTATGCTTTTAAATATTAGCAAATTAAAAGCTAACTAAATGTGTGTAACATTTCTAAGATTTTATGTTTTTATCATGATAATTGCTTGGTTCCTACTGATTTTTGTCAGGCATTGACTGCTTAGAAAACCTTAATACCTTAATGATTGCTGACATAGGGAGAAGTAATCTTCCCCAGTGATGAGTCCCCTAATTGGTTATTCAGCACCAAGTAACCAACCCTAAAAACATGTACATATAAGCCACACTAAGTGGACTCTGCTGTAAGTTGAATAAAAGGTGTACCCTATCTTCCCCTTACAAAAGATAAATGTGAAGCTAGGTTGTAGATCAGAGATGATAAGCGACCCTAATATGAGAAGTCTATGACTTTAAACCAGAAAGAGAGTAGTGAGCATCTCTTAACATATTTTTTTATTGTCTGATCTTTGCTATTCTGGGGAAGGGAATGGCATAAAAATTATACATTAGGCCGTCTTTAATGACTCTGTGCCATCAACCCTTCCCATGAAGACATGTTTCTGTCTAAACTAGAATTATCTACGCTGTTCACATTTAGAGCCATCTAGTACTCTGACTGGTCAGTCAAAAAGTAGTTAATAGGTTCATTTTGGAGAGCTTCTTTAGAAGAGTGCCTGCAAAAAAGAAAAAAGAAAAGAAAAGAAAAAAAGAAAGAAAGAATGAAGGAAGGAAAGAAAGAAAGAGTAAAGAAATGCAAATTTTCTTTTATAGTGAAGCACTATGGAAACCTTGCTGAATACATGCATGTGTAGAAACTTTGCACAACACTTGTGCCAGGTGAATAGATGTTATTTCCAAACATGAGACAGGAGCTCTTACAGGACAGCCTTCTTCCACACGTCATTATCATCTCCAGTACAAGTAGCACACATGGTTATCAAAATGACCAATAATGACAAAGCAAATGTTCCTCTACTATAAAGACATGTGGCCATAAAAGTAAATACTTCTGGACTCAGAGAATAAACATGTGTACTGGCTGGTTAGTTTGTCAACTTGACACAAGCTGGAGTTATCAAGAGAAAGGAGCCTCCCTTGAGGACATGTCTCCAGGAGATCTAGCTGTAAGGCATTTTCTCAATTAGTGATCAAGGGGGAGGGCTCAGCTCATTGTGGGAACTAACATCCCTGGGCTGGTAGTCCTGAGTTCTATAAAAAAGCAAGCTGAGCAAGCCAGTAGAAGCAATCTAGTAAGCAGCACCCCCCCCCCCATGGCCCTCCTCCAAGTTCCTGACCTGTGTGAGTTTCTGTCTTGGCTTCTTTTGATGATGAACAGCTGTGTGGAAGTGTAAGCTGAATAAACCTTTTCCTCCCCAACATGCTTCTTGGTCATGGTGTTTTGTGCAGGAAGACAAACCCTGACTAAGACAATAAGAAATTCTACTTATAGAAAGTTGAAAACAGTGGCAAGGTAAGAAGTTGACTACTCATAAAAAGACTGCTTTGTTCAGAGTCAGCTTTACAATATGAAATCTGAGTTTTTCTTGGAGTTATTTTTTATATATATAATTAGCAACTATGCTGAATGTCTGCTTTGAAGTGTGAGGTGTTTTCTCCACAGAAAAAGATTTGATATCCCAAGAGTGTGTTCCTAGCTGGGTGGTTGGTCCCTGTCTGGAATCCCAGCAATGAAGAGTCTATGACTGGAAGATGATGCACTTTGAAATTAGCTTAGGATGCTCAATGAAAGAGACGGGGTTATGGGAGGGGAGAACATGTGCCAGAGAAGTGTATCTCAGACTACTTGAGTTAAAGCATTTCTGGTGGACTTTGTAACAGGACAGACCATTGTGAAAATAATGGTCTCAGGTTTGGGAATCAGAAAACTGTGTTTCAGTCTTTGCTGATGACCAGAAGTTAAAGCAACTCAGATAATTTCTGTCTCAAGAGGTCTTTATATTTTATATAAACAAGTTATTAAGTGAAAAGCAGAAAGGGCTGTAAATGATTTTCAAAATTTTGTCTATTTAGGTCAGATTCATACTCTTTTCTAGAATTTTCCAAAGCAATTCTTAGGCAGGCTCTGAGGAAGTGTCTACACAATAGCAAATTCAAATTTTATTCCCTTATTCAGAAATGAATGGAAAAATAACTCCTTTCCAAAGATTCTACTTTCTAGAATTTGTAAATGTCTTTCAAAAAGATGGCCTTTACACATGGGGTTAAACTGAGTCCCCTGAGATTAAAAACAAACAAACAAACAAACAAAAAACAAAAAAACAAATAACGAAGTCATTTTCACATTCTATTCAAGATTTCTTATGTCAGAATCGTACATGGCTCTTTTTGAAGTGTTTTCACATTCTACCTTCTCTGAGTATTTGAATAACCACCACCATGTGATTTATTGTTTTCTTATTACTTCCTGTGTCATTCAAAAAACAGTGGAGAGAATATACTCTATTAAAGAGATTTATCACATCAAGGGGAGGAAACTGGCTCTGAAATTGCTTAGCAGCATGAAGACAAAAATTCCTAGATGAATTTCCAGTAATGGCTCCCAAAGCAACAATGAGAACTATTCTGCAAAAGAAGTTGTTGCCCCTGAAAAGCTGGACAGCTGCAGATTCAGGAAGTTATTTGCTGAATTGCTGATGTGACTGTTGCCTTCCCAAACACACCCTTCCCTGGATCATAATACATAAAGGGAGAGAATGGATAGCTCATATCCTACCTTGCATCTTCATGTGTTCCAAACTCAAACTTAACTTGGGAATTGTGGATTAGCAGAACTTATGTCAACAAATAACCCTATCTTGTAGTATGACTTTTCTATCTCTCCTTAAGGAAAGGCAAACTGTTGTTCAATAAGGTTTTCGGTTTTGGTTTTCCTCAGGGGCCACCTCACTTTGTATGAAGATACACAAAATGTGTTTGGATAGCTAGCTTCCTTTTTAATCCCAACCAGGAGGGTGATGTACAAATAGTAAATACATTAGAGATTAAATTCTCATCATAGACATCATTTAGCATAAAGGACAATGGGTTTTAATCTAGATTGGCAAGTAACATGGGATAAAAGAGGAAAAGTGAGTCCTGAAACCACGAGAAGAGGAGCTAGGAGCTAGTCAGGCAGATAGGTACAGGACTTCAAAAATGAAGGACTTCTGAGTCCTGTCTATGGCCAGAACGGCAAGCAGTGTTCCAGGCAGAGATAATCATTCCCTTTCTGGTTTCAGTTTTACCCTGGATAGAGGCCGGACAGACATGCCATATATGTTCTTGCCAGAGGCAATGCTAGATGCCCAAACCCTAGTCCAACCACCAGGATAGAAAAACACACGCATAGGAGGATAAACTGGATAGAAAAGTTCATCCTTGATCTCAATCTATAGTCAGCCACAAGTTATCAAAAAAGTCCTTAGACTATCAGCTTTGTCTCTCCCAAGCTATGGGAACCTGCTTTCCAGTGGTTTTGCTTGCTTTATCTTAACCCCCCAATCACAAACCTATGGTAAACACTTCTAAAATCTCACACATGACAGACCGGGAATTAATTTTTCTCATTCCTGATACAAGAACCCAGGGCCACTGACTAGGTGGGAGTTCTGTGTAGCCACAGCTTTCTGGCAACCCAACCTCTGAGTTAGCTCACCTGAGGCTAGAAAGCCTCTGCCACACTCAAGGACCTTGCTCCCTCATCTCCTTTCACTGTAGTATGCAGCAGTTAGGGGTTAGGGATTAGGGTTAGGGTTAGGGTTAGGGTTAGGGTTAGGGTTAGGGTTAGGGTTAGGGTTAGGGCATGAATCATCTCATTTAATTCTTGCAACAAGCATGTGAAGTGGGTCTCACCATCCTCATGGGGTTTTGGAGTAAATGACCCTTAGAAAAATGTCATGTCCACAATTCAAAATGATGCTGAGTTTTTAAATTACTTATTCTTTTCCAGGAGAGTCCGACATCCTTTTCTCTGGGACTTTCTCTCACCTATGTTAGAGAATGTATAGAAACCCTGTAGGGATTTTTGGTGTTTTTGTTGTTGTTGTGTTATTTTTTATTTTTAATTAATTGTTGTTTTTTTGTTTTTTGTTGTTTTTTTTGTTTTGTTTTTTTTACTTATACACTTTACATCCCCTTCACTGCCCCCCTCCCGGCCACTCCCTCCAATCCTTCCAACCATACCCTGTCCCCTTCTCCTCTGAATGGGTGGGGGACACCCTCAATATCCTCCCACCCTGGCACATCAAGCATGCAAGGCTAGAAGAATCCTCTCCCACTGAGGCCAAACAAGGCAGCCCAGTTACTAGAACATATCCCACATACAGGCAACAGCTTTTGGGATAGCCCCTGTTCCAGTTGTTTAGGACCATAGGAAAGTAGAGCTGTACATCTGCTATATATGAACATGGAGACCTAGGTTCAGGCTGTGTATATCCTTTGGTTGGTAGTTCAGAATCTGAGATCCCCGAGGGTGCATGGTCAGTTGACTCTGTTGGTCTTCTTGTAGAGTTCCTATCCCTTTCAGGGTTTGCAATCCTTACTCCTAGTCTTCCATGAGTCACCAAGCTCCCTCCATTCACCGTTTGGCTGCGGGTGCCTGCATCTCTCTAAGTCAGCTGCTGGGTAGAGCCTCTCAGAAAACAGCCATGCTATGCTCCTGCAGACAGGCATAATAGAATATCATTAAAATTATCAGAGATTGGTGTTTGCCAATGTGATGTGTCTCAAGTTGAGCATGCTATGGTTTGGACAATCCCTCAGTCTCTACCCTCCTAACTCTCCCACCTTTCATCCATGAATTTCTTGTAGACAGGTTGCATTTTGGGTCAAAAGTTTTGTGGGTTGGTTTGTGTCTCTATTGCTCCACTGGGGTTTCTGCCTGTCTACAGTAGGTGGCCTCTTCAGGTTCCATATCCCCAGTGCTGTGAATTACAGCTAAGGTCTCTCTCCCTTTGATTCTTGAATACCTCCCTTATTCCAAGTCCCAGTCTTTTCCTGTAGATGCCCCCTCACTCCTAACTCATTGGTTTCAGATTTACATTCATTCACATGACCATCTGGCCATCTCTCCTGTCCCTCCCCACACCTGAACTTGAACGACTCCAGAACCCCTCTCCCACAAAGTTCCCACCCTCCATCTGCCTCTTATGACTTTTAGTCCCCCTTCTAAGTGAGATCCAAGTGTCCTCCCTTGGGCCTTCCTTTTTGTTTAGCTTCTTTGGGTCAGTGGAGTATAACATAGATATCCTGTACTTTATGACTAATATCCACTTATAAGTACAGTCCCATACATTTTTGGGACTGGGTTACTTCACTCAGGATGATATTCTCAAGTTCCATCTATTTGCAAAATTCATGGCACCTTTGTTTTTAATAGCTGAATAGTATTTCATTGTGTAGATGTACACAATGAAATATCCATTCTTCTTTATCCATTCATCAACTAGGCGATAGCTAAGTTATTTCTGGATTCTGACTATAAGGAATAAAGTTGCTATGAACATAGTTGGACAAGTGTCTTTGTGGATGGTAGAACACCTTTTGGGTATATGCTCAGGAGTAGTATAGCTACATTTTCAGGTAGAACTATTCCCAGTTTTCAGAGAAACCCTTAAACTGATTTCCAAAGTTGTATAAGCTTACACTCCTACCAGCAACGGAGGAGTGTTCCCCTTCCTGTTTGGGATTGGTTCTAATGCTTTGATTTAATTGGGAATCTGTGTGTCCAAACACTAAAGGTCCTTATTCCCAATTGGCTGTTGATCAACCAATAAAGAGCCAAAGGCAGTGGCTGGGCAAAGGGAGATGAAGCAGGACCTTTAGATTTGCTTCCCCTAGGACAGAGGGGAGGAGGAAGAGGAGGAAGAAGATTCCCATGATGCTGAAGGAGAGAGGAAGCCAACAAGCCATGTAAGAATTCAGGTAAGGGGCCACTGGATACTTCCCTGATTGGGGTTGGTATAGCAGGTGGAGGATTCAAACTGACCAGCCATTTTGCTAATCACAGCATTTCAAAAATAAGCTAATGAGAGTGCATGTCTTTCATTTTCAGATCCAAAGAGCACCTGGGCTAATGGCTGGAAGTGTGCAACCCACAAATCCAGTGCATAGCTAAATTCACTGATACACCTTTCTCCAAACCCTCACCAGGATGTGCTATCTCTTGAGATTTTTATCTTAGTCATGCTGACTGGTATGAGACCAAACCTCGGAGTTGTTTTGATTTGCATTTCCCTGATGACTAAGGACATTTCTTGAAGTGCTTCTAAGCCATTTGAGATTCTTTTGTTGAGAATTTTCTGTATAGCTCTGTACCCTATTTTTAATTGGGTTATTTGGATTGTTGGTGTCTAATTTCTTTATAATTTCTTGGATATTAGACTTCTGTCAGATGTAGGGTTGGTGAAGATCTCTTCCTAATCTGTAGGCTGCTATTTTATCCTATTAACAATGTCCATTGTTTATAAAAGTTTTGAGTTTCATGATGTCCCATTTATCAGTTGTTGATCTTACAGCCTGAGACATTAATTAGTGTTCTGTTCGATAAATTGTTTCCTGTACCAATGTGTTTAAAGCTACCTCCCACTTTCTCTTCTATGAGATTTAGTGTAGCTGGAAACCCTATCTTTGACTCTGGGACTTATTTTTGCTAGGTTTGATAGTTTTTTATCATGTGGTATAGATATTGTAAATATTGTGCTCCTTTGAAAAAATGACTAAACAAAATAAAGGAATATAGAAATGTACATGTACTTTCGAGCTCCCATAAGAATATTCAGAAAGGTAAATTCCCCATGAAATCATTTTCTTATTCCAGGAATATTAACAGTTGAAAAGCAACACTGCAACCAGAGGAGCTGAAGTGTCGCAGCTTGACAGCTCCTATAAGTAAAGGAGAGTTGCCCAAGGGACTCGGGAACTAGAAAGAATATCAAAGCCTAACATATAAAATGTGTCAGGAAATACCTATTACCCAAGCAACAGTCACACACATGTAGTTGATTTACAAGGTTGGTTAGACTATCCTAAGGTCTGCTCAGACAAGGCCACTTTAGGACCAAACATCATCAAGACAGAGAGGGTATTGCAGATGATGAAGAATGTTAATGTTTAAGGTTTAATACTATATCCTATCTCAATGAGTGCTGAAAGAAGACTCTGTGATAAAATTAGCTGAGGAAATACAACAACAATCCACCTTGTTTCTTAGAGAACTACCTGTTGTGTCTGGGTGGGACTTCATAAGTCCTTGAAAATGAAAATGTACGATGCAGGTCTGGGGAGTGGCTCAGTAGAAGAAAACTTGTCCTGTGTATTCCAGGTACCTGATTGTATCCCAGTTGTAAACTGAGTAATGTACCAACTAACTCACTAAGTAAGTAAATAAATAATAAATAAGAAATATAATAAAATGGAAATGCTCACATATATTTAACAAATTTTGTAGATGTACATAGATGTATATCTCATTTATCTAAATCTATACCTTAACTACATAATATTTTCTTACATTCTACAAGTATTGGGAAGAACCTTTGTATAAAAATGGCAATTTGTACTTCCAAATTCCACACCTGAATTAATAAAAGATTGCATGGTAGACAGAAGTGTCTTACAGGGAATGAACCATTTGGTGCCTTTGGAGGTAAACATCTCAGTACCAGAAAAAAATAGAAATCATGCACTGGGATATCTGACTGAAAAAATTGTGAGAGAGCCACACTATTTAGGTTATCTGCTTTATATTTGACACCCCATTTCAATTGCTTACACTCCAAACCAGTGACATTATAAAATGCATGTTATTAGTAGGTCAAAATTTTAGCTTCTTCATTTTTACTGTGATTGAGGAGTAAAGAGATAAAAAATTAATTTCAATTCTTAGGTAGTACAGTCTCTAAGACTTAGTGAATATACAAAATAGTATATTTTTCAGTTTATAAGACAGGTATGCTTTGGCTAGCTTTCATTAATTGTACTAAATATGCAAAGAAGTAATTTTCCCTGATATATGTGATCATAAAAATTATAACGAATTGAATTATAATATCCTCACTTCATCTCAAAATCACTATTTTTGTATCACAAAGCATTCAGCCTTTCAAAAACACTTTCAGTGGAAGAGTTTTCCCAAAGTTCATCATTTCATTTAAAGTTTAGGGAAGCTTTTTTTTCTTCTCTGTTTTAGCATACAGTTCCAACTTTCCTGTTTCCACATATCTCATTTGTATCTTTCTGTAATGGTTGTGGTTTGTGAATACTTTGTGTGTTCTTGGCCTTTCTTTCTTTTGCCCTCCTTTTGCACAAAGCAGCCAGACTAATCTCTCAGGCCTCAGTTCTCAGTTCATCTCAGTGTGTGGGAGATAAGATTAGAGGCCTTGATCCCACTGCTGTTAGAACAAGACCTCAATCTCTCAGTGTCTCTATTTAATCAGGTCCCTATTTTAGCTGCCACAAAGCTGTCAGCCAAAGAAAATATGCTATTCCCCCATCAAGGGGTTAAATTGGATTTCACAGTGTGCAAACTCTCTTCAGAGCAAAATTCCACCTGCACCCTCGGTCAGGCAAATTACTTCTGACTTTTAATTTATTTCTCCAGGAAATAGAAAAGTGTGGCATAACCAAAGTCAACAGAGAATCAAGTACACAATGCAATCAGGGACCCTCCAACCACTGCCTCCCTTCTCTGTCAGCTTTAATACGTTCTCAGAATACACAATTTATAGAATGCATGACATGTCCTCTCTGTTTGGAGTTTTATTTTGGACCTGTCTAGTTAATGGCCCCAACAAGTGACAACTGACATCTTGCTTGATGTGGTGCCACCTCGAGATGTGTTCTTCATACCCTGAAGTTCAGGATGAGAGTTTGCAAAACAAGGATAGTAACTGAACTGGACTCTTCAATTCCTAATGTATAATAGCTGAACCAGAGCACAGGGGTAAGTAGTGAATCAAGCAATGGCGATATTCATTTGTCATTGTGAGTGTCAAATAGGGAGGTGCAGGTTGAAAGCCAGGAAATATATTTTTAGATGAGGTTACTATTTTGTGACTAAATCCATTTAGCAGTATGTTATGAAATAATTCAAATAATTCCATTTAATACACTCCCTCTTCTAAATTCAACTGAATATGAAGGTGTTTCTATGCTTTAATTTCACAAACCAATTTCAAGAGAGGGAAATTTATGTGAATTAATAAAATTCACATTGCTTTGGAGAAAATGGCAAGCATTTATGTCTAAGAGACTAAAAGTCAAAAATTGTTTTTTTTTTAAGGTGCAAATTTAATAAGTGTTTAGGGAATACATCTTCAATTAAGGAAATGTGGGATAATGATGGAAATTTGCATCTGCTCTATAAATTGAGTCAGCAATTTGCTGACAGCTTTTCTTCTTTTCTAATATCTTTGAACACTAAATTCAAACTAACTTTGAAACCAATTTTATATGCCTGCAAAGAGAAAGAAGATTGTAGATGAAATCCATGTAGCCAGTAAGTGAAACTTGATTGTTAAGCTGGAAGATGTTCATTAGGTAGAGAGTTACAAGAAGGTTATTTGATAATAATGCTTCTTCTAGAATTACATAAATAAAATATGTTGGCTTAACTTAGAATTGACTTGGAAACCATTGGTTGGGAATGACAGTGTAGAGTAGAGCTAGAGAATCAATATTGGTTTTCATAGACTAGCATCATTACAATTTCAATCTCCAGAGCAAGCCATTACTTTAAATGCCCATACTAAATGTACTGGGGCTCCTAACAATAGAAGTCTGTGCTCTTCATGACATGCAATTCTAGGGTGGGTCCAGGAATAACTTTAAAAGGAAACAACTGCACAGGTCCCTTAGGCCATTGGTTCCCCTGGAACAAAAGGAATAAAATCAAGGTACATCATACAAAATAACAGTCATTATAGAATGTGTACATGTAAGCAGGAAACTTGTGAACTCCGAGGCCTCCTAATAAAATTTAAATCTATCCTCAATTGGTATTACAAGTCTGTCTAGAAAAGTTAATAGAAAAGAAAGCTAATAGAAAAGAAACTGGGGAAGACCCTTGAGGACATCGGTACAGGGAGAAAGTTTCTGAACAGAACACCAATAGCGTATGCTCTAAGAGCAAGAATTGACAAATGGGACCTCATAAAATTACAAAGTTTCTGTAAGGCAAAGGACACCATCAAGAGGACAAATCGGCAACCAACAAATTGGGAAAAGATCTTCACCAATCCTACATCAGATAGAGGGCTAATATCCAATATATATAAAGAACTCAAGAAGTTAGACTCCAGAAAACCAAACAACCCTATTAAAAAATGGGGTACAGAGTTAAACAAAGAATTCTCACCTGAAGAACTTCGGATGGCGGAGAAGCATCTTAAAAAATGCTCAACTTCATTAGTCATTAGGGAAATGCAAATCAAAACAACCCTAAGATTTCATCTTACACCAGTCAGAATGGCTAAGATTAAAAATTCAGGAGACAGCAGGTGTTGGAGAGGGTGCGGAGAAAGAGGAACACTCCTCCACTGCTGGTGGGGTTGCAAATTGGTACAACCACTCTGGAAAGCAGTCTGGCGGTTCCTCCGAAAACTGGGCACCTCACTTCCAGAAGATCCTGCTATACCACTCCTGGGCGTATACCCAGAAGACTCCCCACCATGTAATAAGGATACATGTTCAACTATGTTCATAGCAGCCCTATTTATAATTGCCAGATGCTGGAAAGAACCCAGGTATCCCTCAACAGAAGAGTGGATGCAAAAAATGTGGTATATCTACACAATGGAGTACTATTCAGCCATTAGAAACAATGAATTCGTGAAATTCTTAGGCAAATGGATGGAGCTAGAGAATATCATACTCAGTGAGGTAACCCAGACTCAAAAGGTGAATCATGGTATGCACTCACTAATAAGTGGATATTAACCTAGAAAACTGGAATACCCAAAACATAATCCACACATCAAATGAGGTACAAGAAGAAAGGAGGAGTGGCCCCTGGTTCTGGAAAGACTCAGTGAAACAGTATTCAGCAAAACCAGAACGGGGAAGTGGGAAGGGGTGGATGGGAGGACAGGGGAAGAAAAGGGGGCTTACGGGACTTTCGGGGAGTGGGGGGGGGCTAGAAAAGGGGAAATCATTTGAAATGTAAATAAATTATATCGAATAAAAAAAATTAAAAAAAAAACAGGCAACCCTGGGTTTAAATAAATAAAAAAAAAAAAGTTAGTAAGGCAAAAAAAAAAAAAAAAAAAAAAGAAAGAAAGAAAAAGAAAGAAAGAAAGAAAGAAAGAAAGAAAGAAAGAAAGAAAGAAAGAAAGAAGCTGTTTGGGTCTTATGGAATGGGAATTAGCAAATAGAATGGGCTGCAACCACATAACTCCAGTACAATAGATAGTACACGGAAAGAAAACAATTTATAGCCAGTTGTGACTATTACATCCACAAACATGCATCATACCAAATCAAACAAGAATTATAACTCCCAAATTAAATGCTGAAATTGAACAAATGAATGTTAGTAAAGATACCAAATAAAAGAGCATGGATATCTTAGGAGAAACCACACCTGAGCGAAGGCTAGGTGTTACTTCAGTTGAGCAGTTCTGAAAAAGCCACTTTTAGAATATATTCCTGCTTACCAAAATTATATGACCCTGTAAATTTTCCAGTGTAATTGCATTGGGAATGAAAACTTTAGGAAACTATTAGGAGCAACTCTTCATGGTGAATTATTGCCTTTATAAAAATATTATAAAGCTTGTTTCCTCTGTCTCTCTACTTGCTATTGTAGAGGTAATATGAAAATATGAAAGGAGAGAAAGAGAGCCAGAAAGGAAGGCACAGAGAGACAGAGTTGGAGGGACAGAGACAGAAAGACAGAGAGAGACAGAGGGGGAAAAAGCCAATTCAGAAATAGGAACTTCTTCAGACCCTCCAAGACTATGAGAAATAGAAGTTTGCTACATTAACCACTCTTGCTTTGGTACACTTGTTACAGTGTCATGTACAGAAGCACAAACAAAACAGGATTATAGGTGTTATGAATTAAGTTTATGATGTGAAATTGAATTTTACCTGTTAAATGTTGGCAAACCATTAACATGGTTACCCTTAGATTTTTTTTTTAAAAAACGCTTTCTGTTTAAGTATATAGAGATATACCTACACTTACACAGAACCAGTTTTGTAAAAATATATTTACAGAATTCCTAAGATTTTGTTTTGATTTGTTCTTAAAAGAGTCTCACTATGTAGGCTAGGCTATTATTGAGCATGCTATTCAGTGCAGGTTATCTACGCATTCTGCATCTTCAGGCCATAACTTCCATGGTACTAATGTTGATCAATGAAGAACCACCCATGTTCCAGAACCAGGGGCTCCCCAGACCCCACCCAAACTTCAGTGACTCATCACTAGAAGCCAATTCTACACATTTCCATTCTTTCCATGATTGCATAGTTCCCCTATATTCATGCCCCATAATACCTATAGTCCAAGTCATTATGACCTAGTTTCTCTCTCTCATTTTGTCCCAGTAGCCTTTTGAGATCACTTCCTCTCTGATAAGTCTCTTGCATGAAGGCTATTGTGTGGTGTGATTTTAGCAGCATTCTTTGGGCCTCTCAATGCGAGGATACCCTTTAAGTGCAAAACACAAATAGGATTTCAGGTGTGTACTACTGGGACCTGATAAGAAATTCTTAAAGGAATTAAAGAGGGAAACTACTGATTGAATAACAACTTAGAAGTATAATTATAGAGGAAATAATAACCTTAAAAGAAATCACAGGGGTGGGGAAGTGGCTCAGCAGGTAAACTTTTCAGGGGCTACACAGGTAAACTGTCAATGCAAATAGTAAATTCTAGGATTATATAGAGATGGTGTCTCAAAAGTAAAGAGCTGTAAAGGACACTTGACATTGAACTCTGGCCTCCATATATGTATGATGGCATGCTCTCACAATATGCATACATGTGCATATAACTCAAACACACACACACACACACACACACACACACACACACACACTAAATTTTAAAATGCAAGCCATAGCATGTATTAATGCATTATGTTGTTGATCAACACCACACCATGAGAGTGATTTATTTTGTCCCTATTACAATGCACAAATCACATTTTTGAAATAAATATTATCAGAAAATACAATGTTTCCTTGTGGATAAAAGCTATAATATTCCAGCATGAATCCCCAACACAGTTCATTAGGCACACCAATAACTACTATGAGACCAGTGACTTTCTCTAGGTTCCAACTACTTCAGAGGATTTCACTTGATATGTGAAAATATTTTTATCTTATACTGTAACTTATTATGAGTAGTTAAACCAAATTAATTTTCATATTACAGAACCCCAAAATATGTTTCTAATAGCAAACATTCAATATACTTGGATGTACACAAGTCAGAATTCTAAGAACAAAGGATTAACCAACCCCCTCCTCCCAAACTTGGGATGAAGTGCTCTCTTCTGATGAGAAGTGGGATTTTATTGGTCTACAAAAGATGATAGAGTATGATGGCTTAGGACAAAGTACCTGGACCACAACTCTTTTCCTTTAATATTTGAGGTAGTAGGAACTTGTTAAGCTCCTACTTATCCTCTGTTTATGCCAATTTCCATATCTGCAGAAAACAAGAAAGGAAGTTATTTTTACAGACACAGGGAAAGGCTAGGGCTGAAGGAGATGGAGTCCTTGGATTGCAAAAGAGGCTTTCTCAGTTTAGATGAGCAATAACTTAGGGGCTTTGGATCCAGGAAAACCAAATCAACAGTCAGGAAAGCTAACCTTGGGAAAGTTATCCTTGGCCATTGGCTTCGGGTCTTTTGCTTCTGCTAATAGGATGACTCCCATGAACAGTGGGATGATGACTTTCAGAAAGGAGTTACTGTGAGTTACACATGACAGATTATGATAGGGGAAGCAAGCGGAGATCAAGTGTGGCAAGAGCAGTTTCCAAAGACAGTTTGCCACAGGGCCTCCATCTAGGAGTTAATAATATTTCACTGGGATAAGGCATGGGGTGAGCTGATGAATCAATCCACAGGTCCTGACTGGCGTTTAATTCACACCCTCTCTCATAACATTCAGGCAGTTGTGTTCATGGAAGCTGCTATGCAGAGGAGACAGAACCAAAGGAGAAATCAGAACACCCCTTAGGCAGTTTAGAATAGCACACACTGCTATCTATCTTTTGTCTTTCTGTCTTTCTGTCTATAGCTTCCTTTCATGTCTCCACTCTGAGATGGCCTTTTGCTTCCTCCCTTACTTACCATTGACTTGTCCTGTTTTGCAAACTCCATGTAAGCACTGACAAGAACCAACCTGTTTCCCCACCTAGTCTCTTTATACTTGAGGATGGGATCTCTCCCCATTTCCCTGATTTGGGAACTTCCCTTCCCCAACTATCAGGACCAGAAACCTAAAGGTTTCAAATGAACATCTCAGCAAGTATTTTTCCCTCAACTCCTTGATTTTATCTTCTTCCCCTATCTCTTCCAGCAGCCTAACAGGTCCAAGTGTTCCCCCAAAATCTGTATTGCAGGAAACTTCAAAGTAACTAGTGTTAGGAGGTCTAGTCCCAAAGACTGCTTCAACTAGGCCTGCACTTTTCTAGTCCCTGAGGTCCTACAGAGCCTGGATATCCAATGAACCAGCATGCTCTTCCAGGACTTGGCCAACTTCCCAGCTTTCTTGGGTCCCCAAAGATCTCAATGACCCTGTTTCATCTGTCTGTCTGTCTGTCTGTCTGTCTGTCTGTCTGTCTGTCTATAGCTCTCTTTCATGTCTCCACTTTTGTTCCACCCCCAACCCCTCCACCCCCACCACCCCACCAGCCCCATCCCCATCACCCCCCATACCCCCCACCCCCTCAACAAACCTCTTGTGTAAGATCTGTTGTGTTATGTGCTGTGATCTCTTTGCAGCTCTGACTCACCAAGGTATTTCTGCTACTACATCCTACCAACAAAGGCTAAATGGGTTTCTACATGCCACCTTAGTTAGGGTTTTACTGCTGTCAACAGACACCATGACCAAGGCAACGCTTATAAGGACAACATTTAATTGAGGCTGGCTTATAGGTTCAGAGATTTAGTCCATTATCAAGTCAGGAGCATGGCAGCATCCAGGCAGGTCTGGTGCAGTAAGTGCTGAGAGTTCATTTTTTATTATTTATTTAATATAATCTAATCTTTATTTACATTTCAAATGATTTCCCCTTTCCTTGATCCCCCCTCCTCGCAATTCCTATAAGCCCTCTTCCCTTCCCCTGTTCCCCATCCACCCCTTCCCACTTCCCTGTTCTGGTATTCACCGACACTGCTGCACTGAGCCTTTCTAGAACCAGAGGCCACTCCTTCCTTCTTTGTGGACATCATTTGATATGTGGATTGTGTCTTGGGTATTCCAAGCTTCTAGGCTAATATCCACTTCTCAGTGAGTACATACCATGATTGATCTTTTGAGACTGGGTTACCTCACTTAGGGTGTGTTCTCCAGCTCCATCCATTTGTCTAAGTATTTCATGAATTCATTGTTTCTAATGGCTGAATAGTACTCCATTGTGTGTGTGTGTGTGTGTGTGTGTGTGTATATATATATATATATATATATATATATATATATATATATATATATATATATATATATATACCACATTTTTTGTATCCATTCCTCCATTGAGGGGCATCTGGGTTCAAGAGTTCTATATCTTCATCTGAAGACCAATAGAGAAGACTCACTTGCAGGCAGCTAGGATGAGAGTCTTAAAGCCCAAACCCACAATGACACACCTACTACAAAAAGGCCACCCCCTTCTAATAGTGCCATTCCCTGGGCCAAGCATATACAAACCCTCACACCTGTAAAGCATTGATTATAGTCATGCTATATAGTATTTTTTAGGCAATCCCATTGCTATCCTAGCTCACTGTAGATTCCATCTGGGATGCATTCCAAGTCTTTGCTTCACATTTCTATCATTCTAAGTTCATAATGTACATCTTACTTGCTACCCCCGACAGTTCAGAATGTTTTGCTGTTGTTTTGTTTTGCTTTGCTTTGATTTCCATCTAGAAAGTTTATGACTTTATGAACTTCTGAATCATTAAGCGCTTTTGCTCTAATTGTGGATTTGGACATGAATACAGATCACAAAACAGAAAAGTCAAAAATAAACTTGGGTTTTGGCTTGAGCTTCTTGCCTTCCCCTCTGGGCACAAAGCTGAGAAAGTGGAAGGGCTATTATAGGTGTATTTACTATGTTTGCCTGATGTGATAGCTGGGTTTTAAATGAGCAAAGGCAAACTTTTATTGAAAAACTAGGAGGAAACATATGAACAGTGTTTGTTGCCCAGTACCATTCCAGTCCAGTAATGCTGGAATCTCCTGGTCTTCTCAGTTAGTAAAGCCATCAAATCTCTCTGTAGTTTAATCCATGTTGGACTGAATTGTGTCTCAATTGCCAACAACCAAACAGACAGATAAAGAAACAAAATCCCCTCATTTACATATGAGGCAAAAGATACATTTTCTATTATTGGTCCTTTTCTTCCTTGTCTTGATCACAGAAACTGCCAGGTTTTTCTTTGTTTTTAGAATTTTCATCAAAATGCTCCAGCTCAATGAACTGATTTCTATTATGGTAAAGTGTAGAACCTGTCTCTCAGTGGAGACTTGTCTCTTCCATTGAGAGCTAATCTATAGAACAGGTCAACCCCTTACTTAGAGATAAGAAGATGATCACAACTTCAGTGAGTTGATGTCCCTGTCCTTCCTAGAATCTCCATCCCCAGAAAACAGTCCCTAGGAGTTGGATAAGGATCAACTAAGTAGGCATATTTCCATGAGTTCTGACTCAGAAAATAAGAAATTATCTTTTTTCTTCTCTTCTATCTCTATCTTCTAGGACCTAGACTATAGGTACGAGCTGGAGCATTAAGTATGTTTTATGGGGGATGGACATTAGGTTTTTTATTCTTTTCTAAAGATTTCCTATGCACTATGTGGTTCCTTGTTCACCATGTGGCTGGTTTCTGTAGGGTTTAACTAACTTAAAGGGGAGAATATTTTCTTTGACTTTCTCCTCTAGGGAGATGCAGAGATTTCCAGTTTGCCTACCATGAGATTTTCTTTTAAATGCTAATATAGTTGCCCTGGAGCTTCCTTTTGAATATGTTCTTAATTTCTTTTATTGATGAGACTAAAATTCCCAAGAAAGGATGCTCAGGTCCCCTGTAGCATATAGTAGTTCCAACAGAATATTCCAAAATTCCTAGTAACTTTTTCAATGTGCCCTCACTCAACTGGAGTCTAATGTATTAAAAAGTGATAGGATATCTTCACTCGTTCAGTTGTAGGTATGGTAATATATGTTAGGGAACCTTACGAGTAAATCATATTAGAAAAGAAGAAATGTTTATCCATTAAATGTATTCAATGTGCCACTGTGCATTTTCTTTTAAATCTATGTTAACAAATCTCTAAGACACATATGCAAGTGTGTGTATACACACACACAAATATACACACAAAACCCACTATGTCCCAAGCAACATGAACACAAATGAGAAAACAACCGTGGATGTGTGTGTGTGTGTGTGTGTGTGTGTGTGTTTGTGCGTGCATTTTTAATTACCTGTTTGTAGACATGGGGCTAAAATCAGAGGATTATTCACTCAACATGATATGAAGTAGGTGAGTAAACTGGCTGAGAAACCAAGGGTTGCTTCTCCCAGAGCTGTGCTATGATATGTTGATGTCCCGCTTTAAGACTTCTTTTTCTGCTGCTATCTGGGTCTATTTTCTACCAGGTTTATAGATAAGCCTTTTCCACTTTAAATCTGTTCATCTTGTTTGTGATCCAGATGACAAAAAGCAATCACACTAAGTCCTTAAGTCTGTTTGCATACAAATGGCACCTTCTAGGCCTGATTTACATTACCCAAGCAGGTTTTGTCTGGAAAATTCACTTCCATACTTGCATGTGGGTGTCAATTTTCATCAAGGGTGAATCTATTAGTCTCTTTCATTTCCTGATTACTCAAGGCTTTATCAACTAGGAGGGATTTCACTTGCCTGAAGGATAAGCAATCCATCCATTTCTCCAGATATGGTAAATTTTCTCTCTCAATCTGGGTAGACAATCACAAAACCCTCTGATAGAATCACTTTGGCTGTATGGAGCTTTGCTAATTCCTGTGCCGTCATTAAATATCAGAAAAGTTTGTCTTGGTAAAAGTTAGTTTCTTTCTGTAATAAGCTTAAGGAAATATGTCCCAATGTTCTCTCTGCAAATTAACCTTAATTATTGTTAAGGCATAATTGGTGTTTTGCTTGCATATATATCTATGTGAGGGTGTGGAATTCCTTGAAAGTTCTTAGCTATTGAGTAGATGCAATGGACTCCGGTCCTCTGGACTAGCCACAATTGCTCCCATCTGCTGATCCATCTCACCAGCTCCAAAATCTAAACTTATTTTTATTGATTTTCCTACAAATATGTCTTTTGAGGCTATTGGGTCACCTAGAACTGGAGTTACAGACAGTTGTGAGCTGCTATGTAAATGCTGGGAAATAAACCCTGGTCTTTTGGTCTTAACCACTGAGCCATGGCTTCTGAAGGAGTATAATCAGGATGATGATGAAGTAGGGGGAATATATAAGGGGTTAGGTGAGAATATAGGTGAGTTAGGTGAGTGTGGCTAGGCGGCGTGGGGGAAGGTGTCCAGGCGGGCCCTTGCCCGGGCACCTCTGCCCCTAAGGGACCGCACACACACAGACATGGTATAGAATAGAGTTTATTCAGAATAGGGGATGGGAGTTGGTGGTAGAGAGAGAGAGAGAGAGAGAGAGAGAGAGAGAGAGAGAGAGAGTGTGGAGGCGGCGGTAGAGAGGGAGAGAGGGAGAGAGAGAGGAGAGAGAAAGAGAGAGAGAGAGAGTGTGGAGGCGGCCGGCCATGACCACGTGGAGGGGGGGGGGAAGAGCCCCAGGGGCAGAGAGGTAAGCGTGTGGGAGAGCGGTGAGCAAAGAGGGAGAGGAGGAGCAAGTAGCCCTTCTTATAGTGGGCCAGATCTCTGGGGCGGGGCATACCTGGCTATTACCAGGTAGGTGTGGGGTGGAGCTTACACAAAACCCCAACAGCTTCAGCTCTAAGTTTGACAGTAAAACAAAGACTTTGTACTCCTTTTTCTCCCCTGCAGGCAGGGCTCCTGCTAATGGACCAGCTCACTAAGTATAAGTTTTGATCGGGAATAAGTTATACAACAATTGTTGGGCAAAAGTTAAGGAAGACTTTACAAAATACAGGCTTGGAGAATAGACTGGAATTTTTAACTTCTGGAATTCCCATCTGCTTTTGCAGAGGTTCTTTCTTTCTGTAGATGTCTGCTTGTGTGTCCTTCCTTTCTTCAACTGCTGATTGTCTGCTGTGGTCTTCGATGTTGGAGATTTCTCTGCTCCTACCTGTCTGGCTTGAGGTTTTGCCTTTTCATTATCTAACTTTCAGAGAAAGCAAATATAATCTGGATCCCTAGACTGTCTCATGCTGATAAACATAGAAGGTGTGGGGAAAATCTGGTTTATTCAGTCTTACGACAAAAGAAAAAAGAAAGGATCGTCCCTTGTTTGAGACAAACTTTATTTATCAATGTGAAACTGAAAAATATAACGCTTTACCTTTTCTTTCCTGGCAGAGGCTGGATGTACTGGAATTAGAGCCCCCTAATGAATCCACTGGTAGATTTGCTCAGTGGCTTGTTTGTCTTTTGTATGGAGAGGGATTTAAATTTTGTTACTGGCCTTGTTCCTTTTCATTGCTTCTTGGGAATTTCAGGGCCAAGTCAAATATTAGCACCCTGGTTTTGGCTACAATAAAGGGCTTTAATGCATGGTTTGAGGTTTGAAATAAAACCTATCTTTGTTTTATGGCATTTGATTTATTTTATCTTCTTGAAAGTTTGGTCAGGGTGGGTACTTTGTAGGAACCCTGTCTCTTTCTTTGACTTTCTTTCCTCTTTATGATGATTTTGAGACTCTTCATGCATTTGGAAAGGAAGATGGATAATGGAATATAAGGAGATAATAGCATATATAAAAACATAACAGTGAATTACTGTGAAATAAAGCTGTCTCTGTCTCATCACAGATCAACTTTGTAGTATAATAAATCTGAATGCCATTTGGGCCAGTAGAAATTGACAGGCGGAGGACTCCTAATAAAAACATACACGAAAATAATTCTCTCTGTCTGTCTGTCTCTGTGTATGTGTGTGTATGTGTGTGTGTTTATATGTATGTGTGTCTGTGTCTGTATCTCTTCTCTCTTTCTAAGAAAGTACATGGGATGTGTTAATCGTTGTTTCCAGTTCATTTGAATAAATCAAACAAATAAATAAAACAACATTGCTAACAATGGAAACTATTTCTGAGCCAAACTTCCAATTTTCTCATTAGGAATACAATTATTGATTTTTGTGATTGGCTAAGGCCTGCATGTATCCAGACAGAAATTCTTATCTAAAGTGGTCCTGTTATAATTTTCAAACAGCTTTACAGGAACAGACCCAGTATGCTGCATTTCCATAAATGTGCACATCATTTGTAAGAGGCAATCAAACTGTAAAAGAGTAAACGGAGGGTACAAAGGGCAGGTTCAAGGGGGGAGACGTGGGAAGGGTCAGAAGAAGGCTAGGGAAGAGGAAGCCACAGGATCATATTTTAATTTAAAAATATATTTAAAAAACAAAATAATGTATGCATAAAAAATAAGGAAAAGAGACATGAGAAGAAAAAGAGAGTGTTTTCAGTCAACCATATCCTGATAACAACATATTTCATCTTTATTCCCCAAAGGCTTTTCCTGTTATCCATCCAACTTTCTCCAACTAGGAGGCAGACGAGTGCTTCCTCCTCTAGTCTCACATGCCATTCTGTGTCTGTAAAATCCCAGAGTCAGAGCCTTTGCCTTGTCCTTGCACAATAACAATTATGCAACATAAAAACAATAAATAATCTATAATACTTTTATCTATTCTTGTAGAATTTTATATAGGCATATAATGCATCTCTATCATATTTGATTTCCCATTATTACCACTAAGTCCTTTGGAGACTTCTATAATGTCATGTAGAATTCATAAAAATTATAGACTAGCACTGCAATTTACCAGTCCTAAGCTGTTAACATCAAGACTTATGACAGACTGGGAATGAAATTGAGATTAGAGACCCATACTTATTGTGAGAGGCTCTGGGTTCATTCGCTGCCCAAAACCAACAATAAAGTAAAGAAATTTGGGTGAGGGCAGAGGAGTTTATCTCTAGGAGAATGTGAAGCACTTGAGGTCAATGTGGTGATTAGTGCCATCCAGGGATCAAGAGAGTAAAGTTCTGACAGGATATTCAAAGGAACCAAAGATGATGTATCTGCCAACCTTCAAAACTGATAAAAGGTGGATTGAGAAACAATCTGAATTCAATCTCTTCATCGATAATCATCTTTTATTTTCTTTTGCAAACTAAGCAACTGAGGCTAATAATGTTCTAGTGTCTTTTTCATGACAGCACAGCATGTAAACTTCAGGTGCAGACCCAAACCAGAGACAGTGTAAATTACACTTGTCAGATCCGTCTCAAATCCATAGGTGTGTAATTTTAAACCACTTGATGTATATTAGTGGGTGCCAATCATAAAGGCAACTGGCTTCTAACTGGGAAAGATAGTTGGTTCAATTGTCCAGTATGAAGCAGGATCTTAGTGTGGAACAGGATCTTATTCATAGATGAAGTTTTAGAACATTGATGCCATATTAACACAATAGCTATCAGAATGATTGGACAAGGAAAATGTGTGTCTAAAGAATCATGCACTCTGCCTTCCACCCATACGGAAACATCTGTAGATTTTGGTCTTTAACTACGTACATCCTCTCTGGGTTGCTTTTTACTTTAAATCTAGTCCACTGACTAAAATAGTATTCCATTCTCCCTCATGTTTTTGTCCACTTATTCATTTATTCTTCTATTAAATTTTTTTAAGAACCTCCTGTTCACTGGGGATTCACAAGTAGGCAAGATTGTGGGTTTCACTATTATGGGCAGCAGAGCAGGAAACAGAGACACAGCACACAGGAATTTCAGAGACCTCCAGTCAAGTAAGACCAGATTCTTTACTGTAGAAACAAATTTCACCAAGAACCAGTATAAGGAAGAGCTCACTAAGAAGTGACTTGAGCAGGTTTAATCATGGGAATGAATAGAAAAGTGTTAATGGAAAGAAAGGAATGAGACATTTGAATAAGTATGGGCTTCTCAATGGAGTTATTCTTAAGTGTCTCAGTATATTTTTTAATTTTTATTACATATTTGCTTTATTTACATTTCAAATGGTATCCCTTTTCAGCATTACCTCTACAAAAATCCCCTATCCCATCCCCCCCTGCCCTTGCTCACTGATCCCCCAATTTCCTGGCATTCCCCTATTCTGCAGAATCAAGCCTTCATAGCACCCATGGTCTCTCCTCTCACTGACTTCTGAAATGGTCATCTTCTGCTACATATGTACCTGGAGCCATGGGTCCCTCCATGTGTACTCTTTGGTTGGTGGCTAGTACTGAGGTTACTGGTTGGTTCATATTTTTGTTCTGCCTGCAAGTCTGCAAACCTCTTTAGCTCCTTGGGTCCTTTCTCTAGCTGCTCCATTGGGAACACTATGTTCATTCTATTGAACCATGAGAATTTTGATCCACTTAGAATCTAATAAGGATCAAAGTATCCACACTTTGGTCTTCCTTCTTCTTGAGCTTCATGTGGTCTGTGAGTTGCATCTTGGGTGTTCCAAGCTTTTAAGCTAATATCCACTTATCAGAGGTTGCATATCATATATATTCTTTTGTGATTTGGTTACCTCACTCAGGATATTTTCTAGCTCCATCCATTTGCCTAAGAATTTCATTAATTCATTGTTTTTAATAGCTGAATAGTACTCCATTATGAAATGCACCATATTTTCTGTATCCATTCCTCTGTTGAGGGACATTTTGGTTCTTTCCAGCTTCTGGCTATTATAAATAAGGCTGCTATGAACATAGTTGGAACATCTTCTGGGTATATGCTCAGGAGTGGTATAACTGGGTCCTCAGGTAGAGCTATATCCAATTTTCTGAGGAACTGCCAAACTGATTTCCAGAGTGGTTGCACCAGCTTGCAATCCCACCAGCAATGGTAGGGTTTCTCTTTCTCCACATCTTCTCCAGCATTTGCTGTCCCCTGAGGTTTTAACCCAGGCCATTCTGACTAATGTGAGGTAAAATCTCAGGGTTGTTTTAATTTGCACTTCCCTGATGATTAAGGATATTGAACATTTTTTTAGGTGTTTCTCAGCCATCCAGTATTCCTCAGATGAGAATTCTTTGTTTAGTTCTGTACCCCATTTTTAATAGGGTTACTTGGATCTCTGGAGTATAACTTCTTGAGTTCTTTGTGTATATTGGATATTAACCCTCTATCAGATGCAGGATTGGTAAAGATCTTTTCCCAATCTGTTGGTTGCCATTTTGTCGTTTTGACAGTGTCTGTTGCCTTACAGAAGCTTTGCAATTTTATGAAGTCCCATTTGTCAATTTTTGATCTTAGAGCATAAGCTATTGGTATTCTATTCAGGAAAATTTCCCCTGTGCCCATGTGCTCCAGGTTCTTCCCCACTTTCTCTTCAATTAGATTCAGTATATCTGGTTTTATGTGGAGATCCTTGATCCACTTGGACTTGAGCTTTGTACAGGGAAATAAGAAAGGATCAATTTGCATCCTTCTACATGTTGACTGTCAGTTGACCCAGCACCATTTGTGGAAAATGCTGTTTTTCCCCCACTGAATGTTTTTAGCACCTTTGTCAAAAATCAAGTGACCATACGTGTGTCCGTTCATTTCTGGGTCTTCAATTATATTCCATTGATCTTCCTGCCTGTCTCTATACCAATACCATACAGTTTTTATCACTATTTCTTTGTAGTAGAGCTTGTGGTCAGGGATGGTGATTCCCTCAGAAGTTCTTTTACTGTTGAGAATACGTTTCTCTATCCTAGGTTTTTGTTATTCCTTATCAATTTGAAAATTGCTCTAACTCTATGAAAAATTGAGTTGGAATTTTGATGGGGATTGCATTGAATCTATAGATTGCTTTAGGCAAGATGGGCATTTTTACTATATTAACCCTGCCAATCCATGAGCATGGGAGATCTTTCCGTCTTCTGAGATCTTCTTCAATTTCTTTCTTCGGAGACTTGAAGTTCTTGTCATATAGATCTTTCACTTGCTTGATTAGAGTCACTCCAAAATATTTTGTATTATTTGTGACTAGTGTGAAGGGTGTCATTTCCCTAATTTCTTTCTTAGCCACTTTATCCTTTGAGTAGAGGAAGACTACTGATTTGAATTAATTTTATATCCAGTCACTTTGCTGAAGTTGTTTAACAGGTTTAGGAGTTCTCTGGTGGAATTTTTGGGGTCACTTAAGTATACTATCATATCATCTGCAAATTGTGATACTTTGATTTCTTCCTTTCCAATTTCAATCCATTTAACCTCCTTTTGTTGTCTAATTGCTCTGGCTAGGACTTCAAGTACTATATTGAACAGGTAGGGAGAGAGTAGATAGCCTTGTCTAGTCCCTGATTTCAGTGGGAATGCTTCAAGTTTCTCTCCATTTAGTTTGATGTTGGCTACTGGTTTGCTGTATACTGCTTTTGCTATGTTTAGATATAGGCCTTGAATTCCTGAACTTTCCAAGACTTTTATCATGAAGAGGTATTGGATTTTGTCAGATGCTTTCTCAGCATCTAATGAAATGATCATGTTTTTTTCTTAGAGTTTGTTTACATAGTGGATTACATTGATGGCTTTTCATATATTGAACCATCCTTGCATCCCTGGGATGAAGCCTACTTGATAATGGCAGATGATTGTTTTGATGTGTTCTTGGATTCAGTTGGCAAGAATTTTCCTGAGTGTTTTTACATTGATATTAATAAGGGAAATTGTTCTAAAGTTCTCTTTCTTTGTTGAGTCTTTGTGTGGCTTGGGTATCAGAGTAATTGTGTCTTCATAAAACAAGTTGGGTTTAAAACAGAAGTGCTCTTTCTGTTTCTATTTTGTGGACTAGTTTGAAAAGTATTGGTGTTAAGTCTTCTTTGAAGGTCTGGTAGAACTCTGCATTGAATCCATCTGATCCTGGGCTTTTTTTGGTTGGTAGACTATTAATGACTGCTTCTATTTCTTTAGAGGTTATGGGGTGTTTTGATCATTTATCTGATCCTGAGTTAACTTTGGTGCCTGGTATCTGTCTAGAAAATTGTCCATTTCATCTAGATTTTCCACTTTTGTTAAGTATAGGCTTTTGTAGTAGGATCTGATGACTTTTTGGATTTCCTCAGTATCTGTTATTAGGTCTCTCTTTTCATTTCTGATTTTGTTAGTTTGGATACAGTTTCTGTGGCCTCTGTTTAGTTTGGCTAAGGGTTTATCTATCCTGGTGGTTTTTTTCAAAGAATTAGCTCCTATTTTGATGATTCTTTGTGTAGTTCTTTTTTGTTACTACTTGGATGATTTCAATCCTGAGTTTGATTGTTTCCTGCTGTCCACTCCTCTTGTGTGTATTTGCTTCTTTTTGTACTAGAGTCTTCATCTGTACTGTTAAGCTGTTAGTATATAAGCTCTTTCCAGTTTCTTTTTGGAAGCACTCAGAGCTATGAGGTTTTCTCTTAGCACTGCTTTCATTGTGTCCCATAAGTTTGGGCATATTGTGCCTTTGTTTTCTTTAAATTCTAAAAAGTCTTTAATTTCTTTCTTTATTTCTTCCTTGACCAAGTTATTGTTGAGTAGAATGTTATTCAATTTCCATGTGCATGTGGGCTTTCTGTTGTTTTTGTTGTTATTGAAGACCAGCCTTAGTCTGTGGTGATCTGATAGGGTTCATGGAATTATTTTAATCTTCTTATATTTGCTGAGGTCTGTTTTGTGACCAAGCATATGGTCAATTTTGGAAAAGATACCATGAGGTGCTGAGAAAAAGGTATATTCTTTTGTTTTAGGATAAAATTTTAAATAGATATCTGCTAAATCCATTTTGTTCATAACTTCTGTTAGTTTCACTCTTTTTCTATGTTTAGTTTGTGTTTTTTCCCTGCTCTGTCCATTGATGATGGTGGGGTATTGAAGTCTCCCACTATTATTTTTTGGGTTTACAAAGTGTGCTTTGAGCTTTATTAAAGTCTCTTTTATGTATGTTGGTGCCCTTGTATTTGGAAAATATATGTTCCGAATTGATAGTTCATCTTTGCAGATTTTTCCTTTGATGAGTATGAAGTGTCCTTCCTTATCTTTTTTTGATTACTTTAGGTTATAAGTTGATTTTATTTGATATTAGGATGGCTATACCAGCTTGTTTCTTGGGACAATTTGCTTGGAAAATTGTTTTCCAGCCTTTTACTCTGAAGTAGTGTTTGTCTTTGTACCTCAGGTGGGTTTCTTGTATGCAGCAAAATGTTGGGTCCTGCTTATGTATCCAGTCTGTTAGTCTATGTTTTCTTATTGGAGAATTGAGTCCATTGAATTAAGAGATATTAAGGAAAAGTGGTTGTTGCTTCCTGTTATTCTTGTTATTAGAGGTGGAGTTATGTTTGTGTGGCTCTCTTCTTTTTGGTTTATTAAATGAAGATAATTTCTTGCTTTTTCTAGCATGTAGTTTCCCTCCTTTTGTTGGTGTTTTCCATTAATTATCCTTTAAAGGACTGGATTTGTGGAAAGATGTTGTATAAATTTGATTTTGACATGGAATACCTTGGTTTCCCCATCTATGATAATTGAGAGATTTGCTGGGTATAGCAGCCTGTGTTGGCATTTGTGTTACTTTAGGATCTGCATGACATCTGACCAGGCTCTTCTGGCTTTCAAAGTCTCTGATGAGAAGTCTGGTATAATTCTGATAAATCTACTTTTATATGTTACTTGACATTTTTTCCTTAGTGCTTTTAATATTCTTTCTTTGTTTAGTGCATTTGCCATTTTAATTATTATGTAATGGGTGGAATTTATTTTCTGGTCAAATCTATTTGGAGTTCTGTAGGCTTCTTGTATGTTCATGGGCATCTCTTTCTTTAGGTTAGGGAAGTTTTCTTCTATAATTTTGTTAAAGATATTTACTGGAGTTAAAAGTCTTCACTCTCTTCTATACCTATAATCCTTAGGTTTGGTCTTCTCATTTTGTCCTGGATTTCCTGGATGTTTTGGGTGAGGAGCTTTTTGCATTTCGCATTTCCTTTGACTGTTGTGTCAATGCTTTCTATGGCATCTTCTGCATCTGAGATTCTCTCTTCTGTCTCTTGTATTCTGTTGTTGATGTATACATCCATGACTCCTGACGTCTTTCCTAGGTTTTCTATATCCAGAGTTGTTTCCCTTTGGGATTTCTTTATTGTCTCTACCTCTACTTTTAGATCCTGGATGGTTTTGTTCAATTCCTTCATCTGTTTGATTGTGCTTTCCTGTAATTGTTTAAGGGCTTCTACCTGTTTACCTGTGTTCTCCTGTATTTCTTTGAGGGAGTCATCTATGTACTGCTTGAAGTCCTCTATCAGCATCATGAGCTGTGATTTTAAATCCAACTCTTGCTTTTCTGATGTGTTGAGGTATTTAGGTCTTGATGCTATGGGAGAATTGGGTTCAGATGGTGCCGTGTTGCCTTGATTTCTGTTGGTAACATTCCTGTGTTTGCCTTTCACCATTTGGTTATTTCTGGTGTTAGTTGGTCCTTCTGTCTCTGGCTGGTGCTTCTCCCTCCTGTGTGCCTGCAAGCCTGACTCAGCCACCCAGGGTGACCAAATCTCTGCTGACACAGAGAGCAGCTGCACTGCCCAGCTCCTGGGTGCAGGTGGGGCCCTGGCAGACACTGTCCCATATGTTCTGGCACTCAGGTGTTCCCTGTGTTCCCAGCTGTACCCACCTGCTCAGTCCCTGGAGAGAAGATGGTAACCTCACCTCTAAATGCAGGACTCTCTACAGAGCAGTTCTCCCCTGGTAAGATAGACAACTGTGGTGCTGCCTAGCTCCTGGGTGCATGTGGGGCCCGTGGACCCTGTCCCGGCTATTCTGACACTCAGGTGTTTGCTGGAGAGAAGATGGTGATGGCTGCCTCAATATTATATACATACAAAATTTTGTTGGTCCTAAGTTACATCTCAAAGGATAGTTAACCAACTATTTTTTTCCTCTTTCCTGGTAAACAACATAACAGGGGGATTCTGGATGTGCCTTGAGCAGGATTATAATCTGATCAGGAAAAAATCAGAGGTTACAAGGTCTGTGGAAAGCAATAAAAACATGGGTTTAACTGTTAAAAAAAAAAGGTGGGGTGTTTTCAGATTTCTAAAAAAAAACCTGAAGTTTTCTAGCAGGCAGAATAGAGAGGCTGTATATGTTTAGATCTTATATATGGTTCATTACTGTCCTAAATTCTTTTATGAAATCTATGCTAAAATCTTTGACTTTATACAGGTAACTTACACAACAAATGTTCTGGAATTTTTGGCACTGAGCAGACAAGAGACTTTAACCAGACTCTGGGGCAAGGATCATCTTTCCCTGTGTTCCTTAAGTTACCTGTCTTTTTTATCAGGCTTATTATGATGGAAATAATTTATAGCTTTGTGGAAATGTAAGTTCTTGTGGACTGGCTTTTGGCTTTGCCTATCACTACTCTCTTGGATATTTCTTTGGTCATAACTCTAAACTACGTTTTATGATCTCTTGATTCTTTTCTGTGAACATTCCTCACTTGTACAATGTTAATTTCAGAGGATTTGGCAACATGAAAGAAATGCACTCAGGTCTTGAGCTATGTTCATACAGCTTGAATCCATGTTGCTTATACCATCTGGCCATTCCCTGGATATTTACATTGGCCAACATATTTCTGGAAGGTTAAAGAAGAAGAAGATCTTGCTTAGTCTCTATGGCAATAGTACTCTGACCATTCTTCTGGTTAGTGTTGGCATTCCTTCTATGCTCTTCCCATCAGCTACCTAGCAACAGCCAGGTAGGCCTGTGTTGCGATGAAAGGGACTGTGTGGCCTCTCCCTCTCTTTCTGAATCTGATTCTGACTCCTTTCACTTTCCCTGACCTCTCTCTCTCTCTTTCTCTCTCTCTCTCTCTCTCTCTTTCTCTCTCTCCACTCCCTTCTCAACTCTACTCCCCATGTTTTGAAATAAACTCTATTCTACACTAGACCTCTTGTTGTATGACTGATATCTGGGGCGGGGGTGGGATGTGGGGTGTGGGATGCCTTAGCATGGGTCTGCTGAGGTAGCACCTCCCAGCACACCATACTGAGCTCTATAAAACATATCCTTGGCTTAATAAAACACATCAGTTAGGATCTGAGATATTCAAAAGGCCAAGTCCAAGGCTTGGCTGCCAGCTGATGGTGCTATTGAGAATGGCAGGACCTTCAGGAGGGGAGGTTCACTGGGAAGAAGAAGGTTATTAGAGTTGGTGACCTTAAAGGGCATACTGGGATGCCTGTCCCTTCCTGTTTCATTCTCTTTATCTCACTGTCCCCTGTGTTGTAGTCAGCTCTGCTTTGCCTTCCTTTTCAGAGCATTCTGCCCTTTGCCACAGGCCCACCACAACAGAATTAAAAGGAATAGGTCTGAAATCAAAAGCCGGAGTAAATCTCTCCTCCTCTAAGTTGGCTTACTCTGATATTTTGTCGCGGTGACAAGAAGTTGACTCCCACAACGAGGTTGGGACACTGGGTGTGGGAGCTTCAAATTATGCACCTGAATCTTTGCCTGATTGACACTTGATAAAGCTCAACTTAGGCACAGGATGAAAGCATTAAAAGTCTGGAAACACAATCTTTCATGGAGAGAGGATCAGATAGAGGGGATTTTTTTTCCCTCTACCTTTTACTGAGTATGATGATTCATATTCACTTTAGTTATCTGAGAAACAAATAGGTTGGTGGTAGGTATTATGTGTTGATGTAGAATTCGGCTCCTGAATATGCTCTACCTATACGATGGACTATGGTTATGGCTTAAGAAACTAATAGATAAATGTATGTATTGAAATGCAGTCTATCAGGTCTACCTCAGTCAGTCAACTTTAATAGATCTGCCATATAAACTGGGAGTCTGTGTCTTTTTTTTTTTTATGAAGATCTTTTTATAAGTGAATCCTTTCTGTATGCAGGCCAGGTCCATGACGTTTGATTAAACTGACAGATGTCCAGGGAATTCTTTTTCCCTGTCACTAAGAAAAAGGTAGATTTCCAAAGCATATTTTCCCTTTTCAATCTTGAGAAAGATCAGGGAAGCTTATTTTCTGAATCACTAATGAAGGCAGCACTTTATATTAAGGGCTTCCTACTGAGGAGCTATCAACTTTAGCACCAACCTCAGCTTTCAAATGCTAATTACTATCCTCCCCATTTCCCAGAGGTGGTGAGGCAGAATAGTCCATCCTATTTAGGGACTCCTGCCTCCAGACTGACGGTCTGAGAACTAGCAGGCCAAAAGGTTTTCCACCAAGCAGAAAACTTTTCCTTTTAAAATTCTTCCTTTCCCCTCTATTTATTTTATGCTACATACAGGCCAGAATTCAGTGTTTCAATTTTTATTTGTTTATTTATTTATTTATACATGTGTTTATTTTATTCTTGTGCTGTACATTGCCCCTAAAGCTTAGTTAACGAAAGGTTAGCACTCCACTACTGAGCTACATATCACTAGACATCCTGACCCCAACTTTGTAGTAGTCATTTACTTTTAAAATGGTGAGACAGAGTGTGAGGTTTGTATATACTCAGCTCAGGGAGTTGCACTATTAGAAGGTGTGGTCCTGTTGGAGTAAACATGGCCTTGTTGGAGTAGGTTTGTTACTGTGGGAGTGGGTTTTAAGGCCCTCCTCCTAGCTGCCTAGAAGCCAGCATTCTGCTAGCAGCCTTCAGATAAAGATGTAGAATTCTCAGCTCTGTCTGCACCATGCCTGCCTGGACTCTGGATCCAGCCTTGATGATAATGTACTGAATATCTGAACCTGGAAGACAGCCCCAATTAAATGTCATCCTTTATAAGACTTGCCTTGGTCATGGTGTCTGTTCACAGCACTAAAATCCTAAGACACAAGGATTCCTTATGTTGGTTGACTGAGCCAACCTTCAACTCACTCTGTAGCCCATTCTAGTCTTGGGTTTCCAATCCTTCTGGTTTGATCTGCTGTGTTCCTGAGATGATGGACTTGTACCACTGCATCCAGCTCTGTTTTAGCCTTTCTCCATGAGAGTGTCTTCATGAGAATGAAGGTATATACTAAAGCTCATATCTGAAAGAACAATAGGCTTGTCATCTGAAGGACTTGATTTCATTTAGTGTTGGGCTAGTGTCTACATTTTTAATATGTGTTTAATTTGTACCCATTCTTTTTCTGTAAAATGAAGACATGTGTTTCATTGCAAAGCTAATTCTTTACATGTACAAATATCTACTGAAAACCAAAGAGGGTCCAGGTGCCAAGAGAATGGCACACACACACACACACACACACACACACACACACTCACACTCACACTCAAACACACACATTCACACAGAGTGGAGAAGGGGAGGAGGAGGAAGGGAGGAAGAGAAGAAGAGTGAGGGGTGGAGAGAAAGAGAGAGGGAAGGGGAGAGAAAGAAGGGAGAGAGAGATATAGAGAAATAGAAAGAAAACTTGAAGGGAGATAAACATTGAAGATGTAGGCGTGCAGAAGCCAATTCCAAACTGGCATAACTCTACAAAGCAAATGAAGAAGCTCCAATGAAACACTATAACAACTAGTAAGTGGGTGAGTGGGGATACTCATTTAGAATGGTAGAATCTCCCTGGGGAGGAGCCCATGCAGAGAAAGAAAGATCTGAAAGAAACATATGAGACAGAAAATCATGAGAGAACCAAGGCAAGTGATCAACAACCTAAGATGCCAGAGCCAGAACTTGGTTTTATTCTAAATACAATGGCAAATTGTCATTGAGGAAAGGTTTGTACCAATGATGAGACTATTTAGGATGTGATGGTTCTGAATGCAGATTCTATAACAGTAGTTCTTCAGGCATCTAACTTGGGAGCCATGGAATACCTAAACTCTTAGTCCTCAAATGTTGATGGAACAGCTAAATTATTTTAGCTATATAGTTCATCAAGTATGGCAGTTCGTTGTTAACTGTCATATTTCCTGAAATGGCCCAATGTATATAAGACTCCAGATATTGTAGATCTATCAGTTAGCAATATCTATTGCAAATGCTTGGAGGTGAGGGAATTAAATGGCATAATTCCCCAGAGAATGTGCTTAATAGAGAGTTGGGGAAATTAAATATTTTAAAAAGACAAATGTTTTTATATGTACACTCATTTTATAAACCGTGTAAGTTAGAATGTTCCTAAACACCCACTGTCTTAGTTAAGTTTCTACTGGTGAGATAAGACACCGAGACCATGGTAACTCTTATAAGGACATTTAATTAGGGCTGGACTGCAATTTCAGAAATTTGGTCCATTATTGTCATGGCGGAAAGCAGGGCAGCATGAATAGGGACATGGTGCTGATGAAGGAGCTGAGAGTTCTACATTTTGATCTGCAGGCAACAGGAAATGAACTGACTTGAGCATATGAGACCTCACAGTTGGTCCTAACCATGACACACTCCACCAACAAGGCCACACCTCCTACTAGTGGCACTCCCTATGGGCCAAGCATTCAAATGAATCTATGCAGGCCATACCTATTCAAACCCCTATTCAAACTGCCACACCCAGTCTATAAATGTCTTAATAATTATCACTAACCTGATGCTTATTGAAGAAAATGATATGGCTCAGTGTAATGCGAAAGTTCTCTAGTGACTTCAGGCTTGTCAATAAAGAGTCAGATCACTGCTACACATATCTCAGACCAGACTGCACAGGTCCCTGGTTTGCTATTGTAAGTAGAAGATTATGTAAGTAGTAGAAAGAACATGCATTGAGCATGAAGTTACTGGTTATTTGTGGAAGGTAAGGAAATTACAAAAGTGAAATATTTAATATTTTGGGGTGCCTAAACACAGAAGACAAAAAGTTTTAAGGGATCAGAGAAAGTAACGCCCAATCACGTGATCATTAATCAAAAGAAAAACTAAGCATATTCTAAACCTAGTAAGGCAAACTCAACTGGAAATTCAATGTCCTTCAACAGGCTAGGAGTGCACTGTAGAGGCACTCTTCTTCTTCTTCTTCTTCTTCTTCTTCTTCTTCTTCTTCTTCTTCTTCTTCTTCTTCTTCTTCTTCTTCTTCTTCTTCTTCTTTTTCAGCACCTTTTAAGTTTTAAATACACTTGAACTGTATATAAGAATGAATTTATTTAGGATGGCTTCCTGAATGTATACATTTTATTTTTATCATCTAATACAGTACCTGATACTCAGGAGGTCTCCATTCCAAGAGCTAACCAAGTCAGAACCAGCTTAGCTTGTGTGGTTAAGTGAGATCAAAAATACACAGGATAGAGTTTGAGGCCATAAGTGCTCTTAACATATATCTTTAGTGATTTATATACTGCAATGTGTGTATTATGTATGCATTAAACTGCAAACAAAACTGAAAGTTCAAAAAAATTACATCAAATTTAAAGAATATCTCAACATATGTTTCCTTTATTTTTCAGACCTATTCAGTGTTATGAATAGCTTAGATTTTAGTGTAGAAAAGCATTCATTTACCTTTTTTCTCCTTGGTTTTGTTCAAATTCATCTATGGATGATATTCAAAGAAGCAGGATTTGAATAATGAAAATATGTATATCTGAATATTAAGCATTTCAATCAAATGTTTTTTTGTCTCACAGCTTTACTCTCTGTGTATATGTGAATATATACAAAATCATATGGTCTCAGGGAATAAAAGGGCTTGCTGTCTGAATGTCAGAACCTGAGTTCAGACTCCAGAACTCAAATGAAAAGCCCCAGATGTGGTCATGCCTGCCTGAGCCCCAGCTCAGGGAGGGGTTGATGGATTCCCGGGTCTACTGAGAGTAACCAAAACTAAATGGACTTCAGATCTGGTGAGATCCCGTCTCAAGGGAAGACACCAGAATGTGCAGTGGACCCCAATGGAGGAGTTTGAGGAAGGACTGAAGGAGCTGAAGGAGCCTTATTTGGCATCAGTGGGAGGGGAGGTCTTCAAATATCACTGTAATAAACACTAGAAACTTAACTTCATGTCTCTGGACTCAGCAAGTCAATGTTAACTGAGCATCAAAATAAATCACAAACATTGATAGTAAGTGTGCTCTGCAAATGCATGGTGAGATGCAGTTTAGAAGGATTGTTTAAAGAAAAACCAAGTACAATACAGCCAGGTGAGATTAGAAGTACAACTTCTCTTTTGTTCAACATTGTAGGTTTATTGTATGTGTGGCTTAGGTTCCTGTTCACCTGAAATTTAGCCAGCCTGTTTCTAGCCTGTCCCCCAATTACAAAATAGGAATAATAATTTTAAGGTATAGAGAATATAAAATGGCTTTACAATACCATAGTAATGCCTTTTCTTATGCTTAATGGATCAAAATCACTTTTTAATACAACCCAATTTAAGTGTCAGGAGTTAACTGAGAATAACTTATTACAGCAAGCAATCACTTTAAATTAAGAATGGATGTGCATGTGTGTGCCATGCCATCCTTGTGGTTAGAAGACAACTTGGTAAGCATTGGTTCTCTCCACATCTTTATGTGGCTTCTGGGAATTGAACTCAGGTCTCAACGTTTATCTGTTCAGTCATCTCATCTTCCTTAAAAAACAACTTTATTTTTCAAATGGTTCATCTTAATGGTGTTATTGTTTCTTTTGATTTTCTTTTTCCTCATAATCACCAACATTGGAGATGTGTTTCTTTGTAGAAGCCAGCAGGTGGCTCACTGGCATACAGCTGCCAAAACAAACAAAACAAAACAAATTCAAGTTTTGAATACCACAGCGACAAGTTCTAATAACCTCTAAAGAAGAATACCTTCAAAGCTGATATAAAGCCATTACTGATTACAGATTACTGCACCCCCCCCCCCCATATTTCTACTCAAAATATAAGTCAGCAAGCCAGAATAGATTTCTCTCTACCCTGAGAGCTGTACAGAGAGAAGGGATTTGATTTTTCTCCCTCTGGAGTAGAGATTATACATTAGAACAGGAAAACAACAACAAAGAAATCAGACGAAGGAAATGACTGTGGATATCTTTCACTGTTACTGCAAGAACTAGAATCTTACTGTCTAGTATAGACTTCCAATTCATATTTCTACTCCCTCAGTTTCCATATTTTCAAATCCCCAGAGTATGCTTGGGATTTTGGGCATGCCCACTATCTTATCACTTTCTAGTGATAAGACACCATGATCAAGACATCAAGAAAGTATTTAATTTGGGGCTCAATCTCTAGAGAGAATCTATAATGGTTGGAACTCAGGGCAACAGGTAGACAGGCATAGTGCTGAAGCAGTAACTGAGAGCTTACATCTTGGTTTACAAGCAGAAGGCAGGGAAATCTGACTCCTACTCCCAGTGGCATAACTCCTCCAACAAGACCACACCTTCTTATCTTTTCCAAACAGTTCTGCCAATGGTGAAGGTGGAGGATGGGTATAGATGGGGCATATGCTGGCTACTCTCATGTAAACCATCATATCCATGATATTCAGCCACATACCCACTTTTAATGTCATCTAAGATTCTATAGTTTACCTTTCTAAAGGAAGAACACAAACACGAGTATACTAAGAAACCCCTAAGTCTTGATTGAGTTTTGAAACATTCCTTTTAAAAATCCCCATACAGCAAGGAGCCAAACTCTATTAAAGTCATTCTAATATGCATGAAGCCAAACTTCTGTTCTGATACTGTGGATTAGGCTGTCACTTCTGATGATTAATTGTCACCCTCAGGTTTTACAGATATTTTATGCTATACCATGTTTACTATGCAGATAAATACACTGAACAAGTCAGGTTTTTTTTTACAGGCTTATTCTAAGGGCAGTAGATTATGATATTGTTTTATGGACCTCAGAATTAAAACCACAAAGTATTGCATGAGTAAACTATGTAAAGAATACCTTGATAGGCTTAGCTTCTTAAATGTAACTAGATAAAACAAGTTATCTCCAGCCTCACATTTGTTTTTGCCAAAGGAAGCAGTGTTTACTGTAAATGTGCCCTTTTAAGGAATGAAATCTTAAGGTTAGAAGTGTTACTGAAGGCTGGTAACTCAAATGAATTAATTGCTTTTCATGGCTTTAAAGTTAATTCTTACTCGAGGCTCCATAAGCATACATATATTAACATCAAAAGCTAGCTGGTAGAAATTAAGAATAATTTTATATTTAAAAAAAACCCTCAGAGTAACCCAGATTTGAAATAGAGCAGGTTACTTGCATTATTTTTTTTTTATTTTTATTTTCTATATTCTTTGTTTACATTCCAAATGATTTCCCCTTTCCTGGATGCCCCCTCCCCATATGTCCCATAAACCTTCTTCTCTCCATCCCTTCTCCAATCACCTCCCTCCTTTTTCTCTGTCCTTATATTCCATTCCCATTGCATTATTTTGTAAAGGATAAAAATGAAATGTTCTGGATATTAAGATAGATTCTGTTTAAGAAGAGACTTTGTAAACCTGAAGACAAGGAAAAGAAATATCCATTGTGCACTCAAACAAACAGACCCCTACTGGTCAGCTGATTAACATTGCATGTTTGGAAACAAGTTGGAATGCCACAGGTCCAGGACCAAATCTTTGGTTCTCTTTAGTCCTCTTTGCAGTCATTTATCACCCCTTTCTGGTTTTGAATTAACATTCATTTGACTACTAGGTTAAAACTTTTACAGGTATCAACTTATCAAAGTACTAACTTTACCCTCTCCCAAAGCAAAGAATGCAATTGATATCTGAAAAGTCTCAAAAAGTAATCCTCCTACTGATCCAGCCCACCACATGCTTCTTAAACTCTCACAGTTGTAACCCATTGTGTGTTGCTAACTGAATCTGTGTCCCCAGACTATGGCTACTCATATTTGCCTCAGAATAAGCTACCTCGTATTGCCTGTAGGCTGAAGGCTCTGTTCAGCCTCAATACCATCTATTTGTAAAACATTGATGTACGATATTGCCATGTAATGGAACTAGAAATCAGGTTCCCTGCTGGGAACACAGATATGGAGAGAGGTCATGACAAGGTAATAAAGATTGTGAATTTCCAAGATGGCTGACATCCAAGATGAATGACCTCCTTCTTCTTCTTCTTCTTCTTCTTCTTCTTCTTCTTCTTCTTCTTCTTCTTCTTCTTCTTCTTCTTCTTCTTCTTCTTCTCCTCCTCCTCCTCCTCCTCCTCCTCCTCTTCCTCCTCTTCCTCCTCCTCCATTTCCTTCTCCTTCTCCTTCTTTTTGTTTGTTTGTTTTTTGAGAGAGGGTTTCTCTGTATAGTCCTGGCTGTCCTGAAACTCACTCTGTAGACCAGGCTGGCCTCGAACTCAGAAATCTGCCTGCTTCTGCCTCCCAGAGTGCTGGGATTACAGGCATGTGCCATCATGCCCAGCGACCTTCTTCTTCTTCTTCTTCTCCTTTTCATTCTGCTCCTTCTCCCCCTCCTCCCTCTTCTCTTGCAAAAATAACTGATCAAGATTCCTGGATGGTAAGAACGCCATAGCTGTCCTGTTTCCTTCCAATACTTAGACCACTCCCGGGCCTCTGTTTAGTTCTTTCACTTCATTCCCTGTATTTTAAACTTGTTTTGTCAAGCCAGTACTTTCTGGGGTTCAACTGTGCCATCTCTAGGTGATGCTTCAACAAGGCTTTCAACCATGCCAGGGAAGAAAGCTACTTTTTCCTTGTGTTCTGTGAAACAGACAACAAGGGCATTCTACGAAAAACACTCCAAAGTACTGTTCTTTTGTGCCACCCCAGGATACTCAAACTCAAAAGAGCTACAAATGATAGATAGAGTCAATACTTTGCACCTGCTCACTTGAAAGCAGTTACAAAAAGAATATTCTCCAACCAGTTTCTCAAGCATGGGTTTGCTACCTTGTCAGTGGGAAATGAAGAGAGAATATCATTGACATAAGATCACAAATGGAGCAGGTCCATTAAGGACTTTTCACATGCACAGTCAAGTTCAAGTCAAAGAATGCTGTGCCGCCACACCAGATGCCCCATGACACACACTTTGACCAGGACTGTCACTATTTGCATGACACTGACTTCCATGGAAGCTTTTTGCATGGCAGAGATAACACAGCTGGATATTAAAAATGTATAACAGCTAACTCTAACATCCCAGAAATGTACACCATCCAGTATGTTCCAGTCTGTACTATAGTTCTTCACTTGGTATAACTGGCACTCAAAAAAACTGGTCTCTCAAATGAATACACACACACACACACACACACATGCACTCACAGGCACATATATGCACACATGCACACATGCACAGTTCCACATTGTAGGTAGTGATAATCTAGAAGCTGTTAATGGACTCAGTAGGGGTCTTTTTCTTCTATGGTCTAAAAGGTGTTCTCATTCTCTGCTTGCCGATCCCTTTCCTTCTACTACAGTGCCTGGGTGCCTGGATCTAGAATAATCCCAATATTAAATCGGTCTGCAAAATCCCCACTTACCTGCCCCTGTTCTTCGGATGGTTGACAGTTATTAGAAACTAAACTCTTATCTACATTTTCTTACTCAGCAGCAAAGAGCCAACAGCTGGATTTAGAAAGAACTCAGCCTTCATCTCAGGCCAAAGCCTTATTCCTAATGGTATTCTCTATCATAAATAAAAGAGCACAATTAAGACAAAACTAAGTTTCCAGTGTGTCAGTTAAAACAGTAGGGGCTGCTAGGTTCCTGGATGTGGGGTGGATTAAGAAGATGTAGAAATAACCTAGAGACTTAAAACCAGATTTAAAGAGAAAAGGTGGTGGTGGGACACAAGACCTGTCCGATGATTAATTTTTTTCTTTTATTAGGGGAGGGGGTGTCTTGCCAGTCAGCTCAGCTGATTATGCTAATCTATCCAAATGTAAAATGCAAATAACTTTTATCAAAGTTGATAAAAGGGTAGGATTCTCTCTGCCCTACACATCTTTCCTTCCTCTATTCCACTCTTCCCATTATGCAACTTTGCTTCATGCGGATTGGGGGGGAGGGGGCGAGTGGGGGTGGCTAGAAAAGCCGCCAAGGTAAGTCTGTTTTCTCCATCCTGCTCTCAGTTGTTGATCTGGCATCTTCCCGCTGTGTGAAATCATTCAGTTCCCCTCCAAGCAACACCCCTCATTGATCACTGCTTCAGAAAATGTTGATTCACCTCAGTGGGGAAGACAGGCTGGACTGGCAGAGGCTCCTGAAAACAACACACCTCTTAGTTTTCATTGGCACGAAAAGCTATTACTCCAGCTCTTCCATCTCTCCTCCCCGCCTCTGATGCACTGTCTGCCAAGCTGGCAAAAGATCCTAAGGTGCAGTAGAGAAGGGTAAGTGGGAAGCCAGTAGAATGGTATTGCACAAAACACCTGTTTTCTCCTGTCCTCGCTCTATTTGCATAATCCCAAAGGAATCTGAAATCCAGCTGCCTTCAGAGTCATCTTGTTCTGCTTAGGTTTTAAAGCTGGAGAATTGAGATTAATGAAAAGTACTTTTGCCACTTTACTTTCCCAAAGCAGTAATTTCCTAGCCCACAAATGTTTAGAACGGCATCGCTTAACAATGTTTATAAGTCATAAAATATGCATTGGGCTGATGTATGCGTTTGTATCTTTGGAGGAACTAGAATTGCAAACACACATGTACACACACACACACACACAAATGCAAGGAGAGAAAAAACGTTTGAGCAAATGTGTTCGATGCTAAATAGAACACACACCATGTGCTGCAAAATAAAAGAACCATTTGGCAACATAAACTATGTTGGCATCTGCGTTAGATTTGTAACCACAGTAAAATATTGATATGGACCATAAAATTCAAGCTCTGTATGCCCATGTTTCTGGGTGACTCTGCTTTGAAAGACTTTTTGTACTACAGAACTGTACTTGTTCATCAGAGGCATTTTATGACAAACCTGCTTTTATGACCTTATGTGATTGGCTCATTTTCACTATATAGGGAGAGCATGAACAGTGTTTTCTCATTCCAGATAGGGAACCAATGACAGATCAAAGTATTGATGCCAGCATGTCTAACTTGGTAACGCAGACTTACCTTGTGCTACTTAGAGGAATGTAGATGAGGGGTTCCTTACAGGAGTGACGCAAAGACAGTCACATCAGCAGAAGGTCAACCTGATATTGGTGAGGACTTATAGAGCTAGAAGCCTGGTGTTCCTGCATGAGGCAGATCAGTAGTTTGCAGGGTGTCTCTTCCAGGCAGCTCAAGCTGTCTGTGCCTCTGCCAGGGAGTTAGGATTGTTGGGAAGTGTATCTCAGCAGTCTTTGCTGCTTATATGTCCATAAGGAAAGAAAGTAGTGAATCTGATTAGTTTCAGGGACTTCCTGAAGCTATCAAACTATTTACCTCCTGAGCCTAGCTAGCTTCCTTGCAAGATGGAATGTTTCATCTCCCCTTAGAACATATGTGTCTTAATGAACTTCTCTTTAAAATGGACTTTTTTTTTTTAATCTCTAAAGAAAAAGTTACACAGCATAAGGATTTAATCAGTTAGACCCAGGTAAGGAAACCCCCACCAAAAATACATTCATACATTCATACATACATACATACATACATATATGCATACATACATACAAAAGAACAGGTTTGAGGAACACATGGAGGACATACCTAGAGGATGACCTTCCCCAGATAGACTCCCTAAACTACTCTTTTTTCTCGCCGGTGCACACATTGTTTCCCATCTGACTGTTTTTCTTCTCTCTTCACATTATCTGTTATAATCAATGTAAGTGTGTCCCTGAATCATATGAGCTGCCCTGTCAAATTAGTTGAGACTTAGAAAAATTCATGTTCTATGTTTTTGTCTTGAATTGTTACATGAAATGAGGGACAGCCCTTTGGTGATTAATTCCTTAACTTGTGTGGGTTCTAATGCTACTTCAAGATAGATAGCACTAGAATTAAGTTATCTTGTAGTGAGACAGGCTGACTCCAATGCAGGCTTCAAACTGGCACTTCAGGATGAAATTTCTGTTTCCAAGAACTGGGCAAGTCCAGGGAAGTCCAGGCCTTAGAACCTGCCTCACCACCTGGCCTGAGGCAAGGTCAATGTTTCAGCATTAGTTTCCAGACTTCCTCAGCAACTTCTTTAGTAACAGTTTCCAGCCACCCTCCAGCATTCCACTCCATTCCCCATCCCTAGAGATGGAGTAGGATAAAGGTCACCTACCCTGTAATCCCCTAATGTGCTTCAAATCAGGCCTGTGAACTTACTTGGTTATCTATCTTGAGAATGGCAGACCCCAGCACGCAGGACTTTTGCAAAAACAAAATCAAAAACAAAAAACAAAACAAAACAAAATCAAACAAAAACAAAAACAACCCCCCCCCCACTTTTATTACTTGACTCTGGGGTATCATTCTTTGGCAAATCATGGACCCTTACATTAGGATTGCCAGATTATCTTCAGTGAAGGGTTCAATCAATTTGTGCTGGAAATCCAGATAAATTTTATGTGTTAAACTTCAAGTGGCTTCCTCCACAAATTATCAGTCCTACTCATCAGCATACCCAATACAAACTGTGCTAACTCTCTGTTCTGGTAGATGTCTCTTTAATTTAAAAAATATGTTTATGTTGTTGTTTTCCATTACATCGATTTTTAGATACTATCAAATTCCTAATAAGAATGCTTTGTGTTCTTACATGAGCTCCCACAAATTTTTTTATCACCATTATGAATTAAATAATAAGCAGTTCCTGGTTCTCTTTACAGAGTAATAATCATGTAATGGTTGTAAAGAGACACTAGTATGCTGAATTGCACATAATGAACACTCACTTCTTTCTAAAATTTGCAATTTGACTTGTACTTACAGGCAAGTCATTCCAAACTCCAGCAGGTGTTTGAATGTGCATGAAAGAATTTTTAGGTAACTTAAGAAATTTCTGGTCTCTTGTTCCCATCTACTATCCATCCTGAATTACACATATTAATGTTCTTGTCTGCTGCAGATACTCCAGTGATTCTTTTCTTAATCTTTTGTTCTGCTCATTTGTTGTTTCTTTCTTTGTCGTGTTGTTGAAGTAGGGTCTCATGAAACCCAAGATGACAATGGCCCTGAGGATGACATTGAACTGTTGGCATTTCTGCCTCCATCTTCTATATTCTGTGATGAGAGGCTTGCATCACCATGCAGACTTTATATGATGCAAGAGATAAAACTTAGGGCTTCCTGTACACCAATCATGTAGTCTATCAATTGAACTCCATCCCTAGACATAAGACTTATCTCTTGTCCTGCTTCCTGGCCCGTCTTCTCCTCTTGGCCACTTGCTTTGGTTTTCTCATGCAGGGCAGCCTTCATTCCCAGTTCTTTCTGCTGCTGCTTGTGGAATCAACCCCTTTGTTTCATTTGAATACATTTTTTGAAACCTGGTTCATGAGGTGCAATTGTATTTGAAGGCTTTGCACATGTCAAAGACTCCCCCCCACTATTACCCTCCTTTGGATTAACAGTTTGTCTAAGCACTGAAGTCTAATTTGAAAATCAAAATCCTACGTTCAGTATTTTGAAAACATGGATTCATGATAATTTGGTGTTCAGGTCTATTATTTAATCTAGTGTTGTACGGAATCACTTTTTAATTTTTTGAAGTTTTGTAAGTTAAATTTTAATATTTCGTGATAGTATAACTCGTTGTGAGGATATTTTATCATTTAGTATATTTGTTATGGTGAGCTCTTTTAATATGAAAGCAATGTACCCAAATTTTAGCTATATTTTTCACACATCCAATTCTTCGAAAAGAACTATGGAAAGAGATGAAAGGATCGAATCTGATACTTTATCAGGTAGATATTTAATGTCTTGGATCAATATGTTCATATTAATAATTTAAGTGATTCAAAGTTTTATCAGTGTCCACCTATCACTCATACTTTCTGAAATGCCACTTCAACTTTTATTTCAACACATTAAAATTATTTTGCCCTGTTTTAATTTCCAAGAGTTTTTCAAATGACATGTAAAAATGTTCACTATTAGCATTTACTTTCTGAATGATGTCTATTAAAATTCTGAACCTCAGATGTTATTAATTGCTAGATATCTTACCATCTATACTTTTAAACAGATACGTACATACATACAAACCACACACATACATACATGCATATTCAGTCTGAATACTGTTTTATTATTATCACTTAGTTGACCTCTGTTTTCTATTGGTAGAGTTACACATGTGATCAGAAGTTGTATTCATGTTTAAAAGGTAACATGGTAGAGACTTTGGCAGGGTCTGTTACTGTTGACTTTAACAGCAGGAAGAAAGTTATTAATTTGTTGTATTATGGATGTCCCCTTTCTCTCTTTCTCTCTCTCTTTCTCTCTGTGTACATATGAGTGTGTGTGTGTGTGTGTGTGTGTACATATTTAAGAACAGATATTCCTATGTTCATGGCGGATATAGGTTAATATCAATTGTCTTTCAATTTCTCTCCAACTTATTTTGTGAGATAGTGTTTCCAACTAAACCTGAAGCTGCTGGTCCAACTCCTTTCATTACACTGGAAGACATTATCACCATTAGCACCAGCACCAGCACCAGCACAAGCACCAGCACCAGCAACCAGCACCAGCACCTCCAGCACCACGCTCCTCTCTCTGCTCTTTTCAGTGCACTACAGGCACATGTCACACACTACCGCAGCCAGCTTTACCATGTGCATACTGAAGACAAAACTTGGGCTTTCACAGCTATGTGGTGAATATACTACTGACCAAGTCATCTCCTGTGTGCCAAGACTTACTTTTTTAAGTAACTTTCTTTAGAAGAGTCACATTCAAATAGTATTAATTGTGCTTTCTGTTTAGCTTTAAGAAAGCAGAAGTTTAAATTCAAATAGAATTGTTTCTTACACTCTTACTGAGTGATGCTGGATATAACCATGAAGGGAACATCACTCATGTTACATTTATACCATGGAAGGGGGTCTGCTATTTCAATATCTTTACCACCGGAAGAGCTAGTGGAAGCAGAAAATCGATCAATATTAGTGCCTATCAAACATTTACAAGTTATTTTATTTGACTTTTTTATTTTATTGCAGTCTTACATTTAAAATTTTAGAAAGGATTAGCTTTCTGAAACTTATAAGTGTAGGGACTGTGAGAGCATTGAGTTAAGTCTTCATGCCAAGCCGGTAACTAAATATTAGGTCACAGTGACCTAAGTAAAATAATGTTGCCCTGGAATTCTTAAAATACAGTCTGTTTTCCTTAGTGGTAGTGGCAAATTATTAAATGCACCTATCAAACTTTATTAAAAGGAAGAATGATTTAGAAGCCAAGCCTGGTTATTGCCTGAGAGAGTACTGGTCCACTCTAGAATAATTAAGATTTTGTTTGCTTCAACTATATGCCACCAGATTGTCTAGCAGAAAAATTAGAGCCAGAATTTGCACTTTTAATCAATATTAAATATGAAAGATTTTTCCCAAATTGTTTTCTTTGTGTTTGCTCTGAGACAGATAGGTGCTGGCTCAATGGTCCTAAAATACATTTCCTGGCCAGCCAGAAGGCATAGTGAAAATAAAGGTTGTTAAACTACTGTCCAGCTCCCCAACCATGGCCAGGTACTCACCATGTGCCATAGAGAACTAATGAGACCAGCCACAACAAGCATTTTAAACTGCTAAACCAAACACCAATCTGTGGGATTTTTCAGCCTCTGGGGCTTATTCTCTCTTAGGGATCTACTAAGTCTGACAGCAGGATGACAATTAGAAAAATCCTTAAAACATGGACACCCGTTCTGGACTGGAACTAGTCATTTGTTTGCTTGCTGTTGCTAAGAATGGGAAGTCACTATTATAAACCAATGACTTCCAGCTGCTAGTGCTCAGGGCTAGTTTCGGGTTAGTCTCAAGGAATGAAAGAGGACTGAAGTACATAAATAAGTCCAAGCAAAATGTTCTTCATTAAATATGTAGTGATAGATGAGTGTAGAAAATATCTCCACATAGCATATTTTTATTTTACAATGGATATAGTACTGATTGATGTCTTTGTAACTTATAGATGGCTGTTTAAAAAAAACAAAACTGAGTCATTTTCTCACAAAGAAAAACAACATAAAACATGTAGATTATTTTAGTTTCAAAAGTTATCTCCCCACATATTTAACTTGGTGGTGTGTCCTTTCATTGCATGAAACTTAAAATTATAAGTTATTTTTAAGTTCTATAAACAAAGTGTTTGCTTTTCATAAACAAACTACAACCAGAATATAAAAAAACAAAAACAGTTATAACAAAAAGACAAACAATGAAAAACAACAAAAAACCCAAAAAACAAAACAATGAAGGTTTAAGAAAAGATATTGTGTTCAGCTTCCATGTTCAAATGCTGTTTTCACTACAAACTACAGTGACACTTTTGTGTTCTTCCTTCTTTCAGCTTTATCATTTCTAGAACGTCATGGCTAGAAGTTAATGGATGGCATATATGGTATCTGTGTTTGAGGCTAGGTTCTTTCATTTACAGTAATGCATTTGAGGTTGTAAGGATTCAGTCAATGAAGAACAACCCAGACTTAAATAGTATGCAAAAGTAAAGAGCTTCTATTCTACAGAAATCCAGCATACAGGGATCTACCATTCGTCAAAATGGAGACCCCAGACAAAAGCACACAAGCCTTTTTATAGAAAATTAAGGGAATTTGATCAAAGGTTAGGTAATATAAAACTCCATTAATGGGTGCTGAGAAAGTAATATAGGTCAGCTTCTGATTGGCTGCCATTTTAGTTCCACTATATTTGGTAAGACTTTGAGGAACCTACTCAGCTATAGCGTCATTGTTTCCTTGAGCCAAATATCCCAGGAACTGTCTCAGCTCTCAGCTCATCCTTCCTTTGTCAGATCCATCAATGATTATAAGCCCATTGCCAGCAGTTCTCTCCTAGGAGCCCAGTCTGCTTCCCTGGGAAACCAAAATTTTTCCATTCCCAAGGATTTTATTTCCTAGGTGACCTCTCAAGATTGGTATATATTATTTGTGTATCAGCTTACAATTTATTATTCAACAGTGCACCATTGATTGCAGAATCTATGGTTTGGGGCTAGGATGCATCCTACTGTTTTAAGTATTTGTACTTAAATATCGCTTAAAGATGTAAAGGCAAGATTTGGAGGTCAGGTAATTTTTTATGTCAACTTTTTGTTTGTTCATTTGTTTACATTAATGGTAATAAATTCTGTGTCTATACAGAATATATAAATATACTATCATTTATTAACAAATATATATTATGCTCACAGAGTGGAAGAATGAACTGCATATTAGAACTATTTGAGTAGGGACTGGGAAGGAAGAAATATTTGGAATACAAACAAATAAATTAATTAATTAATAAGAATAATAATAATGAAGGCATGAGGACTTCGATAGAAGGCATATTGATTTTCTAGGGCATTGTAACAAAACAGGACTACAAACTTCATCACTTAAGTAAAAGGCAGTTATTTTCATACTTGTGGAAGACTCAAAATCAAAGGGTAACAACAATCAAAGGGTAACCTCGTTCCCTCTGAAACTGTGGTAAGCACCATCTTTCTCTAGAGGTGTCCCTTTATTTTTCTTCATCTCAGCTTTTATCTAGACCATCTAGTTTTGTATCTTCCTTCATTAAACTCTCCTGTTGTAGCTTCTCTTGCCTTCTTTTAAGAATATAAATTATGTTATATTAAGAACCACCTTAGTCAAGTATGACTCATCATCTTAACTAATTAATTTCCAAATAAGTTAATATTCTGAAGTACCAGAGAAGTCTGAATACAGATGTGTGAGATACAACTATACCTATAAAGAATAGAGAAAAAATATTTTATCTTGACATCTAAGAATGGAAGACAGAATTCTCAGCACTTATGTGTAATGTTTATGTTTCATAAACTCTATAGCTAATGACCAAGCTAGAATGTAAAGAATTTGAAGAATAATTTACAAAAGTGCTTTATAAAGATGGAGCAGAAGGTTCCCTTAAAATTAATGAGGTGTTCTCAGTTGGTTCAGAGTTAACTTTTCTGAAGAAGCAACAATAATGATGTGCAATGTACGAAGAGAAGGAGCAACTCCTACAGAGATCAAGGCATTTAGAGAGAATTACAAGCTGGAGGAAGTGTCATATTCAAGAAGGAAGAGTGTCATGAGAAGTGCACAGAGAGGAGGACCCAGTTTGATGATACAGTTTACAAAGACAACTTGAAAGTTGCACTGTATTTGAAGTGCAATGCAACCTGGCTTAAAGGTGGGTTGTTTTATTGTTGTTGTTGTTTGTTTGTTTGTTTTATTTTCATTTGTTTTTAAGTCTCAAAGCCATGAGGTCATAAATGCATTTACAAAGATTATGTAGTCTGTATTGTGTAAATTGATATTATAAAGTTGGAAGCAATATAATTAGAACAGTAAATGTTTAAGACAAGATGTAATGTTCAATTGTATTTGAATTCTGTTCATAGAGAAATGAGGCTGAAATTGTGAAATATGCTAAAGGTTCACCTAAGAAAAGTTAGATGCAGAAAGACCAAAAATACTTTCACATATTTGGGACAAGGCAGCAGATGAGTAAAAATGGGTTTTTATAACTTTAGGGCCACTGGTGGTCATTTGGTTTGATGTGTGGGCTGCTCTGGGATTTCCATTGGTCACACACTGACTTTTATGTGTCCTAGATATATTAAAATAGTATTACCAAAAGCAGTCATCATATGTAAGACTCCACAGTTAAAAGAGATGTTTAGGCTGAACATATAAATTTTTGAGTCATCAAAATGGATACTAATTTAAATTGGAAAAGGAATAAAACTGTCTAGACAAGAAAGATAAAATTAAGGGAATAAAAATTGAGACCCAAGGAGCTCCATCGTTAAAAGTCAGGCAGAAAAAGCTGGTAGACAGGAGGCTGAAGGCATCTAATATTTTACTGACAGATACAACTCCAGCAATAGTGCTGAGGACTGAGACTGATGACATGTGGGAGTGGGAAAGGCATCCTGTTTTCTGGTTGAGCTAGCTTTAAACCCCCAAAGACCCACCAGATAATTCTGGAAGGGACAGAAGGCCATTTGCTATGCTCTCAGACCCTAGGATCCTGACATGAGGCCCCAGCTCCATAATTCTGTGGCCATCAGTCAAGTAGAGCAATGACCCAAGCTCCTGGCATTCTGTCTGGACTCCACCCCCACAGTTACCTGGCAATAGCCAGTTATGCTCCTTCACACAATTACCTGACAACAGCCAGGTAGGCCCAGCCCACTATAAAAAGGGGATGCTTGCCCCCTCCTCTCTTACTCTCTTGACTCCCTTACTCTTGCCTCTCACTCTCTTGCTTTCCCTTTCCACATTCCCTTCCCTCCTCTCTCCACATAGCCATGGCCAGCCTCTACTTCTCTCCTTTCTCCATCTTTCTGCCTTTCTACAATAAACACAAAGAACCCAGATGTCCCTCAACAGAGGAACAGATGTTGAAAATGTGGTATATTTACACAGTGGTATACTACTCAGCTGTTAAAAGCAATGAATTCTACTCAATGATACCTTGGTCAAGGAAGAAATAAAGAAAGAAATTAAAGACTTTTTAGAACACAATGAAAATGAAAACACAACATACCCAAATCTATGGGACACAATGAAAGCAGTGCTAAGAGGAAAACTCATAGCCCTGAGTGCCTCCAAAAAGAAAATGGAGAGAGCATACATTACCAGCTTAATGACACACCTGAAAGCCCTGGAACAAAAAGAAGCTATTTCGCCCAGGAGGAGTAGAAGGCAGGAAATCATCAAACTCAGGGCCGAAATCAATCAAGTAGAAACAAAGAGAACCATACAAAAAATCAACAATACCAGGAGCTGGTTCTTTGAGAAAATCAACAAGATAGATAAACCCTTAGCCAGAATGACCAAAGGGCACAGAGAAAGTATCCAAATTAACAAACTTAGAAATGAAAAGGGAGATATAACAACGGAAACTGAGGAAATCCAAAAAATCATCAGATCCTACTACAAGAGCCTATACTCAACACAACTGGAGAATCTGGAGGAAATGGACAATTTCCTTGACAGATACCAAATACCAAAATTAAATCAGGACCAACTAGACCATCTAAACAGTCCCATAATGCCTAAAGAAATAGAAGGAGTCATAGAAAGTCTTCCAACCAAAAAAAGCACAGGACCAGATGGCTTCAGTGCAGAATTCTACCAGACCTTCAAAGAAGAGTTAACACCAATACTCTTCAAACTATTCCACAAAATAGAAACAGAAGGAACACTACCCAATTCCTTCTACGAAGCCACAATTACGCTGATACCAAAGCCACACAAAGATCCAACAAAGAAAGAGAACTTCAGACCAATTTCCCTTATGAACATCGATGCAAAAATACTCAATAAAATTCTTGCCAACCGAATCCAAGAACACATCAAAACGATCATCCACCATGATCAAGTAGGCTTTATCCCGGGAATGCAGGGTTGGTTCAATATACGGAAATCCATCAATACAATCCACTACATAAACAAACTCAAAGAACAAAAAAACCACATGGTCATTTCATTGGATGCTGAAAAAGCATTTGACAAAATTCAGCATCCCTTCATGCTTAAAGTCTTGGAGAGAACAGGAATTCAAGGCCCATACCTAAACATAGTAAAAGCAATATACAGCAAACCGGTAGCCAGCATCAAACTAAATGGAGAGAAACTTGAAGCAATCCCACTGAAATCAGGGACCAGACAAGGCTGCCCCCTTTCTCCTTATCTTTTCAATATTGTACTTGAGGTACTAGCTCGGGCAATTCGACAACATAAGGAGGTCAAAGGGATACAAATTGGAAAGGAAGAAGTCAAACTATCATTATTTGCAGACGACATGATCGTCTACCTAAGTGACCCAAAAAACTCCACTAGAGAGCTCCTACAGCTGATAAACAACTTCAGCAAAGTGGCAGGTTATAAAGTCAACTCAAGCAAATCAGTGGCCTTCCTATACTCAAAGGATAAGCAGGCTGAGAAAGAAACTAGGGAAATGACCCCCTTCACAATAGCCACAAACAGTATAAAGTATCTTGGGGTGACTCTTACCAAACATGTGAAAGATCTGTATGACAAGAACTTCAAGACTCTGAAGAAGGAAATGGAAGAAGACCTCAAAAAATGGGAAAACCTCCCATGCTCATGGATCGGTAGAATCAATATAGTTAAAATGGCCATTTTGCCTAAAGCACTATACAGATTCAATGCAATACCCATCAAAATCCCAACTCAATTCTTCACAGAGTTAGAAAGAGCAATTATCAAATTCATCTGGAACAACAAAAAACCCAGGATAGCTAAAACTATTCTCAGCAACAAAAGGAAATCTGGGGGAATCAGTATCCCTGACCTCAAGCAATACTACAGAGCAATAGTGTTAAAAACTGCATGGTATTGGTACAGTGACAGGCAGGAGGATCAATGGAACAGGATTGAAGATCCAGAAATGAACCCACACACCTATGGCCACTTGATCCTCGACAAAGAGGCTGAAAACATCCAATGGAAAAAAGATAGCCTTTTCAACAAATGGTGCTGGTTCAACTGGAGGTCAGCATGCAGAAGAATGCGAATTGATCCATCCTTGTCTCCTTGTACTAAGCTCAAATCCAAATGGATCAGGGACCTCCACATAAAGCCAGACACTCTGAAGCTAATAGAAAAAAAACTGGGGAAGACCCTTGAGGACATCGGTACAGGGAGAAAGTTTCTGAACAGAACACCAATAGCGTATGCTCTAAGAGCAAGAATTGACAAATGGGACCTCATAAAATTACAAAGTTTCTGTAAGGCAAAGGACACCATCAAGAGGACAAATCGGCAACCAACAAATTGGGAAAAGATCTTCACCAATCCTACATCAGATAGAGGGCTAATATCCAATATATATAAAGAACTCAAGAAGTTAGACTCCAGAAAACCAAACAACCCTATTAAAAAATGGGGTACAGAGTTAAACAAAGAATTCTCACCTGAAGAACTTCGGATGGCGGAGAAGCATCTTAAAAAATGCTCAACTTCATTAGTCATTAGGGAAATGCAAATCAAAACAACCCTAAGATTTCATCTTACACCAGTCAGAATGGCTAAGATTAAAAATTCAGGAGACAGCAGGTGTTGGAGAGGGTGTGGAGAAAGAGGAACACTCCTCCACTGCTGGTGGGGTTGCAAATTGGTACAACCACTCTGGAAATCAGTCTGGCGGTTCCTCCGAAAACTGGGCACCTTACTTCCAGAAGATCCTGCTATACCACTCCTGGGCATATACCCAGAAGACTCCCCACCATGTAATAAGGATACATGTTCTACTATGTTCATAGCAGCCCTATTTGTAATTGCCAGATGCTGGAAAGAACCCAGGTATCCCTCAACAGAAGAGTGGATGCAAAAAATGTGGTATATCTACACAATGGAGTACTATTCAGCCATTAGAAACAATGAATTCATGAAATTCTTAGGCAAATGGATGGAGCTAGAGAATATCATACTAAGTGAGGTAACCCAGACTCAAAAGGTGAATCATGGTATGCACTCACTAATAAGTGGATATTAACCTAGAAAACTGGAATACCCAAAACATAATCCACACATCAAATGAGGTACAAGAAGAAAGGAGGAGTGGCCCCTGGTTCTGGAAAGACTCAGTGAAACAGTATTCAGCAAAACCAGAACGGGGAAGTGGGAAGGGGTGGGTGGGAGGACAGGGGAAGAGAAGGGGGCTTGCGGGACTTTCGGGGAGTGGGGGGGCTAGAAGAAGGGAAATCATTTGAAATGTAAATAAATTATATCGAATAAAAAAATATGAAAAAAAAAAAGCAATGAATTCATGCATTCAGTGGCTTCTGAGGTGCACAAGACTGAGAAACTATTGTTCCCAGCCCCTGCTGGGCATGGGGGAGCCACTAGCCTAGCTCTGCAGGTTCCTTGAGGTCTTCAGACTGTCTTTCCACACCCGGAAGCAGTGTCCTGTGGCTTCTCACAACCTGTCACCTCACCCTGCAGCCAGAGTTCTGGCCAGACACAGGCTACCATTTTAACCCACAATGACACACATCAGAGTTAGTGAGAACAGAAAAAAACAAAGGTCAAAACTGCAAGTACATGCATGAAATCCAGAACATGCATAAGGTGGCAACCTTGCTAGAACTGTGCAATGTTAAGAGGTAATGTACTAAGAAAGAAGCCTTGGTTGGAATTAGACGTGGGAAATCTCTTTCTCAGAGGTCTGAGGTGTTTTATTTTGTTTTTGTTTTTGCTTTTTTTTTTTCCTGCTTTTTGTTTTTAAATTGAGCAGCATGATGTAAAGAAATCAGTTGAAATATAGCAGCATAAAATTACTGGTACTGTAGTAGATCCTTGTGTAGAAGGACGAGTTAGTGCAGACTTTACTGTACTTTATTTTGGTACTTTATAGCTTATCCCTATTTACATGTTACCTTTAGGAACAGATGCAGCATGCTCCACTTCTATGCAATTGCTTGGATTTTAGTTACTCACAAGGAAACTGATTTATAAGCAATTTTTTTTCCTGGTTTGTTTTGTTTTGTTTTGTTTTGTTTGGTTTGGTTTGGTTTGGTTTGGTTTGGTTTGGTTTGGTTTGGTTTGGTTTGGTTTGGTTTGATTTGGTTTGGTTTTGACACAATCTTTCTACATAGCCCTAGCTGTTCTAGAACTCACTATGGCCTCAAGCTCACAGATATCTACCTGCCTCTGTCTACATAGTGCTGGGATTAAAGTTGTTTCCCACCACACCAAATTTTGTAAAGGATGGTTTAACTAGGGCTCTTTAACTCCTAACCTTATTAACATTTTCTAAAGAGGCAACATTGTATAAAATTCCAGTTAAAGAATCCCTTTTAAAAAAGAAGAAACAAAAATTTGAATTTGTAGCATAACGTGTAAATCAGTCAAGAGCTGAACTGACTAGTTACCTACCTAGCACAGTGACTGGAAACATTAGCTACGGTGGCAACCTAATTGTACTGTAAATCCAGTAATATGCACAGTTAGCACTGTGTACAATCTAGGGTTCCCTGCTTAGAGTTTCAGAAACACCATGCTGTTATTGTAATGAACCTACTGTTTTGCTGCTCCAGTTTTACTCCTTAGTTCTATTATTCAGGCTGAGTTTCCCCAATGCTTTCTTTAAAGTTCTCAAAAGGTCAGAATGATGATCTCTACCACTGCCATGTCACTGAGGAAGATTTTATAAGTGATATCTATTGTTTGTAATTTCTCTAACTCATAACTATACGCACTTTGCATGGATTTTATGACTTTCTGTGTTTACCAAGTTTGTACACAGTCACTATTGTTGAGTTCAGGTTCAAATAGATCAATGAAAGTCATGTGAGTATGAGACACAGGTGACAGGATTCAGACTTAGATGAGTCTGATATCTAAGGCATGTGTGGTCAGACTACTTCTAATTTCACACACAGTAATAGTTGCATGCCAGTTTGCTCCCTTGATGATATGTAGGTTTACCTCAGGTACTTTTGAGTAACCAATGTTGTGTGCAGAGAACTCAGGGGAAAACAAAGAAAATATGGAAGAAGGGAATGTGGAATGGAGAGGAATATAAATAAAGAAGAAAGGAAAGATAGGAAGGTGAGGTAGGAAAGGAAACACTGAGCTTACAGTGGCAAATAGTCATCCATTCAACAATAGATATGTGCTATCTCTGAAAAAGAATAGCAATGCTTCTCTTCTCATCTAAGATGTAAATACCTACTTGCAGTAATTCTACTGCATCTTTGTGGGGTGAGGAGAGAGTGGCTGTGGTATGACATATACAGCATAGGTTTATATCTTGTTTTTACTTTTCTGTGTGATTGTAAAATGTATCTAATGGCCATACATGTCATGACATTTTGGTACAGATTGCATTGGACAGACTTCTGATGAGGTTGCTACTGACAGTTGACTTGTCACCTTAGGGCAATCCTATTCATTTTCTTCTGCCACTGTTTGTCCAGGTCCACAAGAATTCCCTGTCGATTTTTGTTCATCTAACCCATACACTGATGAATAACCTTCTTCAGGTAAAAGAAGAAATGACAACAGACTCAAAACCAAGGCTTACGGAATGAGACCAAAAAGATACCATTGGACTTGGAGAGGTGGATACCACGGTTCCTACTGGGAAGATATAACCCATGACTCAAGTTTACACAGAATACTCAGAATGCAAAATAAAACCTGAATGGTAGGATTATACATATCAGTTCCACTCCCATTTTGTGAATTTTTATCATAATGTCCATGACAAGGAACAGCAAACATGATTCTGCATAGGTGGTGGTAGTGCTGATCCTGATGGTACTTGTGATTGTGTGTGTGTGTGTGCTTCTTTGTGGGAACGCTTCAGATCAATGTAATATTCTAAACAGACTTCGCAATGCTCATATAGAGAATAACCCTGGCTTTCAATTCAACAAATATTACTCTATTTATACATTTTACTAATATTTACAGGGCAAGGGCATGGTTCTAACTGTAAATTATAATGAAATATCAAAACCTCATCTTACTTTAACAGTGACAACACCTAGGTTTGATCTATATCTTTAAGATAAAACTGATCTTCTCAGAATTTTTCCCTAAATGACATGCCCACCTAGTGATTCCCCTCTTCCTAGTTCTGTGTTTTATAGATCATGGTGATTGCCTCTAGAAATATTTCCTTTAAAAATCTTTTGCAGGACATGAAGAGATGGGAATGTTGCAGAAGATGCAACGTAAAGATTATGGGAGCCTGAGAATCAGGGAGTTTGCTCTGAGACTGTGCTCCCCGAGGCCCAGTAGGGGAAACAGCCAATGGCCACCCCACCCTAGATCTTACATGACTTGTGGCTCTTCCTTCTTCTGAAGTATGAGGAATCTTTTCTCCTCTCCTGCATCTACTATCCTGTCTGTGGAAAACTAGGAGTTCTGCCTCTTCTTCCTAGTCATTGGCCACTAGCATCTTCATTGATCAATCAAGAACCAATCAGGGAATAGGAACTTCAGGGTTCACACACAGATTCCTGATCAGAGCATCAGAATCACCACTTACAAGAATGGACTGGAGGGAAGAAAGGGAAATGGTGATGATGTAATTACATTATAATATTAAAAAATAAAATTAATTATAAAATATGGCCAAAGAAAGTAAACTGTGTTTATAGAAATCATCTTATGTGATAGCCAGTTAAGAGATAGCTAATAAGATCACCTTTACTTATAAATTAGAGTATGCCAGAATAGTAGCCAGTTGACCTAACAACTACTCAGCACTTCATATTTAACATAGTACTTTTATTTGTAGCATGTCTACAACATAGAGAACTACATTTTTAAAATTACCCTAATAATAAGATGTTAAGCAATGTAGAGTTCAAATATTGAGTAAGTGAGTTTTCTTGTTTTGGTGTTAAAATAGCTAATGAAAGCAGCTTAAAGGAAAAAGAGTGTATTTTGATCATTGACAGAAGCCATCTAGACTATGGGAAACAAGCGAGTTTTCTGGAGATGGTCCAGTTTTTCATGGCTGCCATGGGTGCGCTCTGGAGAGGCACAGCCCCAATGACTTGAATCCAGGACTGCTTCTCCCTGCTGATATGACTTTAATGACATTCTCACATCATTCATGAATTAATGCTATTTAGATGAATTAATGAATTTATAGAATTTCTAACTTGATTCCAATAATTTTAGGAAGAAAGCTTAAGGATATGGCTTTAGTTGTTTTTGCCAGAAAGATATGATGACATTAGAATCAAGACTAGAATATGCCCCTTCCTCACAGAATAGTAACAACAACAACAAAAATACTGCATGATATGGAACACGATGAGTTTTCATTAGTTGCACTAAGGAAAGAAACAAGATTGATACATATTTGTGATCAAGGAAAAACATTCATTCTAAGTCAGGTGCAAGGATGAAGCCACAAGTGTTCACTATGGTAAAGCAAGGCCATGTGAAATTCTTAATTTGAACTTATAATAAGCTTACAGAATGAAACACTACTTTGAAGTTATTTTCCACATCCTTCTGTAGCTCCCTTTTTGTCTAACATTTTAAATATGAGTTAATTTTATGTAAAAAATTTTTGAATAACAATAATAACAATAACAACAGCAAAAATAATATTAATCACCAGAGAAAAGAAATAAAGTGATAAACTGTGGCTTTTCGGACCTGTTTCATCCACCAAAAGTGTACATATGTGAATATATATATACATAGCCTGGCCAAACAGTGTGTGTATGTGTGTTTGTGTGTGTGTGTGTGTGTGTGTGTGCCCATGCATGCGTGCACGCCCACACGTGTGTTTGACTTTCTCCCTTTAATCCCTTTCTTTCTCTGGCTCATGAAGAGTTAATGAACTCTAATCTTTCTCATCGCCAGTGAGGGGTACTTCAGTCTGAAAGAAAAGAGCTCAGATAACTAAACCATTTTCTTAAACCCATGCTACTATGGGCAAGAGTTAATTGCCACAAACCAGTGGCTTTTGGCCACAGAAGAGTAAAGAGTTGAAGAAGGTAGAAATTGCAAAAAGTAAGCAGTTTTTGGCCATGCAATTGAAGATAGAAATTGCCAAAGGTAAAGAAGCTTTGGCCACAATAGCTGACTCCATATCCACCTTTTTTCATTGCCTACTGTGGTTTACGCTGTGATGCCAGGCTGGACTCTGCAGATCATATTTGAAGAACAGACCATCATGGTGAGGAAGGCATGACGACTGGGTGCCTGAGACATCTCATTACACTGTGTTCACAGATGCTCATCAGTAATGGATGTTGATATTTGTTGGACTTTACTAATCCTTCCATTATTTTTATTCATTCATAGATTTACGTGGTAAATCTTTGCTTCCATTTAAGAATATGTTTATGTTATGATAAGTTTATGTTATGTTACGTTTAAATGTATAATGTTATATCATGTTTATATTGTGTTGTTAGGTTCAATGTTACATTATTTTTATATTATGTTATGTTGCATTCTGTTATGTTGTGTTAAGTTATGTTGTGTTGTATAATGTAGGATATGTAAGCACCAGGAAAGTTGAAAGTGAACATTAGCCACCATCACAAGAACCAACACTATTATTTTAAGGAAGATCTTCAGTCATAACAGCCTGTGTCACCACAAACAAATGTAATGTTAGTTAGCTCTTTTATAAAGAAGTACATGCAGGAACGGAGGCATAAAATTGAAACCCTCAGCACCATGTTTATTGCCATTACCTATGGATTGATTTTTCCAAGATGGATTCCATGGGGCTTCAGGACTCAGCTGAAAATGACCTCACTACATCATGCTCAAGAAACTGCAGTGGCAGAAGACCTGTCATCTTACAGCACAATCTAAAGGAGTGTGGTAGCTCTGGATGAAAAATTCTGTTACTTCTATCCATCACTAGTGAGAGGCAGGGAAACAATTGGCTGTGTGTCCTGAGCACCTTGGATCTGGCCAGCTCACTATGCTTGATGCTATTCCTAATGGAAGAAGGAGAAGTAAATACCCTACTGTGGATAATATGAACTTTGTGGGTCTTGATAGATAAATGTAACATTTATGAAGTTTATAGATTTGCCCTGAGAGAAAGGCTGCAATGTGTTTGCTGACAAGCTCTCAGTGCCCTGCTAGCTTGCTGGGCAGGACGATAAGTAAAGCAAGCACCTGTGCTCAAGGGAAGAGCTGCAGTTGATCTTTAATGCTCTGGTCAGAATAGACCTTCAGTTCAAAGGATGAGGAATGAGGTTCTGTAGCATTTATAATTTCCCTTGGCCTCGTACTGTCCATCTGTTATTGCAGGCAAGGCCTTCACTGATCTTTTCTCCAAGCTGTTATTTATTCTCTCCTTTTAGCCTCAGCAAAGGAGGAAGATGAAGGATCTAGGTACTTTGTCATTCTCCCGATATTTCTAAACACTATAGCACTTTCTAAACAAGAAACCCAATAATTATTCTCTTCAGTGCTACCCATTAAATTCTGTTACTCTCAGGATTCCAAAAGCTGCTGCCTCCTGTATGGCTGAAGATTGTACAGGGTTGGAATTGGTTGTTCAAAAACATTTCATTTTCTCTTTTTCACTCCCAGTGGTTTCTGTACTCCCTAGAAGAATTGTGCTTCTAAGACCTTTCCAAAACACAGCAAGCCTTCCACCTCTATGATCGTTCCTTCACTCTAGACTATGGTTCTCTTCTTGGTCAATTTCACTAAGATTACAAAGATGACATCTTTGACTCATAATAATTTAGGAAGTTACATTAGTATTAAAAAGATACATCAAAAATCCTCTGTGATGCTTCTCTTTACAGTAGCTGACAATTAACATAGAGAATAACTGTATCAATATTCAGAGAGTAACAGACTGTGCATGCTCTCAGTCCTAGAAAGAACATACACAACTTACTCACGGTTCTGAAATCTTCATAGAAGAGAGGGCAGAAAGATTAGGAGAGCCAGTGGTGGTAGAAAGCATGAGGGGAGTAATGTTTTCCAGACTCAACAGGGCAGTTGCACATATGAACTTACAATGGTTGTTATAGCATGCACAAGACATTGGCAAGCTCAAATCAGACAAAAATTTTAATATAGAAAGAGGATATTACCATTGAACTGAGCACAGGGTCCCCAATGGAAGAGATAGAGAAAGGACCAAAGGAGATGAAGGGGTTTGCAGCACCATAGGAGGAACAAGAATATGAGTCACCAAGTACTCCCAGAGCTAACAGTGACAAAACCATCAACCAAAAAGTACACATGGAGGGACCCATGGCCCCAGACATATCTGCAGCAGACGATGACCTTGTTGGACACCAAATAGGGGAGAAGTCCTTAGTCCTGGAAATACTTGATACTGTAGTGTAGAGAATACCAGGACAGGGAAGCGGGGGTAGGTTGATTGGGGAAGGGGAGATGGCTTATGGGATTTTCAGGGAAGGGGAGAACCAGGAAAGGGGACATTTGAAGTGTAAATAAAGAATATGCCTAATGAAAGAAAGAAAGAAAGAAAGAAAGAAAGAAAGAAAGAAAGAAAGAAAGAAAGAAAGAAAGAAAGAAAGAAAGAAAGAAAGAAAGAGGATTTTGTCTACATGGTCTCATTATTAGTTGGGGTGCTATTGATATTTGCTACTTGCCAGAAGAGGAGGAATCAGTTTTCCTTAATGGTAAGAATGCTCCACACCTAAGACTAGTCAAGTAACATAAACGGGATGTGATGGGTATGGAAGAAGAACCCTCAAAGGGAAAATGGATAGGTAGGATATGGGAGGAGTTGGAGGAATAGGAGCAAATACGCTCAAAATACATTGTATGAAGTCTTTAAAGAATTAGTAAAAACAATTGTTTAGAAAAAAGTCCTGTTTCCCAACCCCACAATGCTTACATACAGAATTGTCTTTCAAGGACAAGTTAATACTGTTCTCTGGTGGCTTAGTATCTCCTTCAAAGAATAGTTAAAACAGTACTCACATGTTTGGTAAGAGTCACTCCAAGATACTTTATACTGTTTGTGGCTATTGTGAAGGGGGTAATTTCCCTAATTTCTTTCTCAGCCTGCTTATCCTTTGAGTATAGGAAGGCCACTGATTTGCTTGAGTTGATTTTATAACCTGCCACTTTGCTGAAGTTGTTTATCAGCTGTAGGAGCTCTCTAGTGGAGTTCTTTGGGTCACTTAGGTAGACGATCATGCCGTCTGCAAATAATGATAGTTTGACTTCTTCCTTTCCAATTTGTATCCCTTTGACCTCCTTATGTTGTCGAATTGCCCGAGCTAGTACCTCAAGTACAATATTGAAAAGATAAGGAGAAAGGGGGCAGCCTTGTCTGGTCCCTGATTTCAGTGGGATTGCTTCAAGTTTCTCTCCATTTAGTTTGATGCTGGCTACCGGTTTGCTGTATATTGCTTTTACTATGTTTAGGTATGTGCCTTGAATTCCTGTTCTCTCCAAGACTTTAAGCATGAAAGGATGCTGAATTTTGTCAAATGCTTTTTCAGCATCCAATGAAATGACCATGTGGTTTTGTTCTTTGAGTTTGTTTATGTAGTGGATTGTATTGATGGATTTCCGTATATTGAACCAACCCTGCATTCCCGGGATAAAGCCTACTTGATCATGGTGGATGATCGTTTTGATGTGTGACTCAAAAGGTGAATCATGGTATGCACTCACTAATAAGTGGATATTAACCTAGAAAACTGAAATACCCAAAACATAATCCACACATCAAATGAGGTACAAGAAGAAAGGAGGAGTGGCCCCTGGTTCTGGAAAGACTCAGTGAAACAGTATAACGGGGAAATGGGAAGGGGTGGGTGGGAGGACAGGGGAAGAGAAGGGGGCTTACGGGACTTTCGGGGAGTGGGGGGGCTAGAAAAGGGGAAATCATTTGAAATGTAAATAAATTATATCAAAAAAAACAGTACTCACGCCTAAGTAAAGTGTGAAAAATAAGAAAGACAGTGTTGAAACCTCAATGTATAGTAAGCAGCTAATACTGTATTAAAAATAATAATTGTTGAAATTCACTTAGCTATTATTACTAATGGTACATGTTAAATATACCTTATCTGAAAGGCTTGAGCTAAAAGAATTTCCAGTTTTGGTAGTTTCAGGTTTGGTCTCTTTTCTCATCCTTTACTATTTTGAGAATTTATAATCTTAAAATTTGAAATCCTGAAATGTAGAAAACTCAAAAACCATTTGAATCTCATGGTCATCACTCCAAGTTTTGGATTCTAGAATACTTGGATTTTAGATTTCAGATTAGGGATACTCTTCAACTTGAAGCTTGCATTGCTCTCCAAACATTCTTGTAAAAATTTCATTTTGATGTGTTTCTAAGAGCCTATGTGACAATGTGCACTAATAACAATCACAATGCTTTGGAGGCTGGAACATGTTCTGCAGTGCACTGCTCATCCAAAAGCAAGTCTGTGTTGTTTTTTTGTTTTGTTTTGTTTTGTTTGTTTTGGTTTGGTTTGGTTTTTTGGATTTGGATTTTTCGAGACAGGATTTCTCTCTGTAGCCCTGGCTGTCCTGGAACTCACTCTGTAGACCAGACCGGCCTAGAACTCAGAAATCTGCCTGCCTCTGTCTCCCAGAGTGCTGGGATTACAGGCTGCACCACCACAGCTTAGTCTCTGGTTTTAATATACAGCATGGCAGAAAATAAAACAGATACTGGCTTCATAGATGTTTCATAAATTTCCTCCTCCTTTTCCTCCTCCTGCTTCTGTTCCTCCCCCTCTTCCTTCCTCCTCCTACTCCTTCTGTATCCCTGGCTGTCTTGGAATCTGCTATATAGCTGAGGGGTTGCTTTGAACTTCTGATCCTCTTGCTCCCCGAAGCTATATCTACAGACTTAATACCATTACATTCAGTTTATATGGTTCTGCGATCAAACCCAAGGCTTGGGTATGCTGTGTCACTCTTCAAACTGACATACATTCCCAGCCCTTTGATTTCTCTTCATGCTCATGCTTAAATCTATATTAAAAACTTTTCTTAAAAATAATTACCATGATTATATTTTTGTATCTTATTCCATCTAGATTTTAAAGATCTAAGGGAAAAACTTAATAATAATTGTCTTTGTTCAACCTATGCTAATATAACACGTGGGACAAGATGAAATCTATAATAAAAATATTATTTTTCTTTGCTTCTTTCTAATATGTCAACCAGTGAAGTAAGCACTTAGTATCTTGACTGGGCTCAAAGCACAGATGTGTTGGAGATGCACAGAGATTCGACATGGACACAGAAGTTCATTGTCAAATTGTAAAATGAATTAAGATTTGAAAAAAAGGCCTTGGCCAAGTGAGTTGTACTGTATAACTGAGTCTTAACCAGGGGGCTGTAAGGATACAAGGAGAGTTCTAAGACAGCTGAGGGTCAGGGAGTAGAATGTAGTGAATCACAAAGACCACTCAGCATGAAGTAATTCTCAAAAGGAATCACAGAAGGCAGCATTTGCTTAAGAAGTACAGAGCACAGGACAAGCTAGAATCTCAGAAGTAGAGAAAACAGCTTCTGCAGAAAGACATAGCACTATAAATGCCATTATCAGTTTAGGGCATATCACAGAGATCAACATTTCCCATCACATCTAACAAGGTGGAAGAGGAGACTTGGAACCTGATCAGAAACTTTCAGTTTCATGATGATAAAAGCCTGTGAGGTGTGATGAGATTTATTTTTGAAACAACTCAGTCCATAGTCTTGACCAGCTATTTAATGTAAGAAGATGACCTGTATATTAAAATCCTCCCCTGCAAGTGACATAGATAGTATTCAGCCAGGAGAGCAATTGAAGTGCTGATATTCAAAGTGTAGCTCCCATCATGAAGTACCTTGCAGGTCGGAGCCACAAAGTTGAGGAAATAACAAAGTGCATGGGTAGGAAATTGCCTCAGGGTTAGGGTTAGGGTTAGGGTTAGGGTTAGGGTTAGGGTTAGGGTTAGGGTTAGGGTTAGGGTTAGGGTTAGGGTTAGGGTTAGGGTTAGGGTTAGGAGGCAGAGAAAATGGAGCATGAAGTTGGAATTGTTGCTAACCTGTTACAAAGTACATGGCTGGGAAGAAAACTTACCTATGGTGAGGTTACCGGAGAATGTCAATGCGTAGTAATGAAAATGAAGCTAGCGTAGAGAAACCTAGCATCCCTGTGAACCTCTAATTAAGGAAGTGTGAGCTCCATGGTCTCTTTGTTTAATGTGTGGTTTTCATTTATAATTAGAGACATTAAGTGAATCTTCAGATATGACTGTTATGACAAGTAGATCTATAAAAAGGAGTTCTTTCTTTTTTTGCCTCTGCCTAAAATATCTATTACGGACCTATTAGTGAAGATTTAAATGCTGATATTTTTTAATTTGTCATATTTATACTTGGGACGGTAGCATCAAAACATATTTATTAATTTTCAGTATTTTTCCAAGCAGTGCTTTGATACTAAAAGCTTTTAAAATGAGATGAGGCAAAATTAAATTCATAAAATATACCTGATTGACCAACAACTCTTCTACTGTAAAATTCAACCAATGTTGAGGACTATAAGACCCTAGATATTGCAGTATGCATATTTTTTATTATATTGATTTGAGGTTGTAGTATAGCCATAACTGAGATTTCAGGATACCCAGGAATTCTGAGGTTGAAAAAAGTTAATTAGATAGAGACATAATTGACATTTAGATCTACCTAGTGCTAAAAGTTTTGTTTTCCAATTTTATAGTATTTGATATTATTTTGGCAGATCCAGGAAGCAGAATTGGGAAAAATATGAGACCTAGAAGTTCCCATTTGATGTGGGCCCTGCCAAAACCCATCTCCCATCAAACTGACTAGGAGATAGCCTTCAGCTACCACAAAAGTCTGAGTATAAACTCAACTCCAGGAAAAAAACATACAAAAAAAAAAGCCTGAGCCAAACAAAATCTGTCATATTGTCTATCAGCAGGACAACCACAATTATTTTTTTAAAAGTTTCTGAATTCACACTTCCATTTTTATCATAACAAATTTTCACAAGAGGCCCTCTTAAGATATAAAACTAGTAATGTTAAAATTCCTCATCATTTTGATTATTTTATTTTATTTTTGTTGGATGTCAGAACATGTCTATAAAACTCATCATGATTAATATACCCTGAATCTGGATATGGCCTTCCAACCTCTTTTGTGCCGTCTCTGATGTAATTTCTAGTACATTCCAGGTGCATGTGCTTCAATTGGTCTGTCCTGAGGAAGTTCTGGGAAAGGGATGCACTGTTAATATTTTGAATGTGCTTACTGAAGTTTATGTACATGTTTCTCTAATCATGATTTTCTTAATTCAAACAACCTTCTTTGGATCATTGCTTTCTTTGTTCGTACATTCATGCATAAAAGTACATTGAAATTGAAGTAAGGCTGTTGATAGTATCAGACTGGAGTCAGCTCTATTTCTTCAGGTCCTCAGATACTAGGGCCAGTAGACAAGATCTGTATATGATGGTGTACTGGCTGGCTTTGTGTGTCAACTTGACACAAGCTGGAGTTATCACAGGGAAAGGAGCTTCGGCTGAGGAAATGCCTCCATGAGATCCAGCTATAAGGTATTTTCTCAATTAGTGATCAAGTGGGGAGGGCCCCTTGTGGGTGGTGCCATTCCTGGGCTGATAGTCTTGGGTTCTATAAGAAAGCAGAATGAGCAAGGCAGGGGAATCAAGTCAGTAAGAAACATCCCTCCATGGCTTCTGCATCAGCTCCTGCTTCCTGGCCTGCTTGAGTTTCAGTCCTGACTTCCTTTGGTGGTGAATAGCAGTATGGAAGTGTAAGCGGAATAAATCCTTTCCTCCCCAACTTGCTTCTTGGTCATGATGTTCTGTGCAGGAAAAGAAATTCTGACTAAGACAGTTGGCAAAAAGTTGACATCAGGTAGTTTCATTTATTACTATGTGAAATACTCAGAAAAGTCAAATCAATAAATGTAGAAGGAAACTAGGAACTAGAGACAGGCATGCAGAGTAACTCTAAACTAGTACAAGTGATCTTGTTGGTATGTTTAGAATTAGAAACTTTATCAGTGGGATGTTTCAAAACAGCTCAGTAAATACAACAAAACTGTTAAGGTTAAAATCAGAGAATTTTATGATAAATAAACCATACTTCAATAAACATGTTAAACATATTGAAAATGTATTCAATATTAAAAGAAAGTCAAAATACACTTTGATGTGGCATAAAGATTACTTGCTTTGGGATCCTGAGGTACAAAATGGATAGAGTGCTTCTGCACATGTTAACAGATATCCAGTTAGGATTTATTCTCTCAAGTGAAACCAATTGTTTATTAACATTATTCTATAGGGCCTGATACCTTGTTTGAATTGCTTCTCTTGGGAAATTTCTAAGACATAGATTTCCTGTTGTTTGTTCATTGACTTTTTAATTCCTAAGATCTTGGCAATAGGGACTCGAAATGCACTCTAGGTTTAAGACCATCAGAGGAAACAAACAGAAACCCATTGCTTGCTGAATTTGAGGGAAATCTGGTGAAGGCAGGTATGTGGTTAACATTGTTGCCACAAATAGAATTAAATGATTTTCATCGAGCGTTCTTTAAAAGCAATTTAGGTAGATGCTATAAATCCTTCCTTTCCATTTCTCAGGCACAGAAGAGCATTTGGGCTCCAGGCACCATGACAATACTCATTTGCCACCCAAAGAACTGCCACAGAAACTGTAAGTCATACATAACAAGCCTTTTCCACGGAAGATGAAGTATACACTGAAGAGGAACAGAAACATCCTGTAAAACAGTTGTTTCCTCTGTGGGATTACTGGAGAACTAAAAACAGTATTACTTCAGATGCTGCAAAACAGGTACATACTTTTAACCATGTTCCAGATTTGATTAATCAGAAATTAAGGGTGATAGCCAGGTAACTGCATATTAAAAACCTTTTCAGGTAATTTTGACCTCCACTAGGTTTCAACTGCTGATATGAACACAAGATCATAAATTGGCATAATAGCATCATGGATAGGTGTTGTGAGAAATAGTAAAAAATGCAGTTCATGCTATGCCGGTAGATCATGGTGGCCATGGCCGGCCTGTTCTCATCTCAAGGAGACTGACTCAGAGCTCCAAAATCTCCCCACCCAGCTCCCTAAGTTCTCAATGGTGAGTCACTATCCCACCAGCTTCAAAACTCTCATGGCCTTTTGTGGTGCACTTCTGGCAAACCCACACTTAGCCACTCTACCTTTCTCTCTGGAACCCAGTTGAGCTGCTGTGTGAAGGAATACACCACACAAACTTAGTTCAAAATAATGGTAACTCAGTCACTGGGCTCAACAACTAGAATCCTAATCTTGTAAGCCATAGTAAATCCATATCCTCCCAAGGCGAATCCTATTTCTTCTCTTCCTCTCTCTAACCTGGAATCCCACCTACTTGCCCAGTGATTACTTCCTTTATTGATTAGAGGAAATTAACATCAAAATACAAACAGCACCAGGGCCGTCCACAATAGGTAGGAGACCATGGTACAGAGCTACTATTTTAGCACTGTACCATGGATTTAGTACATTGTATTTTGTGAATGACAAGTTTTAGTTTATTTGTAGGCTAGGTGGTGATATTATCAAACAATAGAACCCAACTTTTGTTATTACCCTATAACATAACTTGCTGCTCAGTCCTTGTCTTAGTTAAGGTTTTACTGCTATGAACAGACACAATGACCAAGGCAAGTCTTATAAAGGACAACAATTAATTGAGGCTGGCATACAGGTTCAGAAATTCAGTCCCTTATCATCAAGGCAGGAACATGACAGCATCCAGGCAGGAGCTGAAAGTTCTACATCTTCATCTAAAGGCTCCTAGCAGAATATTGACTTCCAGGCTCCTAAGATTAGGGTCACTTTAGGCCACATCCACACTCCCATGCCTACTCCAACAAGGCCATACCTACTCCAACAGGGCCATACCTTCTAATAGTGCCATTCCCTGTGCTGAGCATATACAAACCATAACAGTCCGCATGAGTGGAAGCCATGAGTTGTTTTCTCTTCTGAAGACCTCATATCTGTCAATTGAAATTTGTGTCATTTAGGAAACCTAATTGGGTTCACTTGGGTCATGGATAAATTTCAAATCTCCATGATCATTGGACTGAGAGCTCTAGTCCTTTTCTCTTCAAACCCTTCTTATACTTTGAATATGGAAAATATCTGTCTCTCCCATGATTGACTTTCTTTGCCTCCCCTTCTTCATTCTACCACAAGTCAGAGACTGTTCATTGTTATTTTCAAGATTTTGTGGAGGCTAGCCTTGTGTGCACCAACCCGGTTGGGAGATCGCCTGCCCAGCAGAGTGATCATCACTCAGAAAAGGTCCTGCAGCATACACCATCAGCACTCCCTGAAGGAGCAAACGGGCACCACCTGGTTCACAGAGACAATCTGGGGCAAGGCACACTAGGGCTCTAAGGGCACCCAAGAGGAGGACAGCACATCAGCAATCTGTGACAGGGGAAACCCAGCCATCCAGTGTTGCGGAAATAACCCTAGAGCCTCACAGGAGGCTCAAACACCACCCAGAGACAAGACCAACTAACGCCAGAGAACAAGATGGCAAAGGGCAAAAGCAGGAACACTACTAACAGAAATCTAGGCAATATGGCAGCATCTGAACCAAACTTTCCAACATCAGCAAGTCCTGGTTATGCCAACACACCAGAAAAGCAAGATTTGGATTTAAAATCGCTGGACATGATGCTGCTAGAAGAACACAAAAAGAACATAAATGAATGTCTTAAAGAAATACAGCAGAACATGAATAAGCTAGAAACCCATATGATGGAAACACAAAAATCACTTAAAGGAATTCAGGAGAATAAGGCTCAAGAGATGGAAGCCAATAAAGAAGAAACACACACAAAAAAAATATTAAAGAAATGCAGGAGAACTTGAGTCAACAGGCAGAAGTCATGAAAGAAGAAACACAAAAATCTCTTAAAGAATTAAAGGAAAACACAAACAAACAAATGAAGGAACTGAGAAAAATGATTCTGGCTCTAAAACCAGAAGTAGAAACAACTAAAAAAATCACAAAGGGAGACAATTTTGGAGATAGGAAACCTTGAGAAGAAAACAGGGGCCATTGATGCAAATATCAACAACAGAATACAAGAGATGGAAGAAAGAATCTCAGATGTCAAAGATACCATAGAAACCATTGACACAACAGTCAAAGAAAATAAAAAATGCAAAAAACTTGTATCCCTGAACATCAAGGAAATCCAGGACACAATGAGAAGACCAAACCCTAAGGATTATAGGAATAGATGAGAGTGAAGATTTACAACTGAAAGGGCCAGCAAATATCTTCAACAAAATTATGGAAGAAAACTTTCTCAATTTAAAGAGAGAGATGCCCATGAATATACAAGAAGCCTACAGAACTCCAACAGACTGGACCTGAGCAGAAATACCTCCCGTCACATAATAATCAAAACCCCAAATGTACTAAACAAAGAAAGAATATTAAAGGCAGTAAGAGAAAAAGGCCAAGTAACATATAAAGGAAGACCTATCAGAATCACACCAGACTTCTCACCAGAGACCATGAAAGCTAGAAGATCCTGGACAGATCTCATGCAGACTCTAAGAGAACACGAATGTCAGCCAAAACTACTATACCCAGCAAAACTCTCAATCACCATAGATGGAGAAACTAAGATATTCCATGTTCAAACCAAATATACACACTATCTTTCCATAAACCCAGCTCTGCAAAGAATAATAGGAGGACAACTCCAATTCAAGGAGGGAAACTTCACCCTGGAAAACGCAAGATAGTTTACCTTCCTTCATCAAACCCAAAAGAAGATAACCACTCAAATATAAAAATAACATCAAAAATGACAGGAAGTAATAATCACTATTCCTTAATATCTCTTAACATCAATGGACTCAATTCCCCAATAAAAAGACATAGACTAACAGACTGGATAAGGAAAGAGGACCCTACATTTTGCTGCATACAGGAGACACACTCCAGTGTAAAGACAAAAACTACCTTAGAGTAAAAGGCTGGAAGACAATTTTACAAGCCAACGGTCTTGGGAAATGAGCCAGAATAGCCATTCTAATATCAGATAAAACTGACTTCCAACCTAAAGTCATCAAAGGAGACACAGAAGGACACTTCTTGCTGGTCAAAGGAAAAATACACCAAGAAGAACTTTCAGTTCTGAATATCTATGCACCAAATGCAAGGGCACCCTCATTCGTAAAAGAAACTTTACTAAAGCTCAAAGCACACATTGCACCTAACACAATAATGGTGGGTGACTTCAACACTCCACTCTCCTCAGTGGTAACATGGTATGCACTCACTAATAAGTGGATATTAACCTAGAAAACTGGAATACCCAAAATATAATCCACATATCAAATGTGGTACAAGAAGAAAAGAGGAGTGGCCCCTTGTTCTGGAAAGACTCAGCGTAGCAGTATAGTGCAAAACCTGAAAAGGGAAGTGGAAAGGGGTGGGTGGGAGAACAGGGGGAGGGAAGGGGGTGTGTGGGACTTTTGGGGAATAGGGGGCCAGAAAAGGGGAAATCATTTGAAATGTAAATAAAAAATATATCAAATAAAAAAATCTCTTCTCAACAACCAATAAATAAATAAATAAATAAATAAATAATCTAAAAAAAAGAAATACAAGAGAATATAGATCAAAAAGTAGAAGCCCTTAAAGAGGAAACACAGAAATAAAAATAAAAAAAAGATCTTATGACTACATTAGAGACCTCATGATAAGTCTTTCTACTTTTGGAGCAACTTATTAGTAACTTTACATATGCAAATTATTTTATTATATAACATTGCATACTTGCAAATATATTTCCATAAAGTTATTAGTCGGGGGAGTCTTAGGGATGGCATGAGAGAGACATTGGGCTACTTACCACAATTCCTACTTTGTGAGTTCCCCAAAACAGTGCCAATTATACAGATACCTTAGAGGGCCTAGGGTAGGTTAATATGATTAAACACTGACATTACTGATTCTCTGAGAAAACTACCAATAAAGAGTTGACTACTACATAAAACTTCTTTGAGTAACTATGTCTATTACTCACTAATTCTTAGGTTGTAAAATCATACCTTCCTGAATGAGGAATAATCCGTATCTCTAAGCCAACTTGCCTGGATGAAATAAAGAATTCCAACACATGGTAATATTTATTATGAAATGAAAACGACTGTCAGAGTATGATGTCAAGGTTAGGTCTGGAACTGGTTGATTCATATTTTAGGATCAGATATTCTACTGGTTGCTGTTGAAAAGTATCTTGTTCTACTTGCTCCCACATAAAACTTTTGATGTACCCAAACATATATTTTGTTGAAATAATTGACAATTACAATTGAAATAATTTATTGAATATCTTTTTTAAAATATTTTACATACACATTTAAACAATAGCATTGGAAATAGCCTGTAGCATTTGGGGGAATATATGGGACGCTCCATTTTGACCAATAATGCAAAAAGATAACCCATTTCGTGGTAGCATATGATATCTAGCTGGGGCTCTCTCTTCCACATTATATAGTAACTCAATTTAAATTCTCTTTATATAGCTATATAATTAGGAAAATTCTATACTAGTAGGCTTTCATGTGTTTTTTTCAAAAAGTCATTATTGTCAGTTACCCCTCACTGTACTTCTTCCTTTATCTTGTTCTCCTACCCATGACCTGTTCAATCTACCTTTTCTAACTTTCTCTTTATCTCCTTGTCCTTGGAAGATATTCTTTTATTGTCTCTTCCTAACCACTTAACCTCTGTAGGCATTCCAAATGATTCATACAACAGCCATCGTCTCAAGACTCAAAGATATATGCAAAAGAGGGAGGAGAAAGATTGTAAGAGCTAGAGATGGTAGATGATTTTAAGAAAACAACATTATTTTCCAGTTCCAATAGTCCATGTGTACTCACAAACTCACAGAGACGGAGGCAACCTATCTGAGACTCACATAAGCTCAAACCAAACAAAATCCCAGAATGGAGAAAGAGAAATGATCTCAGGGTCCTATCCGAGCCAAGCAGACAGACAAGAATAATAAACAGCTGTTAGGAAAACTAAAATTAAGTTGTCTTTGATGAAGTGACAGTTGGCATTTATCAACTACACACAATGGCTTTGGAATACTTAGCCAACACAAATTGACTGTCTAGCAATTTCTTCTTCATTTGTTTTTGTTTTGTTTTAAGGGGGAAAGAATAAGAAATTAGGCAGGTATAGATGAGGGTAGATCTAGAAGGAGTTGGGTGACAGGACAGAAATGTGATAAAAATATAATGTATGGAATTCTCTAAGAATAAAAAGCTTATTTAATCTCTATAATATACATACCTGAATACAACTTTGAAACATAAGTTAGGTTTCTAGAAGTTGTATACGATGTTACATTTTCAACACAAGTGACAACACATGCTGGTGAGGATGTGAAGCCTGGGGAACACTCGTTCATTGCTGGTGGAAGTACAAACTTGTACAGCCCCTGTGGAAATCAAAATACTGGTTCCCCAGAAAATTGGAAATCGAACTTCCTCAATACCCAGCTATACGAGTCTTGGACATATACCCAAAGGATGACCCATTCTACTACAAGGACACTTGCTTATCAATGCTCATAGCAGCTTTATTCATAATTTCCAGGAACTGAAAACAATGTACATGTTCCTGAACTAAAGAATAGATAAAGAAAATGTAGAACATTTATACGATGGAGTATTACTCAGTGGTTAAAAATAAATGACATCACAAAGTTTGCAGGCAAATGGATGAAACTTCAAAAAAATATCCTGAGTGAAGTCACCCAGGACCAGAAAGACAAATATGGTATGCACTCACTGGTAAGTGAATATTAGCTGTTAAGTAAATAATAATCAGGCTACAATACACAGATCCAGACAGGTTAAGTAAAGAGGAGGGCTATAAAGAGAAGCATGGGTTTCCCTGGGAAGGAGTATTAAATAGACTAGATTTTCCCATGTGCTGTGGCTATGGGTGGGGCTGGGGGAAAAGGGGACAGGAATGGGAGAAACGTGTGTATGTGCGTAGTAGGGGGGTAGAGAGAGAGAATGTGTAGGGAGAGGCAGCCAGATTTGGGAGGCATTTGGGGCCGATGTAGAAACCTAGTGCAGTAGAAACTTTATTGAATCTCTGAGTGTAACAGTATTGCAGGCTCCTACTAATGGATTCAGAATCTGAACTGTCACCTTTTGTAGTCAGGAAATGTGTCCAATGGAGGCCTTGGGTTACATTTGATTGAGTTGTTGGCTGAAGAGGTTCCATGGAGATCTCTAAGGAACCAAGTTCGGTGCTAAGACAGAGATAGATTTATGAAATCTGACAGCAGGGCCCTATTGCCAAGGACAATTTCCAGCCAGCTCATTGAACACAAGGAAGTTGAGCTGATGCAGGCTTGGAGTCTTCACTACTGTAATCTAATCTCTTTGTCACAGTAGGTTCTCTGTGGGCTATGAAAAGGGAAACCTAGTCACCAAACCCAGCCACAAGACCCTAAACCTACAACCTGTCCTACTCACACGATTTGTTGAGCCAATGGTGGTAGAGAAGTTGTACAGGCAGCCAAGCAATGTCTGATTTAACTCAAGGCCTACTCCACAAGAGGGAGCTGATAACTGAACACTGCCTGAATGACCAAGAACTGGATGTTTGATCCTTAGAGACCTAAGTTAGAACCAAACAAGACTGGTTTAAAACAAAACAAAACAAAATAAAACAACAACAACAACAAAAAAAAAACAAAACAAAAAAAGTCAATGAAATTATTCCTAATGATACTCTGCTATACTCACTGACAGATCAGTGCCTAGCCCAGTCATTATCAGAGAGGCTTCCTCCTGTAGAAGATAGGAGCAGGTGCAGAGACCCATAGTCACCTATTATACAGAAAGAGAGAGTCTACACTGAAGGTCTCCATCAAGTCCTTTCCATCAGAGATCAGGAACCCTGCAGAAGAGAATGGAAGAGTAGGAAAGACTGTAGGAGTCAGAGGTTATGGGGGAGAACATGGAACCAGGAGAAGATGGACCATTAAATTAACTAAACAGGGATCACTTGGCCTCACAGAAACTGAACTGTTAAGCATAGGTCTGTACCACATCCTCTGAAAATAGATAATGGTTATTAGTTTGGTGGCTTTGTATGACTACTAACAGTGGGAGTGGGTGTGTCTCTGACACTTTTGCCTGCTCTTGAGATGCCTTTCATCTTTTCATGTTGCCTTGTCCAGCCTCACCATAAGGACTTTTGCCCTGGCTCACTGTGTTTTGTTTTATCCTATTTGGCTGTCATCTCTTAGAGGCCTACTATTTTCTGTAAAGGAAGTAGAGATGGCAGTAGGTGTAGATTAGAGGGGATCATGTGTGTGGGAGTTAGGAAGAGTAGACAGAAGGAAACAGTGGTTAAGATGTATTGTATCAAGAAAGAATCTATTTTCAGTAAAAGTTTTAAATGCTAAATTTTCAGTTCTTTTTCCCAATTCATAATCTGAATATGCTTATATGTTACATGAATATATTTTAATTAAATTTTATTTCTTCTGGTCATTATTTTCGACATTTATTTTAACTTCCAAGTAAGAGACATTCAGCTGGAAAAGGGTAGTGTCTAATGTAGCAGCAGAGTTATATTCTCTATTGTTTTTTAATCTATTATAAAGTATCTTCTTCTGGTCTTTGTGTTTATCCTTCAGCTGCTTATGAACATGGTTGCAAAATAAAATGATCTTGAGAGCTCCCAAATATAAAACTACAAAACTGAACATCATCTCTATATTGAACATGGATTTTTAAAAATACATTTTATAGAGAACATGGAGCATGTTTTGTTTGGTGGATCTTTTTATTGTTTTGTATTGTATCATTGTGTCTGTTTGTTTTTTGTTTTTTGAGGGAGAAACACAGAGAAAGAGAGAGAGAGCATGACCTTTGGTTGGTAGAGAGGTAGAAGAGGTCTGAGAGGAGATGAGGGTGTGGAAAAATATGAGAAAAATATATTATATGAAGAATTAAATAATAATTCTAAAGAAATAACAAAATCTTTAGTATATAAGACACACAAACATAGGGGAAAATATATACTTAATCATGTACACATTTAAAAAAGTTTCCTGGGCTGGAGAGATGGCTCAGCAATTAAGAGCACTGATTGTTTTTCCAGGGGTCCTGAGTTCAATTCCCAGAAACCACATGGTAGCTCACAACCATCTGTAATGGTATCTGATGCCCTCTTCGGGTGTGTCTGAAGACAGCTACAATGGACTCACATTTATAAAATAAATAACTCTTAAAAACATTTCATATATGTACATATATATGAAACATTTATGTATATATATGTATATGCCACAAAGTGTAAATATACACCTCAGGAAAAGCATTTAGCTTTTAGAAAGCATGGACTTGGACCATGCTGTATTTTGGGATTCTGCTTTCACATGCTCTTTACCATAGAAAACATTTACATTCCTTTTTGACTGACACATGATATGTGAACAGTTTTGACAAGTATTTGTTTGAATAGTTTCTGTATTTTATAGGGTTTTCTAGGCATAAGAATGTAGCTGTAAAGGAAAAACTCTGAATTCCTGAAGGTTACACTCAATATTCAATGATGTGATGGACTTACTGGAGGAAAATAGACAAAACATTTTTGAATCTTCCTTTCTCCAAATATTTCATCTAGTTAGAGCTCTGACATCTATCATTGCTTTGTGGAGAGAAAACACTAAATCTTTCTGAGTTCTAAACATCTTATTGGAAGGACCCTCTGTCAAACTCCTTGATTTATGTAAATATCGGTAGATAAGAAATAAATTACTAGCTGGGCAGTGGTGGCACACGCCTGTAATCCCAGCACTCTGGGAGGCAGAGGCAAGTGGATTTCTGAGTTCAAGGCCAGCCTGGTCTACAGAGTGAATTCTAGGACAGCCAGGGCTACACAGAGAAACCCTGTCTCGACAAAACCAAATCCAGAAATAAATTACTATGTAAAGTGGTTCTTAGTGTGTTTGAAAAATGAGAATCAAAAAGCAAATAAACAAACAAACAAACAAACAAAAACAACCTAGATGTGAGCATGGTGCCCCGCACCTGTAGCTCCAACATTCTGTAGGACGGAGACATGAGAACCACAAGATCAAGGCCAGTTTGAGCTACGTAGTGAGATCTTGTGTGAAATTCCCCCCCCCCCCCAAATTCTGTGAGTATAAGAATTTGCTTGATTTATTTGTTATTTTCATATGTATGAAAGAAAACACCAAATTTAGGGGAAACTAATATAATCTTAAATATTACTTGCTTCTATTTATATGTATGAGTGTTGCCAGCATGCACATGACATCAGTATAGAGGTGAGAAGAGGGCATTGTATCTACTGTCGCTGGAGTTGTAGACAGTTATGAGCTCTCATGTAGGTGTTGAGAAACAAACTGTTGTCCTCTGCAAGAGCAGCAAGTGCCCTCAACTGCTGAGCCTCATCTCCAGTGCCAGTTGTTTTGATTTTGAGACATCTTACTCTATAGCAGAGGCCAGTATCCAACTCACTGTTATACAGGCTGATCCTATACTAGCTAAAATCCTACTGCCTCATTCCCTTGGAGCTCTGGAATTACATCTGCGTGCTACCATATATGGCAAAACTATATTCAATACCAGAGATACATGAGTTTTTGGAGACCAAGACTACAGATTGATTTAAACACACATAAATATAAATTGTCCCCAATGATATTAAAAGTGACCCTAGCATGCTCTGAGACCTTTTATTTAATAGATCTGGCACAGTTCCTGCAATGGGATATTCCTGCAGGCCCTAATTAGGGACTGATGTTAATAGTTTGGAACTCAAGGAAGGATGCATTTGGGAAGAAAGACTTTCTCCTCTTTGCTCTATTTAAAAAGAAGGTTTGAGGATTGTATGTCGTTTGCAAGTGCAAGGTAATGTGTTTGCCAGCTCCTTGGGTACCTGCGTTGTTTCTGTGCCAATCTTCGCTAAATGAGCCCAGTGCTTGTTTTAAACAATGCTGGTGTCTATTGGAGTCTGTAGCCATGTGACATGGTAGAAACCATGGACCGAGAAATTCTTGTTCTATTATTAGCCCACAAAAGTGAGCCAGGATCAGAGAAGTTCAATGTGTTTTCTAGACTGGCCTTTCTTTCCTCACAGAAGGAATGTCTCATTTTTATAGAGGTCTGGAGAGAGAAAAAAGTGACATATTCACAAGAGCCCTCCACCACAAGCCACGAAAGAGATAAACACGGTGCTTGATGGGAAGCAGCAGCTCACTGAGTTCTTCTCTAAGATGCTATTAAAAGAACAGAGTAAGAACCACTTGCCAAGCCGACGAACCTAATTTCTCACCCGTGTTGAAGCATTTGCAATTGTGTCATTACCAGTGCAGATCTGTTGTTCTCACACTGACGTATCGTCCTAAAACCTAGATATGGCAGGATAGCAAATTTGAGGAAGAATGCTTGTAGAATGATGAAAACTTACTATTAGTTTTCTGAAACAGTAAGGGCAAATACTTCATTGACTCTCTGTCCCCTTTTCAGCTTGCATGTAATATCTGAGCAGCATCCCATCAGAGCTTGAGACCCATATTGGTGATTACACAGTTACATTGCGAGCTCTGCTGTTTCTTGATTATAATTGAGTCACTTACACAAATCCAAGGAAAGGCAGGAAATCAACCATTTGCAATGAATAATTCCTGCAAATTGGATGCAAGACTACATTTTATAAATGCAGATTAGGTAATAGTTCAGATTCTTGAGACAAACCCTACAGGTAGCTATAGTACATGATGTCACATGATAACTCATTCGTTCAATGCCCTTAAGATTGTGCTTGCCCCATTTTTAAAAAAAGATTTATTTATTTTATGTATATGAGTACACTGTAGCTGTACAGCTTGTACAGATGTTTGTGAGCCATCATATGGTTGCTGGGAATTGAACTCAGGACCTCTGCTCGTTCCAGCCCTACTTGTTCTGGCCCAAAGATTTTATTTATTGTTATATGTAAGTACACTGTAGCTATCTTCAGGCACACCAGAAAAGGGCTTCATATCTCATTAGGGATGGTTGTGACCCACCATGTGGTTGCTGGGATTTGAACTCAGGACCTTTGGAAGAACAGTCAGAGAGAGTTCTTTTTTTTTTTTTTAATTTTCCATGAAATAGTCTATTTTAAAGTGTTTTTTTTATTCGATATATTTTTATTTACATTTCAAATGATTTCCCCTTTTCTAGCCCCCCCACTCCCCGAAAGTCCCATAAGTCCCCTTCTTTCCCCCTGTCCTCCCACCCACCCCTTCCCACTTCCCCGTTCTGGTTTTGCCGAATACTGCTTCACTGAGTCTTTCCAGAACAAGGGGCCACTCCTTTCTTCTTGTATCTTCTCATTTGATGTGTGGATTATGTTTTGGGTATTCCAGTTTTCTAGGTTAATATCCACTTATTAGTGAGTGCATACCATGATTCACCTTTTGAGTCAGGATTGCCTCACTTAGTATGATGTTCTCTAGCTCCATCCATTTGCCTAAGAATTTCATGAATTCATTGTTTCTAATGGCTGAGTAGTACTCCATTGTGTATATATACCACATTTTTTGCATCCATTCTTCTGCTGAGGAATACCTGGGTTCTTTCCAGTTTCTGGCTATTATAAATATGGCTTCTATGAACATAGTAGAGCATGTATCCTTATTACGTGGTGGAGAATCCTCTGGGTATATGCCCAGGAGTGGTATAGCAGGATCTTCTGGAAGTGAGATACCCAGTTTTCAGAGGAACCGCCAGACTGATTTCCAGAGTGGTTGTACCAATTTGCAACCCCACCAGCAATGGAGGAGTGTTCCTCTTTCTCCACACCCTCTCCAACACCTGCTGTCTCCTGAATTTTTAATCTTAGCCATTCTGACTGGTGTAAGGTGAAATCTCAGAGTTGTTTTGATTTGCATTTCCCTAATGACTAATGAAGTTGAGCATTTTTTAAGATGCTTCTTCACCATCCAAAGTTCTTCAGGTGAGAATTCTTTGTTTAACTCTCTACCCCATTTTTTAATAGGGTTGTTTGGTTTTCTGGAGTCTAACTTCTTGAATTCTTTATATATATTGGATATTAGCCTTCTATATGATGTAGGATTGGTGAAGATCTTTTCCCAGTTTGTTGGTTGCCAATTTGTCCTCTTGATGGTGTCCTTTGCCTTACAGAAACTTTGTAATTTTATGAGGTCCCATTTGTCAATTCTTGATCTTAGAGCATACGCTATTGGTGTTCTGTTCAGAAACTTTCTCCCTGTACCAATGTCCTCAAGGGTCTTCCCCAGTTTCTTTTCTATTAGCTTCAGAGTGTCTGGCTTTATGTGGAGGTCCTTGATCCATTTGGATTTGAGCTTAGTACAAGGAGACAAGGATGGATCAATTCGCATTCTTCTGCATGCTGACCTCCAGTTGAACCAGCACCATTTGTTGAAAAGGCTATCTTTTTTCCATTGGATGTTTTCAGCCTCAGAGAGAGTTCTTAACCCACTGAGCCATCTCACCAGCCCGTACTTGCCCATTTTATCTAGCACAGTTGTGGTTTACATTTGTTGTCCTAGTTAATATTTGTCTTATGCAAACCTACCTGGCTAGACAGATAAATAATATGGACAATTCTGGCAAAGTGCATAAGACATATGTAGCTGTTCAGGGGTAGGTAGTACAGCTTTTCAGAAATCCCAGAGGTTTCAGTTAGACAGTCCTGGCCTTATACCCCAGCTTTGCTATGCATTAATTATACAAACTCACTGGAGATTTTTTCAAGTAATACAGTTCTGTGTTTTCATGTATAGAATGTAAAAGACCAGTTCTGACTTACCTATTAGATTATCATAAACACTGGGTGCTGGACAAATGGCTCAGCAGTTAAAAGCACTGACTGATCTTCTATACGATCTAGAAGCCCTATGTTTAATTTCCAGTCCCCAAATGGGTGGATCACAGGCATCTTAATTCTACTCTCAGGCGATCCCAGTCCCCTTTGTGGTTTCTCAAACCATCTGTAACTTAAGTCTCAGGGTATGTGACATCCATTCACTTCACAGGCACCAGGCAAGCATGTGCTGCCCAAACATACTTGCAGGTAAAACACCTATACATGCAAAACCATTATAAAATTTGAAAATATTATCATGAATATTGATTAAATATAGGACACCCAATACAGGGAACATGACATGTAAAGTTTTCAACAAAAGGAAATTATAATGCTCTATATCTATGTGTTTATATAAGTAAACTATATATCTTGAAACTAAAACAATATCCTTTCCTGGCATTTGCCATTAGAAATTACTTACATTTTTATCTTACTTGTTATTAGTATTGATTTATTTTTATTCAAAATTTACATGCAATATTTTGATCATAGTATTTTTTCATCCCCACCTGTCCACCCAACTGGTTTTTTCTCTTTATCTCACTCCTCCGAACAAAGAAAAAAAAAAACAGCCAAACAAAACAATTCAATGAGATATAATTTATCAAAACAAACAGAGCCACACGTATAAAAATACCACGGGTTCCATTTTATGCCTGCTGGTTACTCCTGGGCATGTGGCTTGCCCTGGAGTATGCTTCATATACCCAGAGACAATTCACTGGAGAAAACTGATTTCTCCTTACTCAGAAGGTATCAGTTTCAAAGCAGCTTCTTGGTTATGAGTAGGATGTCTTTATCAATTCCATCCCCCTCAAGGCTTAGGTATCTATAGGGAAAAGGAGGCAAAGGAATTGTAAGAGCTATAGGTGGTGGGTGGCCCCAAGGAAACAGTGTCTTCATGACAAAACAGGACTGATGCACATTTAAAATGAACAAAAATCTGAATCTTAACTGTAAACATCAATGCTATAATTCAAGCTAGTAAGGAAGTGTACAAGAATAAAGTCAAATCATGAGCATCTTAGTAAACATACAAAAGGATTTGTTTCTTGTCATTAAAAAATGCTAATACCTCATAGTTACAGACTTGAGTCTCTCTGGCTCTGTCTGTCTGCCTATCTGTCTCCTCTCTCTGTTTCTATGTCTGTATCTCTCATGAATATTTTTAGTTTATTCTTTTTTGATATATTACATTCTGATTACATTTTCCGTTCCTCCCAATACCTACTCCTAAATTCTCCACTCCCCAGATCTATTGCTCCTCAGTTTCCCTTCGGAAAAGAACAGGCTGCCCAGGGATATCAACAAAACAGAAGGCAAAGTATCATCTTCTCTCCAATCCCTCATATTAGACAAGGATGCATGGAGGCATCAAACATTGCCATTAGGAAAGTCCCTAACTTTCTATAGAAATTTGAGCTTCCATGCCTTACCTTATGACAACAGGGTGTATATTCTTGGGGTGTTGATTCTCCTCTTTGATAATAAATAAATCTCAGCCCCATCAAAGAAATTTGTACAGATTTACTGAGTTTCAGACCCAGATCCATCGGAATTTTGATAGTTCACTCTGCTGCTTAACTACTTCCTCCTTTTCTTCTATGGAGTTGATAGATATTCTTTTTTTTTTTTATTGGAAGTCTACTTTTCAATTGTACTCTATAATGCTAATGTTCGAAGTGGTTTCCAATCAGAAGATCCACTTATGTGGTTAAATATCTGATGTACATTAGTCATTAGGGAAATGCAAATCAAAACAACCCTGAGATTTCACCTTACACCAGTCAGAATGGCTAAGGTCAAAAACTCAGGAGACAGCAGGTGTTGGCGAGGATGTGGAGAAAGAGGAACACTCCTCCACTGCTGGGCTGTGAGATGGTACAACCACTTTGGAAATCAGTCTGGCGGTTCCTCAGAAAACTGGACATGACACTTCCGGAGGATCCCGCTATACCTCTCCTGGGCATATACCTAAAGGATTCCCCAGCATGCAATAAAGACACATGCTCCATTATGTTCATAGCAGCCTTATTTATAATAGCCAGAAGCTTGAAAGAACCCAGATGCTCCTCGAAGGAGGAATGGATAGAGAAAATGTGGTATATTTACACAATGGAATACTACTCAGCAATTAGAAACAATGAATTCACAAAATTTTTAGGCAAATGGCTTGATCTGGAAAATATCATCCTAAGTGAGGTAACCCAGTCACAAAAGAATACACATGGAATGCAATCTCTGATAAGTGGATATTAATTAGCCTAGAAGCCCTGAATACCCAAGGCACAAATCGTATAACAAATGACTCCCATGAAGAAGTATGGAGAAGGTCCTGATCCTGGAAAGGATTGATCTAGCATTGGAGGGGAATATAAGGACAGAGAAAAAGGAGGGAGGTAATAGGAGAATGGATGGAGAGAAGAAGGTTATGGGACATATGGGGAGGGGGGATCTGGGAAAGGGGAAATCATTTGGAATGTAAACAAAGAATATAAAAAATAAAAATATTGAAAAAAAATCTGATGTACCTGCTGCTTTTCCTTCTTTGTTCTTCTTCTTCCTCTTTTCTTCCATTTGTACCTCCCTCCTTCTTTACTCCTTTTCTCTTCCTTCCTTCCTTCCTTCCTTCCTTCCTTCCTTCCTTCCTTCCTTCCTTCCTTCCTTCCTTTCTTGCTTGCGTGCTAGTTTTCTTGCTTTCTTTCCTTCATTTCTTTGTTTGTTTGTTTCTTTCTTTCTTGCTTTCTTACTTGCTTTTGTTCTCTCTATCTTTTTCATTCGTGGTGATGGTACTGAGAAGTCAATCCAGGGTCTATGAGATGCTGAACTACTATTCTCTTAAGCTTCAGCCCTGCTTTTCCTTTAACATTTATTTTAAGACAGAAACATTCTACAAAGACAAGACTAGTCTTGCACTCATTCTTTAAGTCAGGAAATTTGTTTTGCTTTGTTTTGTTTTGGTTTGGTTTGGTTGGGTTTTTTTGAGACAGGGTTTCTCTGTGTAGCCCTGGCTGTCCTGGAACTCACTCTGTAGACCAGGTTGGGCTCAAACTCATAAATCTGCCTGCCTCTGCCTCCTAAGTGCTGGGATTAAAGGCATTCACCACCACTGCCCAGCAACTCAGGAAATTTGAATTCATCATCCTGTTGCTTTAAAGTGCTCTGTACCAGGGATAAAATCTGTGACACAGGGCCTAGCCTTTTCCTGTTAAATATACTTATTTTTTTCTTTTGTAGACATTTTAATAATAGACTTTAATAATAATAGCAATGCTTTATCTAAATAATGTTCAAATATTTCTGGAAACTGAATCTATTATAATTTACTGCTAGTTATATAGCATCTTTCCTCAAGCTAAAATCACATACTATAATTTTCTAGATACAATCCCAATAGGCTATCTACAAACAAGAGTGATGTATTGGGAGATGATAGAACCCTATTGGTTCCTATTGGTTTTATGATCTCTTTATCACAGTAGGTAGGTAGACCTTGACTGTAAGATCAGTTTCTCATTACAGCAAATCTTGCTGATTCTGAATCTGTCAAGATGTAGCACGCCACATTGGAAGGGACAGCTACCAAAGGCAGTTGTTCCTACCATAATGACCGCCTTGGCAAGACAGAATATATCTCCTCACACTGTGAGTTAGAATTTCTTAGGATATCCTTTGAGTTACTTTTTTCACTGTGACAAGAAAAGTAATTAACGCAAGCTAAATAGGAAAATAACAAATATTTTAGTATGTAAATTTTTTTATCTTTAAAATATTGAGTCATTTAAAATTATATAATATATCCTTCATGATAATATTATATCTGAAGAAATGAGGCAATTTTCCACACATTTTTCACCACACCGAATAGCTATATAATTTTGACATACATTTGTCAGAACATAATTGAAATAGTACATTCTTTCAGCTCTAGAATTGAAGAAATTGTGGGACCTCTTTTTCCCCTTTGTCTTTTGTCAAAAATTGGCCTGCTTTAAAAGACGGCAAGTGATTGAGGACATTTCTGAGGTGTGTCATCTTCATAAGACCTTCCTGCTGAATGACGTGCTGCCTATTGAAACACAAAGAAGGTTCTTGCCCAGGGAAAATGACATTCAATCCCCTGCTGGCATTATGAGCAAACACTGTCATTGCATCATTCACAGGAACACAAGTCCATTTCTTCTCAAAAGATTCTCACTAATATATATGAAACACATTGCTATTCTCTGAGCAGTAGTTTCTCTCTAAATCACTCAGAAGGTTGCCCAGTGTGTGGTCTTTTCAGAATCACACTGACTATTAAGAAAACAATCAGAAAATCCTCCTTGGGGGCTCTGCACCTTAGGAATCCTCTCATGTGAACATACAGTATCTCAGTTGTGTCAGTGTTTAGACCTAATGAAAAATTGGTGAATTTAACAAGAAATTATTTTAATTTTTCTGATAGATCCATTAATATTCTAGGTATTATTTAGCTACAAGCAATGTATATAAAATTTATTTTTTTCTAGAAGTGATTTAGATTCTTTATCTGAAAATCTCTATTGAATAGGTCTAATTAATTCAGCTTAACAACATATATGTGTAGTTGTTTATGACACTTTATGAAATATCACGACCATATTTCACAATCAAGGAGCCTTTACAGTGATATTTATCTCAGTTGACATTTGATGTATATATGTGTCTATGTACACACAAACACACATGTGCATACATATAAGCACAGATATTTTTAATATAAAGCAAGTCATATATCATTCCTATGCATTTAAAAAATTACTATCCATGGTAAAAATAATCTATAGCTTGTCATGTGAGCATGATTAATAAAACGCAGCATAATTGCTGACTGGTGTTTAAACTATGTAAATTGACTTGAAAAATTAGGTATACTTCTCTATACCAATATTTCTTTTGTTAGTTATATGAGGTGAACACTAAGAAAAAGACCAGTGTAGCACAAAAATGACCAAAAAAAAAAAAAAAAAAAAAAGAGAAAATAGTAGCATTAGTGTATAAGGTATTCTCTTTTAGAAGAAAAAGATCTGATTGGTTTGCCCATGCAAAGCACAGTTGAGCAAAAACATCTGCAGCCTCTTAGCTAGAGAGCACTATGGGCTAGATGCTGCCAGTGCACATGATCCCCTTACTGAAGCACCCCTGCCTGTTTTGAGTGAGCCCTGTTAGGCAGTATCTTTCAGCAGTCACAGACTTGGAGGATTGTTTCTACTGCAGAGGGCCATCTTGTTCAAGGTCACATTACAACTGAAAAATCAATGAAGGAAAATAATAGAGTCCAGCGTGGTCCCATTTTGGATGACTTTTTAAGAGACCATTTTAAGTTCTGAAGCTTTCAGGTTTGCAGTTCTAGCATCTTTTATGTGTGTGTTATATAGATTGACCCTTCTTTGGCACTCCTTGCAAAATTATTCTCCTATCCACTGAACTATTCCAAACTTATAACTTAATATAAACAAGTTGCATCAAGTTGTATACAATTTTCTGAAAGCTACCTACTCCATTGGGAAATCCATACAAATTGGGAAGGAAAGTTTTTCTTTTCTTTTTTTTTTTTATTTTGATTTTGAAAAAAATTACTGAGTGAATTTTCATTACTTAGCCTCACACTAGGTAAATTCATTTAAAAATAAGGAATATTGTTTGCAAAAGAGAATAGAAGGGACTGGTGAAATGGAAAGACGTTAATTCTTTAAAAGTCTATTAAACTATGGGAGAGAATGTAACTTGACCATTAGAGCATCCTTTGCATGCTAATTGTTCTCACAATAGGTTTGCCTGTTTTAAAAATTAACGAGTCAACCTAAATTGCATTTATTTCAAAGTCACTGAATAGTTCAGACTGTGCTGTCTGTGGCTGCCAGATCTTGGGAAAGTAATCACTTATTTCTTGTGTATTTGTGTCATACAACTGGAAACGCAGAGTATCTTAGAAAATCGTTCCTCTGTCTAAACAAAAGTTTTCTCCTTATTCTCACTTCTTGAAATGGGGATAAAGATGTTGAAAGCAAATAAAACAAGCACAAATATCAAAACAATCATTCTTGAAGTAAGAAACACGGGCTCACAGACCAGACATTTCTAATGATTAACAATTTTCTACTTAGTAATTCATTGTTATTACATTTTAATACTTTCCTATATTGTTTTTAGTTTCTTTGAAAGCATTTCATTTAATTTATGTTTATGCATGTATGTGAGCTTGACTGTATGTGCACATGTGTGTCCAAATGTCCTAAAATGCTAAAGGATTGTGGCAGAACACTTGAAGATAGAGCTACATGAGGCTGGTTTTGTGTTTTGTGTTGTCCCATTTTGGTGCTGTAAACCAAACTTGGAACACCTTCTAGAGCAAAAAACCTAGCTTATATAAGTATCCAACCATTCCATAGACCCAGGGTAGAAAACTGTTCACTGTCACATAAATTTTTCAATTCACGTCAAACATTTTCATTCATAATTATCTTTGCAATTCTTTCGAGTGACCCATTGCTGCCAACAGCTTCATGTATCTTTGTTTTTATTTTTGCTTTTAGTACATGTGTGAGCCAAATACCAGATGCATATACATACACAGTCACACAGGAAGAGCAATAAAGTTTTAGAAGAGTCATAATATAAAGATAAATTACATCAAATGGTAGTCCATACAAAAGCATGTGCAATAATGCAGCCTTGGAGCTTGGAATTGGATACAGTGGCAATTTTTCCACAATTGAAATCACTGAACATTAAAAATCAATGCTAATCCAAATCTTCACCCACACATTTATTAAACATTTACTAGAACACCAACATAAACACTTTATTTTTACCCTTGTATAAAGCTAAAAGAATTATAATTATTGCCCACTTTGCTGATGGGAATACACAACAAAATATCTTCCTCTCTAATGTGCATTTACTGAACTCTTTGCCTTGTTTTCTATATTGTAGTTTATGGACATATATTATTAGTGTTGTGTCAAGGATGGGCAAGTCACATGTCCAATTTTCCCCTTGTTGCTATGTAAGGGCAGACGGTACCTTTTGTGCTGTGCGATACTTGAATGAGAAAGCAAAACTATTGTTATTTTTATGATGCCTGGATGTCTTTCCTACTTACTGTCTTATTACTTCTTTCTATCACATATACAAACTCTCTTATGAAACTACAGTCATGGCAGGGAAATGGAAGTTTCATTATAAAGGAGAAATACAAGTTAGAACACGAAAATGATATTAAGGGAGAAAGATGCACTACATGGAAAGAAAAATATAAGAAAAGAACATGACAGGAAGAAATGGACGAGAAAACATAATGATAACCAGAACAGGCTACTCAATATCCCTCTTAAACTGAATGACTTCACCTTGTCCGGATGCTTGTGTAATGCTTGTTAAAAGAGTCTCTGATAAATTCAAAATCAACAATTCTATGTCTTCTTAAATTTTTACTACCACACAGAGGTTCATTCTATGGTATTGCAATCTGAGAAGTGACAGACATGGACCACAAGTGTTTTTATAAGGGTGTTAGGGCATGTGTTTTACGTAAATAAGTTTCAGGTTTGATACTTAGAACAAGGTTAAAGGTCATACAGTAATGCTGAGTATCTAATTGATCACATATTCTGGCATGAAAAACTATATTTTGTTTTTGTTAGGATAAACTGAAAAAGATGTAATACAAGATATTTAAGAACTCTTTTCTATCTTCATGCCTCAGTCTCATGAATACACTCTTGTTCTTCCATACTAAAGAGGAATTTGAACTGGAAAATAGGAAAAGGAATGTGAATAGTTAAAGATTGGCATGCCCTTTGCCCTATTTCATATAACAGTCATTTTTATACCCAAGACTACATTTGGCATCTAATCTTATGAGGTTATCATTGTGAGAAACAGATGCCAGGTGTCTTAGTCGTGGTTTCTATTCCTGCACAAACATGATCAAGAAGCAAGTTAGGGAAGAAAGGGTTTACTTAACTTACATTCCCACATTGCTATTTATTACTAAAGGAAGTCAGGGCTAGAGCTCAATTAGGCCAGGAAGCAGGAGCAGAGACTGTGGACTTACTGGCTTGCTTCTCCTGGCTTGCTCAGCCTGCTCTCTTATAGAACCCAAGACTACCAGCCCAGGGATGGCACCACGCACAAGGGCCTCCCCTCTTGACCCCTAATTGAGAAAATGCCTGACAGCTGGATCTCATGGAGACACTTCCCCAATTGAAGCTCCTTTCTCTGTGATAACTCCAGCCTGTGCCAAGTTGACCCAAAAAACCAGCTAGTACACCCGGTTTTACATAGAAGAAGATTGTAGAAATAAAACAGATGCTCTACCCTGGTTAGATTTTTGTTGTTTGTTTTGTTAATATTATGAGCTAAAGTAACCTAAGGGGAGAGCATCTTAACTTAAAAAACATACACATTAATCTGGCTGTGGCAAGCCTGTGAGGTGTTTCTTGATTAATAATTGATTTGAGGGTCTCATCCCACTGTGAGTGGTGTCATCCACAGGCCAGTGGTACTGAGTAGTGTACAAAAAGAGACAACCATGTAAAGGAAGTTACTAAGAAGTATTACTCCATGGTCTCTACTCCAGTTCTTTCCTCCAGGTTCCTGTCTTAAGGTCTTGCTCTGACTTCCTTAGATGATAGACAACAAGCTGTCAGATATGATCACCATCCTACATGTTGCTTTTTTCCAAGATGGTTTTTCACACTGATAGAAGTCCTAACTAAGACTATGCGCTCTATAAAGAATCATTATTATTTAGCTATCATTATTATAATTCATCGATGAATAACTTATATTTGATAATGAATTTACAAATGAATTAATTCATTGATGGAGTTAATTAGTTTTGGGATAAGGACTTCACATTCTACCCAATGCTTCCTATATCCAAAATGCTTGTTTCTGCTTTGATGGTGAGTTGATATATCACATTTACCACAATAATATGTTGTGAAGTTTTAGTTACCGTTTTACAATATAGATAAACCTATGTGCACTTCACTTCTGAAGCATTTATCTCCTACAGTGTTTGGTAACACTTGCTCTAGGTATCCTGTGATATTATAACTAATGTAAAATGCATCTGGTCAATTTGAGCCCATTTTTTTCTTAATGAGTCAGTCTTAAAAGAGCCAAGGTTCTAATTGGAGAGGAGGAGAGCTTTGGATGTTATGCTTGTTATTGTTCAATAATTCTGGATGACAGCAAGGCTTATGGCAGAAGTCTTTGGATAGCTGGTTTCAAACTCAATGCCTCTCCCTCCAATTCAAATTGCTAATTCATGTGTAAATACTAATCTACCTTAAGAAGTGGAAATGCATGTTATCTGATATAATGTTCATGATGTGTGGTGAACTAAACTCCATAATATGTTCAAGGATCAACTGAGGCTCACTCTGTATTACAGAATTTTCCTCTTCTATTAAGAGAAAAGGAAAACAGCTGAGGATGGGTTATATCATACATTGGCTCCTCATAATTTGCACTTATATCATTCTGTCTGCATTATTTCCATTGGTCTATCATTTGCAGCAAACAGATTAGTAAAGACCATTAGCTAGAGTCTGGTAACTACAATCAAATTATCTTTCACCACAGAAATAACCACACCAAAAATACATTTACTACTAATGTGATCTAACTATTCTTCTAAAGAGAAAACCCGAGTTATAATTCCAGAATTATGAAGAATCCCCAAAATAGATTTCTAAGCATCAACAAAATCTCATAGAATTAAAAAAAAAACCTTTTGGAAAACAGAAATTTGAAAAAATGTGTTTGGAAAACAGAGGTGTCTGTGCCTAGTAACGAGAACCTGAGCATAAGTGGTTAAGAAGTGCAGCATCAATTCGGAGAGTCCCAAACTCTCTTCGAATATCCATAAGTTCTGAATATTATGGAGTCCCTAAGCTCTATAACTGTATTTCCAAGATGAAATTTAAACTTAAATCCTCATTCATTGTTGTATGTTCATACTTCAAAGCACAGTGTCTAATTCATCCGAGATACATAAAAACAAATAATAATAACAATACAAACTCCTTTCCCCCAATACAAATATGCACCAGAGAGAATTAAGAATCTTCCATCCATTATGAGGATTCAAATGATATTCCTCCAAAAGTCTATTCCAGAACATCTTAAAAAGGTAAAACAGAAGGCAGTCATATATGTTTCAAAAACAGTACTATTCTGTAAAAACTACTTACAAATGTGAGGCCAAAGTAGAAGCAAGGAAGATATTTTAAAAAGCAGCATTTGGGGCTACGATTGTAGGTACTATTGGTCACTTTGTTCACAGTATTTAGTTACAAAATTAAAGATTGAGAGTTGGAAACTAATTTAATAATGTCTATCAAAAATAATTTTCTGTCTGCTAATGTTAATTGCTAATACTTAAAGAAGTGCTTTAGAAGGAGCCCAATGACTTTTCATTTTTGAGATAAAATAAAAATTTTGGACAGTTTTTTCTTTTGTCTGAAATAAATGGTCTGAATAATCTTTTTACCTTCATTTTTACAAACAAAGTAAATTTTAGTCTAATTTAATCTAGACTTGTCCATTATTTCTTTTAATATTATCCATAAAATAATAGTTAAAAATAATTACAGCTTTTACCTTGAAGAATATTACCTTATTGAATCAATAGATGTGAAGTTGGATGAAATTTAGATACAAGATTAGAGGCAGAATTGATCTTTTGTTAATCCTTTATGTTAATAGTTTTTCAAAAGGAAAGTGGTAAAAGTGTGTGTTATCTTGACACCCCTTCTTTTCATCACAAACTTGTCTAGATTATATCTAAATTGGGTTTTCTGATTCCAAAAATATCTTCAAAATCTCCCCATAAATCCTAAGAAGCTAGGAAACATGGGCACAGAAATCAATAATAAATTGTACACTTTGATTTTGTAAAGAAAATCTTTTCTTAGTATTCTACATTCCAGTTCTCTTAATTGAGAGAACAGGATGTATGTTGAAAAATTCGACATATATTATTACATAATTACATGGATTTCTGAATTTTTTATGACAACTTTTTAACATTTTTGGCTTAATACCCAATTTTGTAGACTTGACTTACACTGAAGCACTCAGGATATTATACTTGGTAAATCTATAGGTCACTCATTATCTTACCCAGTGTGTCCACAGGGATAGACATTTGGGGAAAAATGGACTTTGTACAAGAATTTCATTAGTTTATTGGAGTTTTTTTATACTATCATCAGCACAAAACAGAAGGCCTTATGCATTATTGATGCTTCAACAACTGCATACAGTGGTAGCTCAATTGTTTCCACTTATTCTTGTTTTGTGACAGTTGTGTTCAAGGCTTCTCATTTTCCCAAGTACTACTTTAGCTGTATCACACAAATTTTGATGGGGAGTGCTTTCATTGTTATTAAATTCTAAGTGTTGTGCACTGTTCCTGGCTTCTTGATATCTAACTCAGAATTCAGTTGCAAATAGAAACCATTTTCAAATAGCTGTTATAAATAACTGAAATAATACTACTGCCATAGCACCTCAAGTATATTGAGTTTAAATAAGGTTTGGGCTGCTGTCTGCAATCCCAAACACTAATCTACCCAGGAGTTTTATGGAACAATGAACTCTAACTTTAAAAGCAAGCATTTGTAACAATGATTTTTTAGACTAAATGGACATTTTAAAGTTGATGTCTGCCTATATTGGTAATAACTATTTTTATTGAATATAACTGCAGCATACTGAAGCTCCAAGAAAATTCAAGATGCTGATGCCAGTCCTTTCTATAAATATTTTATTTATATAGCTATATGGAGATACCTTAACAGAAAACATATTGCAAACTTTTTATGCCAGGGCTTTCCAAATCAAATATTTCTACATGCATTTGTTCCCCAGGTCTTCACTTGCTGAACAAATATAGTAAGTCACAAATATAAAGGGATTATAGTTGTACATAACTCAGTGAATGGCTTTTAACCCTGGCACAGACTTTCCAGCTTTAGTTTGAAAGAAACTTCCAGTGGCCAGAAGATCATGGATTTGAGCAGATAACCTATTTGCCCATGACCATGTATATTTTGTTAGTCATGGCTCTTATTTCCTTTTTTGTCCATTTTTATTGGTTATTTTATTTATTTACATTTGAAATGTTATCCCCCTTCTCATTGTCTCTCGAAAAAACCCTCTATCCTATCTCCTGTCCCTCTGCTTCTATGCAGATGCTCACCTACTCACCTACCCACTCCTGTCTCATTGCTTCAGCATACCCATCCATACCTTGGGTCATTGAGCCTTCACAGGGTCAAGGGCCTCCCTCCCATTGTGCCAGATAAGGTCATCCTCTACTACATATGCAGCTGGAGCTATGGGTCTCTCCATGTGTATTCTTTGGTTGGTGGTTTAGTTTCTGGGAGCTCTGGGGTGTCTGGTTGGTTGATATTATCGTTCTTCCTATGGGGTTGCAGACCCTTTCATTTCCTTCAATCCTCCCCATATGTCCTCCATTGGGATCTCCATGCTCTGTCCCATGCTCTGTTTTAAGCATCTGAAACTGTATTGGTCAGGCACTGGTAGAGCCTCTCAGGAGACAGCTATATCACCTTCCTGTTAGCAAGCACTTCTTCTCATCCATGGTAGTATCTGGATTTGGTAGCTGATCCTCCCCTGTGGCAGTCTCTGGATGGCCTTATCATAAGTCTCTGCTCTACTCTTTGTCCCTGCATTTCCTTCAGACAGGAGCCATTCTGAGGTATGTAGCAAGGGGGGATGAGGAACTGGGTGTAGCCACCGTAAAGTCCCAGATGCCAGGAAAGCAAGAGGCTCCCAGGACCCACTGGGGATGACAATAGCTGAAATACCCAACAAAGGTGAGAGAGAACTTATAGAGACCATATCCAGAAGTTAGGCTTGGACCCTGGTTGAGGAATGAGGGTCACCCACCCAACTCAAAACTTTTAAGCCAGAATAGCTCTTCTTTCTTGTGGAACAAAACTCCACTTAGGGAAAGGTCACCCACAGTACTGAAACACCAATAAGAAGATAGTAATTACTTTCAGAGATCTTCTAGTTAATGAATGGATCACACCCAGATTGTTAATGGTTTACTTCTCTAATTACAATGTCAGATCAGAACATCAGAACATCTTTTATTTCTACTATGTCACACTAAGACTCTATATTGCTTTTGTTTTCTCAAATCAAGTTTTTTTCATTAATTCTTCCTATCTGTAGTAAAACACCAATTGGGGGCTTATGATGCCATAAGGATAAGTCGATCAGTGAAAGTATGCATGGCAGCAGGTAGAGATGGTAGCAGGAAGCTGTAAGCTCATACACTCAACCACAATATGAAGAGCAAAGGCAAACCAGAAGCAGATGTGAGAGCATACAGCCAAGACTAGCATTCCTTATCATAACACAGGTGGCTGAAAACCACTTCCTGCAATGCAATCTTAATTTATATTGAAATTAGTTTATTGAAAATGAACTGAAAATAAAATGTCTATAGGGATAGTGGGCCCACCTTTCCTTCTCCATGATGGAATTTCCTTACATATGAGCAATCCATCTTCTGGGAAGTGGTTGAGCACTTCACAGTCCCTTATTCTCTGCACAGTGACAATTTGAGGGTTTCTATGTTAAATGTCATTTGCTACAAGAAGAAACAGATTTGATGAGGATTGAGAGATACATTAATATATAGATATTGCACTAAGTAATTAGGAGTAATTATAATACTATTTCCATCTAGTGGAATAATAGTAATTGAATGTCCTCTAGGGTCTATGACCTCTCTGGACACATGTTCTTGTCCCCATTAACTGTGCCAGTTAGGGGTTCCATTATATGGAGTGAGCTTTTGTTCCAAGCAAAAAAATGATTGGGATTACTTCCGTTAACATTTATGCAACTGTTGCATCAATGGATAGATTGTGTCAAAGTCATCATTATTTTAGCCTTTAAGGTTCACAGATGGGTGGGACTGTGGCTGAATTTTATCTTTCAATATCAAGCATAGTTCAAACATGATGCAAGCTAGCCAGTAGAGATGGCACTAGTAAATGATCACCAGTTTGATATTCCCATGGACCATGACTCAAGTGTCTTTCAACACCATTCCTCTCAAAGTTTTCCAAACCCTGTATTCTTGATTCCCCTGGACATAGATGAGATTACTGAGGTTTCAAATAGATTGATTCTTAGAAGTTTGTTATCCTTGCATGATGGAGACAGAATTAGTTCAATATTGCATATTAAGTATTGATTAAACACTGGGCTCTGGCTTTCATAACAGCATATATGTATTAGCTCTATGACCCTAAATGTTTTAAAGGTACATCTTATGTAGCTTATAGAATATAAAGTAGTAACAAGAATGCAGTCTTGCTAAGGTTCTTACTAGATAAGAACATTGGATTGTTGGGTTCCTACACTCTAGTTTTATGGTCATAAAGCAGGGTCTTTTCCAATTACAAGCAATCATTAGAGGAAATTATGCAAAGAGCAAATAAATAGAAGTGAATGTCATATAGTGTGCCTCAGAGTTAGAGCTGGAAGCATCAATATTAACTTGCCTTGTTTCTATGTAGAGGCACAGGAAACCGAGAAAATAAAACAGAACCCAGAGTGATTTTTCCTAGTTACTTTCCTTTCAGGAGCCATATTGGCTTGGGAATGGTTGGAAGAGCAGCTTAATTACATTGAAGTAATTCTATTTTTTGTAAACAATTTGTATAATTTTCCTGAGGTACTTTTTCTCTCATAATCAGGCATTTATATTATAAACACTAGTAACACAAATTATATGTAAGTTGGTATGTAAAGAAGAGTTCTAGTTAGAAGATATGAGGAACCTCCAACACCCAGTTTGTTATAAGGATAAGAAACTTGTCATAGTTTTTCTAATTTTATGGGATCATCTACATCAACTTTCATATCTGACTTGGAGGGAAGTGATGGAAATTTAGCAAATGTGTAGTTCATACTCAGTTCCTTAGGAGACACTTGATAAGGAAACAGCCATATACTTCTCTGATCTCCAGAGTTATTAAAAAATAAAATAACAATGAAACTTCAAAGTGGGCACACCATGTTACTTTTCATTGTCCAGAGAGAAAATGAAATTCTAGGCATAAATTCAATTCATCTACTGTCTAAAATGTAACTTTTGGGATCTCCATTATAAAGCCAATAAAATAGTAAAACAGGGAAGCAAACTTGATCAATACAGTGAAGATAAAAGAGTGACATCAAAGCAAATGGTGGACCACAGGCTTTCTAAGATACCGTCCACAGCAAAGGAAGAAAAACAAGGGCAGATGGTTTCAGCACTAACTTCGTCAGATTTCTGAAAATTGACTAAAGACATATTGCAATCCAGGAAGTACTGATTAAAAATACAAAAATAAAAGACTGAATCTTAATAAGAATGAGGAACTTTATGGTCTTTGCTTTATTTATGTTCTTCAAAGTCCTGCAATGCCACAAAAACCACACAAAGCGATGACTCTAAATTCCGCAAACACTCAAGAAAATAACTCAGTTGGAATTCTTGTAATACTCCACTGATGAAGGTTTGTTCAATTGTGTCTCTTTGCCTCTTTCATAGACCAGCAAGATCTGTCTGTGCCCAACTTGATATAGAACCTCTTTTTTTAGGAACGTGTATGAAAATCATTTGTTAGTCACACCTGGAGAAGGTACATACAGCTTTGGAAAACAGTGGGCTAAAAATGAAATGAACAAACAAATGAAAATCTTAAAAAAATTCTGGAGAATTTATCAGATATATTCCCAAAATAAGCATAAAAGATTTTTGTAATACATGTCCTGTGCTCCCAATCACCGTGACAACTACATGAATGGGAAAAAGCTGTGCCTCTCTCTGCCCTGCTTTGCATTGTATTTGAGATTTTGAAGAGTGTCTGAGGAGTCCACCTATGTTTCATCTGAGGCTCAGTAAGAGTTATTTGAAGGCAACGATAAACTTTTAACCTTCCTGATTGAATATTAAAGATATTCCTCAGTATGTACATAGAGTCATTTGGCCAACAACAAGAAACACAGTGGTTCATCATTCTAAGGAATTCTATCTGATCATCATTTGAGTACCAATCCGAATGAAATAGATATGTACATTGATAACCACCATCAATAGTTTACCCTATTTTAGCTTTTTTGAATTGCAATCTGTTACCTTGATTAACATATCTAGTCCATTGGCATGCTTATTTTAGTTTTTGTTGTTATTTTCTACAAATATTAGGTATTTCTTGTATACTATTATTTCTACTGTACTAATCCCTTACATTTCCATAAACATCTAAAAACTGCTTTGTTACTTGTTGCCACCAGCGGCCACATACGAACCGGAATACCTGGAAGAGAATTCTGAGGTTAACGGGAAGGGGGGCAAAAGAGAAATGAGTCAAGAGGACAGTTGCCCATAGAGACCGACTTTACTATCATTAAGCCAATATTCATAATCTTAGGAAAAAACCACCCTGCCCCCCAAATGGCCGAGAGTTCATTAGATCTTCTTCTCGGCGGGTTGTCTGCTTTCAGTCAGTTTTCTGTTGGTCTCTGGGTGGAGCTGCGCTGAGGTGAAATCGGCTGTATTGTTCCCAAGGAACTAGGGCCGGAGATAACGCCAGGGAAGGGTGGAGGCTGTAGGCCAGGAATGCTGCAGCTTGAATAGGCCGAAGATAACGCCTGGGGAAGGGTGGGGGTTGCCAGCCAGGAGGGTCACAGCTAAATGCTGTGGGGGGAAGGGACAGTTATTGTTTCCAAGAATCTACCTTTATTCTTACTCGGATTATATTTACTGAGTACTTCATGAGAATCAAAGTCATTCATTAGATTTTGTTAACTACAGTTACAGTTTAGTTAATCTTTATTCTAATCTTATGTCATCATGGTTCTGTAAGTTTTGACATAGATCATGCACAATCTCCAAGCATCAATAGATCATGTCTCTTTGGTCCTATCATAAATATTATTCATGAATGATCTCTGACAATATAAAAGTATAAACTTTTATATGCTGATATGGTATCTTCTACCATTTTTAGCTCAATCAGTATTAGAAATTTTTCATAAATTCCTTGAGATTCTTCCATGTACAGATTAATGATATCTATAGTCTGACACTTAACTTCTGCTTTCTAGCCTCTTACTTTAAATTGGCTAGATCTTCTCATACAGTGTGTTCCTGCTACGTGTATGACTTGTAAAATAAAGGCTACTGATTCTCTGACACAAGAGGAAAAAAAACATACTAAAAATTTCTTGGTGAGTCTAATTCACACAGTTGCTTGCAAAGTTGCCATCATTGTTCATTTGTAGTTTGTGTGTTTAACTTTATTGATGCTTTGTGAATATCATACATGTATGCCCAACCTCATACATCTCCCTGTCCTTTCAAATTTTCACTCCACACTTGGAGCCTTCTATCCCTGCCTGCCACAGGTGTTGATGAAGGCATCATGAAGGCATCTCTCCCCTGCCCATTCCACCACCTGGTGGGTCCAGCTCTCCTATGCTCATACCCTTGTGTCGGCTCGCCTGTGCACTCTGCCTGGAAAGTAAGCTCTGCTGTGCTGCTCAGGCCAGTTGCTTTGTTTTTTGTTTGTTTGTTTGTTTGTTTGTTTGCTGTTTATGTTGGTCTCTTTGTTTTCCATTTCTTTTTTTCTTTCTTTCTTTCTTTCTTTCTTTCTTTCTTTCTTTCTTTCTTCTTTCTTTCCTTCTTTCATTCATTCATTCATTCTTTCTTTCTTCTCTCTCTCTCTCTCTCTCTCTCTCTCTCTCATTCTTTCTACTTTTATTAAATTTACATCTGGATTATTGCTGCATTCCTCACTGTCCCACCTCCAAGCCATGACCTATGACACCCACCTCCCCCTTTTACCATCCCCCTGCCACTTCTCCACAGAGAGAGTGGAGTTCTATCCTGGGAATTTCCCTACCCTGGCACATCAAGTCTTGACAGGACTAGGAATGTCCTCTGCCACTGAACCCAAACAAGACTGACTAGTTAGGGGAACCAGATATACAGACAGCCCACAGCTTTAAAAACAACCCCTGCTCCAGTTGTTGGGGAACCTACATTAAGACTGATCTGTACATCGGCTACATATTTGTGGGGGGCCTAGTTCCAGGCTATGTATGGTCTTTCATTGGTGGTCCAGACTCAGAGCCACCAAGGATCCAAGTTAGTTAACTAGCTGTTGTTACAGTAGAGTCGCTATTACCTTCATCAATCCTTAGACCAATTCTTCCATAAGACTCCCTGAGTTCAAATGTTTAGTTCTGGGTCTCTACATCTGTTTCAGTAAACTACTGGGTGGAGACTCTCAGAGAAGAGTTATGTTATACTCCTGTCTAAGCACAGCAGAGTTTCATTAATATAGTGTGCTAGTGGGGAGGGGGCCAATATCCAAAATGTATAAAGAGCTCAAGAATGTAGGAACTAATAATCCAAATAACCCAATTAAAAAAACAGGCTACAGAGCTAAACAGAGAATTCTCAACAGAGGAATCTCAAATGCCAAGAAGAGGCATTTGATGATTCTTAGTCATCAGTTGCTTGTTTTGAAGATCAGCTAGCTTTTCTTGGAGTTTAAATTGCCTGTTGTTTTGACACAGCTAAAGTTTGGGGTTTTCCTTGATGCCACTGAGAGGACACAGAAGAGAAGAAAAAAACTGAAGAAATAAATTTATAGATCTTCTACAAGTGTTCAACCCTTCAGATACTAAGACAGAGATGCTTTCCTCAGGTTATAGATGGGCATGCTTTGGTTAGCACCAAGGCTTCTCTTTAACCTCAGATCAAAATTTGAGAGAAATAAATTCGAAAACAAAGACATTAGGGAACAACAACTAAGCCAAGCAAACCAAACCTTGGGAAATTCTCTGTGCCTTCTTAAAATTACAATGTCTTTCCTAAGTCAAACAACTTCATAATTCTTCAGTAGATAAATTTTATATTTAGTTCAAAATGTTATTCAGATTAGTATTAGCATGAGCAAGATAAAGTAAACTTGTTTTACTAAGCACAAGAAAATCCTATATTTATGTAGAAAAGTACATATAAACCCAGAAGACAAAATAAGCAAATCTTATGGAAATTCTTTAACAGAATAAAGAGAAAACATTATCGATTTCCTTATTTGGAGCTAGTGTGATTTGGACAGAAAATTAGAAAATGGCACTAGGAAAAGATTTGACTTCTACCCAATTTATGAACTGTGGTGGTTTTTATGAACATGTAACTCATAAGATTGCATATTTTAGTCATTAAACTGAAGAACTACTTTTTGAATGGAAAACATTATTAATAAATTGTCATGAATAAGAACACAGCACAAGTCATAAAAGTAATATAGTACTTTAATTAATTGAAGTATGAATTTGAAAGATTTCAATGCCAATACATTAAATATTCTTTTTCATTGTAATTCCTTGTACTGTCTTATTTTATGTGTCAACTTGACACAAGCTGGAGTTATAACAGAGAAAGGAGTTTCAGTTGAGAAAATGCCTCCATGAGATCCAGCTATAAGACATTTTCTCAATTAGTGATCAAGGGGTGAGGGCCTAGCCCCTTGTGGGTGGTGCCATCCCTGGGCTGGTGGTCTTGGGTTCTATATGAAAACAAGCTGAACAAGCAAGCCAGTAAGAAACATCCCTCCATGACCTCTGCATCAGCTCCTGCTTCCTGACATGCTTGAGTTCCTGTCCTGACCTCCTTTGTTGATAAATAGCAATTTTTAAGTCTAAGCTGAATAAACCCTCTCCCCCCAACTTGCTTCTTGGTCATGATGTTTAGTCCAGGAATAGAAACCCTGACTAAGACACTCCTCCAAAACCCACAGATCATAATTTCTATTTCAAGAGTGTTAAGGCAATATTCATGATTTCATTGTTTCTCTTCTGCTCTCCCAATTTTCTGGCTCTTGCAGCCTCTGCTTTCTAATCCATATATTTTCCTGAGCCTTGGCAATAGAGTACAGGGGTAATACAGATGTCCCTTTATAGCTGAGCACTAACTGATACATGCTAGACCTTTTGGTCCTGGACTCACTGGTTTTATATGAGGTTGACACAAGCTATACTAATCAGAGAGAAAGGAGCATCAGTTGAGGAAATGCCTCCATGAGATCCAGCTGTAAGGCTGTTTCTCAAGTAGTGAACAGTGAGGAAGGACTCGGCCGATTGTGTGTGGTGTCATACCTGGACTGGAGGTCCTGGTTTCTATAAGACTGCAGACTGAACAAGACATGGGAAGAAAGCCTGTAAGTAGCACTCTCCATGGCCTCTGCATCAGTTCCTGACTCCAGCTTCCTCCTATGCTTGAGTTCCTAAGTTCCTTTGGTGATAAACAGTGATGAGAAAAGGCTAAGAAGCACCGTTTCTTCTCAATTTGCTTTTTGGTCATGGTATGTCATCGCAGCAATGGTAACTCTAAGGCAGATCAGTTGTGAATTTCTCTATGAGCCACTATCCAGTGCACAAAGACACTTCTCTGATGAGGTCAGAGAGCTGCAGTAGACCATGGAAAGAGAGGTAATCACATAGAAAAGAGTGTGATATCATAGCACTTATTGGAATGATAGTAAACTCATTGCTGGGGATGTGAGGCCCTCCAGCATGGGTTCTTGACTAGGTTTACATTACCAGGGATGTATTTCCTCCTGTGGAGTGTGGAGTTAGATACACTCAGAAAGCTGTGCTTACTCCATGTATTCATGACACTGTCACACCCATGCCTACAGCCTGTCATACATGTCTTTCTTACAGTTTATGATGTTCACAGCTGAGAGAGACTATTGATGACCTTCACCCCAGCAGTCTATACAACACGATCTTGACCTAGGGAAGCTAGCAAATGGGGAGGAAGTGTGTGTTTGTGTGTGTGTGTGTGTGTGTGTGTATGTGTGTGTGTGTGTGTGTTTGTTCATTTGGTTGTGTATGTGTTTATGCAAATGTATGAATTACTTATTGAATCCATTTTGATTTAATAATATATACATTTGTCCAGGGCTGGCCACTTGACATTGGACATTCCATGTGGGAATCTCTCCATGGAAGCCACCAACTTCCCATTTTAGCAGTCACTGATCACCTGTAGCTCTTTAGCTAGAGGTGGAAACATGTAGAATTTCTTTTGCCAATATGGACATGTCAAATGTCATGAGGTACTTGTTCAGAAAATTATATCATTGGAAGTTCATTGTTACATTTTCTCTATCTTGTCTAAAAGTCACTATCTAGCAGATGCTTTCCTGGACCTTGGCTCATACAATATTACTTCCCCATCCTCTATGGTTTTCACTGTGCCTTAAATTTATGAGTTCTGTTGTAGAGATAATAGTGGTTAGGCGTGGAAGTCCACATTTCTTTATTCTCTCATTTTCACCAGTAGTCTTTCTATCCATTTGATCTGTTCTAAAACCAGTAGTTTTCATCTATTACAAAGTGAAGGTTTTCTTTTGTGCACCTGTGCATATAAGGACAAGTATATACAAACTCAATTGTTATTGGCTTAGGAAATGAAAGTATTACAAAATAGGTTTCTTCACCAATAATCCAACTCAAGCCTATTCAAGGATATGAAGTCAGGTTTATTGAGAAACAGCTCTGATCTCTAGGGTAGAGGTCATTGGAGACATATACCCAGACTAAAGTAAGGGAGGGTCTTGTAGAAGGGGTGATGATTTGTGAACGAGGAGCTGGGATCATGCTTATGTGGTAAAAATGTTAAGCCCTTGGGCAGGCACTCAAGGGTGGGTTTTGAAAAATTCAGAGACAGGGAAAGATGAGGTTGGTAGAAGACAGGCTTTCCTATCTTGTGCAGGAGAATAGCAGGGTCCCAACTAAAGTGTATATTCTTTTGTGTTTATGACCTCCCCAGCTATGGGTAGTTTGTTAGGTGAACAAAACACAATGGGAATTTTCTTCTCTCAAGAGGATCTTAGAGAAGAGCAAATACAATTAAACAGTTCCTAATTATCCCCAATATAAAAGTGCTATTATTATTGTAATTGTGGACATATTGTTAGTATTTCCATTGTGATTCATAGGTGTTCCAGCTAGGTGTGTATACAGATGATTACTCCACTTCCTAGGCAGGCTGCATAGCAATGTTTTCAAACATCTTTAAGGTTAGTTATCCATGATTCACACTCCTGTTCCTACAGGCCCATCTCTCTCCCCACCAAAGCCTCACTCCCTAATTCTTTCTCACTCACATTGCCTTCGATTTACTACCTACCATACTTGCTTAAGATCTTCCTGCCCCCTCCAGTGACCCGTTTTCTAGCTCACTGAATTCTACAGGAGTTCCAAGTTAAACACAAAACCTTTAGTATTATTCACTAAGATGGTTTCATTGATAGTTCTCTTCATTTCACTGTTGTTTTCCGGAACGTAGAGTAGATTCAGACAGAGGGCCAATTGACAGTCACTGCACACAAATTCTATGTGCTTTTGTCTCAAGTTGTGATCTTTCCCTTCTCTTCTGCATGATCACCTCACTTTCACTTCTGTCTAATCAGTATGAATATAAGTTCACCAATAATCATTTTTCTTGCTCTACTTCACAGCCACACCACCAGTGTTGGACAAATCGATGTGTGGATAACTCTGGGGGCATAAATGTGATGGGAAGTTAGAAGTTAAATAGTAATTTAATTTTCATTGCACAGCCCATAGCTATTTTGGATCTTACATAGTGTATGTGTTCCCCTGTAATGTACTATCTGTTTCAAATAGCTGGAAGTACTTTTAAAGTGTTTACTCTAAAACAGTAATGATGTTTAAGTTCAACATCTTTAACTTAACTTGAAGACTATTCAGTACATATGCATTAAAATATCATTTAAAGTCCCATAAGTGGATGCAATTTTGTGACCTAATAAATATATTCAAATACTGAATTTCAACTAAAATATTTGAATTTGAACCAGTAAATATTTAGAAACCATTAAAAATCTAGGAAATAAAGGAAAAGAGAAAAATATCCAGATTAATTGAATAAGTGTGATTATGTGAGTATGGAAAAATTCAACAAAGGATAAAGCAATACTGAATAACTTTAAAAGTAGTAGTTCTCTAAAGTTGAAATGATATGGAGGTCATCTTGTAAATAAGAATGTTTTCTGCAGCCTCCCCCTCTCACTTCCTCTTTCTCTCCTCATCCTTTCTGCATTCTCCTCCCCCTCCCTTTCCCTTCCTACTCTCTTTGTAAATAAAAGTATATGCAAGTGAAGAGAAAGAATTTCTTCTTCCTGGAATTTGGAGTTCTAATGAACTTACTAAATAGCTGTTGCCAAAACAGGGAGGAGAGTGGGTGGGTGGGGGATCACCATCATAGAAGCAGGGGGAGGGAGGATGGAATAGGGGTTTTCCGGAGGGAAAACCAGGAAAGGGGATAACATTTGAAATCTAAATATATAAAATATTCAATTAAAAAAATGAGTGTTGCCAAGGAGCATCCTTGGCTTGGAGAGTGTTTCTAGGAGCAGCAAAACAAATGACTAGAAGTGAAACTGTGCTCCAAGCTGATGATCTATATTCTGCTTGAGACAGCTTTCCACATTGCTTTCTCTATGTTCAGCTCTCTGGAAATCTCCAGATATCTGGATAGCTTATAAATCATAAGTTCAGTCTTTTATTTTTATTTTACGTAACAATCCAGTTATTGACTCCACATTTCCTTTTGATTATCCTATGACTCAGCATCCCTTAACCCCCGCCCCTTAGTTCTTGGGAGATAGCAAGCACACATTTTCTTTTGTCTTTTTTAAGTTGTGAAATTTTTTAATCTAATTTACCTTCTCTCAGACTTTTAATGTGATATTTTATGAATTTAAACACTACCATATGTTTAAAATGTTCCACATTTTAGGATTAGTGGCAATGAGATGGGAAATACTTGACTTTTATGGGAACTTTCAACTACACTGATGGCTTTTCAAGTAACGACAGACCTGCCTTGCTGCATACCTAATCCTTAATGCATTTGTCTGCTTGCTACTCAGTCACTAAATTTTATTAACATGTAAACTATTATGCCCCCAAATAAAGACCAAATGTAAAATTGGGCAGTGTTTTATTTTCCTTTACAATTTAATAAATACTTTTTGATGACTGCACATGCGGTAAGGCTGTTTGGTAGTTTACAAAGATCCCAGAAATAGTGTTTTCCTGACAGTGTCTTTGGTATTGAGTGAAATGACTTGTATGACATCACTGTCAAACCAACAAGACCACATTTATGCACCCTCCGTTTTCAGGATTGTTGGTAACTTGAGCATACTTTCCCCAAATCACCTTGCCTCCTTGTGTCACAAGGCCTGACTTACTGTCATTCACTCATGCTGTCTGTGGATTATCATGGAGTCATTAATGTTAACAGGAAGGACATTCCTTAAAGGAGGAATGTAAAATATGTACATTATTATACAAAAAAACCTTCTGTCTACAACAGCAGCTATTAACTCTTGTCGAGACTTATGCCTGCTAGCCCTGTCCCAGGAGTAGGAACCATGTCATTCTGTCCCTACCGAGGTCATGCCAGTTGAAAAAAAAATGTATTCATGTAAACTTCTGCTTCCTTTGATACTTTTTTTTTTTTTTTTTTGGTTTTTTCGAGACAGGGTTTCTCTGTAGACCAGGCTGGCCTCGAACTCAGAAATCCTCCTGTTTCTGCCTCCCACACACTGGGATTAAAGGCCTGTTCCACCACAGCCCCCCTTTGATACTCTTATCTTAGCTATCATTACTCCTATTCTTACTATAAACATACTGCAATGATTATTTACAGTTTTCAGTATAGTTGGATTAATAAGGTATGGGAGATTAATGAAGTATACTTCAGAACTGTCTGTTCTTCAGAACTTCCCTATGATTAAATGTCACAAGGAAGAAAAATATTAATGCAAACATTATTAAATCATATTTTTGTTCCTACAGGATATATATGTTGAGTATTTTCATCTTCATCTTGATCTGTGGTAGCTTCTCATCACATATTTCTCTATGGTCAACACTCACAAGCAGTTATTAAATTAATACACTTTCCAACATAAGTAATGCTTTCTGTTGTTATGTTATTCGTATACTCAAGAAAAATTGACAAATGACAAGTAAACTGTGCTTCATAGTAAAGAATACCTATACATATTCAAGACACAGAATGAATATTATTGCTTTAAGCTTTCTGATATATACTGAGATGCATATGGAATACTGAACAAATACTTCATGCTGGTTTCTCTTATATATTTTTTCAAAAGTTGGAAGTCTAGTCTCTTTTCCTGCTTCCTACTTATCCAGATGCAGAAGTCTCAGCTACCTCACCAGCATCCTTGTCTGCCTTTCTGCTGGCATGCTTCCCATGGAGATAATGGACTAAAGCTATGGACTATAAGCCAGCCCCAGTTAAATACTTTCTTTTGAGAAAGAAAGAAAGAAAGAGAGAGAGAGAGAGAGAGAGAGAGAGAAAGGAAGGAAGGAAGGAAGGAAGGAAGGAAGGAAAGAAGGAAGGAAGGAAAGAAGGAAGGAAAGAAGGAAGGAAAGAAGGAAGGAAGAAAAGAAGGCATACATGGGGAAAGAGAAAAGTCAAGAAAAGAAAAGAAAAACAAAAAGAAAAGAAAAGAAGAGGAAAGGCGAGGAGAGGAGAGGAGGGGAGGGGAGGGGAGGGGAGGGAAAGGGAAAGGTAAGGAAGGGAAGGGAAGGGAAGGGAAGGGAAGGGAAGGGAAAGGAAAGGAAGGGAAGGGAAAGGAAGGGAAAGGAAAGGAAATTGTTAATTGGTGGCACGGATGTCCATTACATAGAAATAGTTCAATGCATTTTATACTGTCTCAGTTATTATTACTGATGTTTGAGTATGCCAGAAAGCCTACTAGATTTGGCTACCTTTTCTAAGGTTAAAAAAAAAAGAAACAAAACAAAACAAAACTTTATTAAACAAAACTTTATTTTAGTTTCTGGAAGAGCAGTAAAGAATTCTGCCTACTAATTTTTAATGATTATGTTTACTGACATTTTAGAAAACATGAAAGTCTTCTGTAAATATTTCCTATGTTATTTGAAATGTATTAAATCTTTATCCTTTCTGTTTGCTGAGAGTGGGTAGATCCATGACATATGTATCACAGGTCCAAACTTCCTCATAATGACTTTAGTGTAATTTTTTTCTCTACACACAATTATGAAGTAACATTTCTCTAGAAAATAGTAAAACTTTCTCATTTGAATTATATCCTAAGATTTTGGAATTCTAAGAGTCAGGGAATAGGTGTGTATATTATATTCTAACCACACATTTTGCACTATTTGCTGTGGGAAAAATAATCAAAGCATATAATCAGTAGGCTCATGGAAATTAAATAAGAAGCAATAATCTTTGCGGGGGAAATACTTGGGCTCTGTCTTGGCATTGATCCTTCACTCTATGAACACTGTATAAACTAGTCAATTAGAGACATGGGTGAAATATTTCTGGATTAACATTTTCTGGTTTATAAATAGATATTTTTAAAAAGCAAGTGTTTTAAAATTATATATATATATATATATATATATATATCAGAAGTTTGATTATTAATCTTAACTACTGAAGATTAAAATTGCTTCATTAAATACCATTTATTTAAATTGGGCATTTAAATAAAAATTATTAAAATTTAGAAATTGTAATTACAACTTTTCTTCCAAACCCTTTATTATGCTTCCTCACTTCCTTTCAAATGGATGGATTTTTGTTTTATTATTACATATTATTTCATAAGTATAAAATATAAGCTATTGAGCATATTTAGTGTGGCTTATGTGGATATAACTTTAGGACTGACTACTTTATTTTAGATAACCATTTAGAAGGTTTGTCCCTGAAAGTTATTAATTCTCTATCACTTAGCAGTCATTACTTGTATATAGTACTTGGTCTAGAAATTGATTCTGTAAGATTTTTCCCTTTTCATGTTAGCAAGTTTATTGATATTGTCATTATTCAGACCATGTTTCAACAGTGTAGTATCAAGGTATAAGGAGTATAGTTTCTCTGGTATTTTTAGGAGGCAGAATATCATAGCAAAATTTCTCAAATTTGATTCTTGCAATCTTTTTTAATATATTTTATACAATGTATCAACATATTCTGATTAGTTATCCCTCCTTCTCCTTCTTCATCTCACAGAATTTTCCTGACTTCACACACCTGTGAAGTTTCATCTCTCTCTCTCTTTCTCCCCCCCCCTCTCTCTCTCTCTCTCTCTCTCTCTCTCCCCCTAAGTAACAAATACAACAAACAGGCAGACAAACAAAAAACAAACAAACATACTGTCTTAGTCAGGGTTTCTATTCCTGCACAAACATCATGACCAAGAAGCAAGTTGAGGAGGAAAGGGTTTATTGAGCTTAAACTTCCACACAGCTGTTCATCACCAAAGGAAGTCAGAACTGGAACTCAAGCAGTTCAGGAAGCAGGAGCTGATGCAGAAACCATGGGGGGGTGGGGGGGGATGTTATTTACTGGCTTGCTTCCCCTGGCTTGCTCAGCCTGCTCTCTTATAGAACCCAAGAATGCCAACCCAGAGATGGTACCACCCACATGGGGCCCTACACTCTTGATCACTAATTGAGAAAATGCCCCACAACTGGATGTCAGGGAAGCACTTGCCCAACTGAAACTCCTTTTTCTGTGATAACTCCAGCCTGTGTCAAGTTGACACACAAAGCCAGGCAGTGCACATAGCAAGAGAAAATGAAAAAAAAAAAAAAAACAAAAAAAAACAAGAAACATACATACAACACTTATAAAAACACAAAATAAGAAAGCAAATTGTACAAAGTAAAGGCTGTTAAGACTAAATAGTGAAAAAAATAAATTAAAATAAGCAAGAATCAATAAGACAAGAAGTTTACAAAAAAGTACAATATGCTACTTTTTTTTGTATTGACCCACTATTGCCTGTTACCTACTCTACCTATGATTAATATTCAAAATGAGACTCTATTAGAAAAAACTAATGTTTTCTTTGCAGGTAGGTGACTATTGAGGACAGATACTTGTTTAGCAGTGTGATCCTTAGTCTACTTCTGCCTGTCAGCACTGAGACCCTCACTGCTTGAAGCTGTGGAAGCTTTGATTCTGCTGCCACAGTCTGTGAGATTTTATATGTATAGCAGTTCTGTTGTGTCTAGAAAGCAGTATTTTTACTCTTACAATCTTTCTGCTTCCTATTTGTCACATCTCTCTGAGTCTTGAGAGGAGGAATTTGATGAAGGTATCTTATTTAGGATTGACTGTTTGCAAGTCTGTCACTCTGCACATTGTTTAGTCATAGATTTCCATGTTAATTCATCATTCAGTACAAGAGGAATCTTTTCTGATGATAGCTAACTGAAGTACAGATTTGGGGGCATAACAAAATGTTACTAGGAATTATTTTATTGGTACAAGCCCTTAGCAGAATAGGAGCATTTGGTTCCATAAGACAATGACCTTTATTTCTAGTCACAGGTTCTTGGCCAACTAAGCAGCAGTTGGACAGCTATTGAAAGATGTGTTCAATCCCATTTAGTGAACTTTATATAAAATAACAGAGCAGTTGGTTACACCCATATTCATGCCTCTATTTCATTATTGTACATTAAAGATAGGTCACCATTCTAGATGAGAGAATTTGTAGCTGGGTTAATGGTAATCTTTTGTCTCTAGTAGCATGGCAGAGTACTTTCTAGTACAATCATCTACTCAGTCATGGAGAAGATTCTACTTAGGAACTAACTCTACATTTTCATGTTAAGTTATATAAATTATGTGTCTGTATGAGTGTGTGTGTTTGTGTTTGTGTGTGTGTGTGTGTATGTGTGTGTGTGTGTGTGTATGTTTGTGTTGTTTTCAGCTATTAGGTTTCACCATAAGTTTGTGGAGAGCAACCGATTACCATGACAAAAGCATGGGGTATTTTGGGGTTTCCGTGGTGCCCTGTACAGAGAATCTCATATGTACTGTGCAAGCATTACCTGTCAATAAAAAGCTGATGGCTTATTAGCTGAGGCATGAAATAGAAGGGGAGACATCTGGCAGAGAAAGAGAATTCTGGGAGTGAGTCAAATGCAAGATTTTGCCTTAGACTCAAAGGAGGAAACAAATGAACCTGAAGAGACATAAGTAGCCATGTAGCAGACATAGAATAGAATAAGCAGTTTTTATAAGTTATGAGCTAGTCAGAAATCAACCAAAGATTATGGACTAGGCATTTAGTCATAATTAAGTCTCCATGTTATTATTCTGGCAACAAAGAGGCTGTGTAGAAAAGCTCATGCACATTGTCCCTCTGGCCTATGATTTAACTAGATGCAACTTTTCCCTGGCACTGGAGGTTTTATTTGGTGGCAAAAAATTTCTATGGGGATACTGTGACCCTATTATTGAGTGACTCCATTTAGCTTTCTTTCGCATATGTGTATTTTAGGAAGCTCCTACTGTAGTAGGTTGGCATAGGATTCCCCCCAAGTGGCACTTAGTTGTCCTCCCCCATTTTTCCTCCCTCACCCAATTCCTCCATTTAACCTTTCCACAAACTTAAAGAACACATAGGAAGCATGAGCCTTTCAACAACAAGCTGCAGTGTATACGTGACTGACTGTATAATTAATGTACGATAAAACTGACCTACCATGCATTTACTTTTTCTTTAAACAGTGTTACTGGCATTAGTATTCTACACCTTAAAGCCTCTACCTCTGCTGCGATGTCTCATGGGCATCATTTAAAACAACACAACCAAAATTTGCAAATCTCCTTCTGTTTATCCCTATAACAGCTAAAGTATCCCACATCTGTTCTCTTTCTTTGCTTCATTAATAAAGATGTGCAAAATAGAAATTATCTTCTCTCCCTCAGTAGCAAAGAAAAGCAAGAGGCTTGGGTGAACTAAACAATGTGGACAAAATGAAATATTTTCCATCAACTCTGTGACCAAATGATTAAAACCATTATAACCACATGTATTTTAGTGGTACATCATTTAATTACAGATGAAAGAGTTCTTTTTTCCTCAATTTTTCAAAAAAAGAGAATATTTCCCTTATGTCAGATTCAAAGCTCTTCTATACCTGTTTTTTACAGGAGTCAAAAATTGTCATAATTGATTATGCCATTCAGTTTTAAACAGTAATCATTTGTCACCAAAAAAAAATCACTCACATAGCTTCTACATAAATGATCTCATGTTATCTCAAATGCTATAGAGTATGGTGCAAACAAAATAATGATGTAAATACCAATGAAGAATGGCTTTAGTTAATGACAACTTAAATAGTATAGAGTAAGCATATTCTATGTTTCAGGTATTGTATCAATGAATAAGGAGAAAACCAATAAAAAATAAGCTCTTTGGAATTTAATTATTTTGAACTCATTTGAGTTAAATTATTTTGAACAATAAAATTATTTCTTCATAACTTAGAACCTGTTAAGCAATGCTATGCACTTGAAAGGTTGATTTTATCTCTGTATAAAGCCCAGCAGAGAAGACCCTAAAACTAAAAACTTTAATGATAATTTTCCCTGAGATGCATTCCTAGAAGGTACATTTGGTTCTAGAAGTCTGCCAATTTCTAAGACATTACATTTTCATACATATAGTTCCAGTAAGGATGCAATTTGGTTCAATTTTCCTTGAGGAACATTTGACAACATCTATGCTATCTCTACCACCTCTTGCAATAATCTATCATTCTTTATGTATGTCAGTTTTGCGATTCAGGTGCTGGGATCTAGGTCAACCTCAGTTTGACAAAAAGTCATTTTAAAATTTTTTGTCAAACCAATAAATGCATATAGATAGATGGTCAATGAAACAGACTTTTGTTTCATTTCATGACTATTCATTGCAAGCTTATATCACAATTGCACCGATTGTGTCAACGGTATGAAATTAGTAGGGACTCTGTCAAGACAAAGATTAGATTAGGCATTTTGTGTTCTCAATTTCTGAACAAATGGTCATCAAAAACCACCTTCTGTTAACAGAATAACAGCCAAAGAAATAGGACAAACAGAACACAGAATCCACTGTCACTATTATTGAAAGGTATTTTATTAATCCCCTAAGAGAGGTGATTTGTTCTATTTTTAATACAGAAAAACAATGTTTTGAAATAGCTATCTTCCAATTTATGCAGTCAAAATCCTTACTATATAAAATTGCAAATCCCTGTAATGATAAGGAGAGCAAGAATAGTGGTGAACACATTACGAATTATCCTTAAAACATACACCCAGATTACTGAAATCTAAAATAAAAATTTAAGGATGGGCTGGGGGATAGTTCACTTAATAAAGTGCTTTCAGTGCAAGTATAGAAACCCAAGTCTAATTTCCAAGCCCCCTGTAAAAAGCTGAGCACATTAGTGCACATCTGTAATGTGATTAGCAAAGTCTCAAAAAATAACAACAAAAGCAAACAAAAACAAAAAAACCAAGCAACAACAAAAGTATACCCAGAATATTTGTTTTTGTTTGTATTTTAGCTGAAAAACAAAATGATCTGTGGATTCTTGACACATGATAATCTAAATTCAAACCCTTCGTTCCAAGGCTTTAAAACTAAAGCCATCTGTTGGTCATTAGCCTTTTCACAACTGACATATAAGTACATCTCCATTATCCAGTCAATAGCCATGTAATCTCATTTTGAGCTGGCTGCACAGCCTACTACTCTGGACACAGACTTGGTAACTATTCACATTAAGCTGAATTTAATTTGCATGATGCAAATTTTCAAAAATATAAGTGAAAAAATGTCTAAATTTCAACCTTAATTCTCAACACATTAAGTCAATTAAATTGAAGTGTAAACTTGTATGATATTTACTAGCAACATTTGTGACAAGATAACTGGAGAAGAAAGAATATACAAACCTTTATTTGGGTTCACAGTTTAGATAGTGAAGTCGGGGGGGAAAAAGTCCGTATAATGCTTTAGTTATAAACAAAGATCAACTGATAACTCTCCAAGATTATCCCCAAATTATCTATATCCCCAGTTCACACCACTGCGTTCCCTAAACGTCTCATGACCACCTCAAGCATCACCATCTTCCAAGACCTAACAAACCATACAAATACATGGGGCCACATACGACAGTTACCATATAACATTATCTTAGTGTTAAATGTTTTCTGGGTGTGTGTGCATGTATGTGTGCGTGAGTGTGTGTGTGTGTGTGTGTGTGTGTGTGTATGTCTGTGTTGTAGAGTATACTCATATTTATTATTAAGGCATGTGCAGGTTTAAAAAATCACATAATGTAAAAGACAAAGGAGAAAGTTGAAATAAAACATCTTATCAGAAACAACAAAATATTATACCATTGCTATACTCCTTTCAAAATTTACTGAAAACCTTTTTTAATGTAATAAAATTGGGGTAAATATTTTAGGAAGAATGAAGTGCAACTTATTTTCATATGTTGATATAGACATGAAACAATTTATCTACAAGATTAATGAGCAGTATTAGATTAATAAAACAGATTTTCAAATTTAACTAATATATAAAAATAGTTATAATTAGTATGCAAGGCTATATACCTATAAGGAAAGAAATGAATGCTAACTTTAGAAATGAATTCTTATTAATATTATCAATAAAAATTATACACGCATAGCTTAACAAGTTAAGTACTTATATTCTAAATATACATGGCACAAACTATTAATTTCAGTACATAGGAAGAGAGACAGGCAAGATCTCTTTGCATTTAAGGTCAGCTTGGTCTGTAAAGAGAGAAAGGGAGAGGGAGAGGAAGAAAGGGAGGAAAGGAGGGAAGAAGGGAAGGATGGAGAGAGAGAGAGAGAGAGAGAGAGAGAGAGAGAAACAAAATTAAACTGAAAGGCAAACTAGACTATTTGTAGTTTAAATATTGCATTATAAAGCACTATTCAAAATAAAAAATTCTGACACTTAAATTACATTTCTGAGGCAAATAACAAAAGACAGGGATAGCACAGACCCATTTATTAACTATACAGCTAAAAATCATACAAAATGGAAGCAGTGAACAATAGAAAATTAATATTTATCTCAGCATACAAGTAGAACTATAAGTTTATTTAATTAAAAATAACTGTCAAAAACTATTTGCAGAAAAGGTAGGATGTATGTTTGCTGTTTCGAGTGGTCATGGTGAATAGTAGTCCAGGAACAGGCCAGGAAGCAACTGCCATAACCTAGAGACTGCCGAAAATCCCATGAATAAGCACATTGTCCAACCAGTTAAAGGTAAGCAAATGGAAATCAAGTTTTGGCTACAAATGAAAGCTTATTAAAACCATGCAAAGTTAAAAAAAATGGGCTTATCTCACTTTTTATAACAGTGAGATCCATGAAATAAAAACATTAATTATTTCAATATTTAGTTCTAGAACTATATATAGTTCTGGAACACACTCATAAAATTTACTAACATATACCATAAGCACAAAAGTCCATTATAAAACTATAAGTTGCCTATATGTAAAAATTGTGAGTCAAAAGTGATGTAATATTTGATGTAAGATAAGTATCATGGAAGAAATAAGTGACAAGATAGATCTAAAATATGAAAATTATGTGATGAATGAATGATGCAAAAGATGAGAAGAAAATTTACTCAAAAAATTTCTAAAATATACAGAGAATCCTTAAATCCAGAAATAAGAAACTGAAAAAATACACTAAAAATTAGCATAAAACCTCTCTGTACATTACTTCAAGTTAACAAACAATATGTTAGACCAAGGGAATGCAACTTAAAACAGAAAAAGGTCATACTTCATACCTATTACAATGGTAAAAGCCCAGTATATGATTAAAATCAAATGCTATTCAAGATTTGCAAGTGCTGGTGGGAATAAAAAAAATGCTTTGGAAAATATTTGACAGTTTTTTACAGAACTAAAGACACTTACGGTCCAATACACAACAATTCTGTTCCTTGACATTTATTCACAGAGTATGGTTGAAAACACATCCACACAATGTATCTCACATAGAGGTGATACATTTTACTCAAAATTTTCAAATCTTAGGAGCAACTAGATTGATATTCAGTGAATGGACATATAAATGACCTCTGGAAAAAAGAGCAGGTTTCATCATTAAACAGACTGAGTTATAGGCTATAAGAAGATGAAGGAACTTACATGTATACATCAAATAAAAAAGAACAATGTGAATGCTGAAGGTTTTTATCATTTCTCCTTTGTGAAATTACAGAACGTTCAAAAAGTTGAGGAGTAAAATGGCTGCCAACTTGTTGAGGATAAAGAAGTCTGAAGAGGCAGAATCCTACATCATTTTAGGGCAGTGACACTGTATGATGCTATAGTAGAGAATACATGTCACTGTATACTTCTTCAAGCTACAGAAGACACAGTACCAGGGACAACCAATGGAAACTCTGAATGATGATTTGTCAACTTAGTTTCTTCAACTGAAACAAATATGCTTCTATCATGTGATATGTTCCTTCTTCAGAAGCTTTTGCATCTATTTAACACCATGAGCTATAGAATAGATACCTGCTTCCCAATTTTTATGTAAATCTGAAACCTCTGCAAATATAGTCTGTTTAAATAAATAGAAAAGCTAAACAAAAGAAAATATTTTTAACAATCACTAACCATCTATTAGGAAATTAAAACTAAAACCATTCTTAGTCTACATCTTTAAATCTTCAGCTAAATAATGTAACATTTGTTCAATTTAAAGACAACTAAAAGTTTGTCCTAGAAAATCCCTTTATAAACACTGTATACACATGACAGTTTTAAATTTTCTCAATGTCCTAAAACCCTTAGAAATAGAATAAATCAGCTTTATTTTACTTTAGTCCAGGCCAAATACATAATCTCTTGAACATTGAATGTCTTACTGTAACATTCTTTGAATGTTGGTTGTACAAGCAGCAGCAGAGATATCTTAGAAGATTGTAGACACTTTGGTAGGTATGGTCTAGCCAGAGGAATTAGCTCACAGAGAGACCTGTGAGTTGTACCATCCCATCCATCTATCCAATATATCCCAGTCTACTACTCTGGCTCCCTTTCCTGGAAACGACAAGGTGAACTATACACCATCATTCTTGCCCTGCTACTCACTCAGCAGATATTTCTGGAACCCTGAAACAAGATAAATCCATTCTCCTTTAAATTGTTTTCACAGATATTTTACATACAGAAATCATAAAGCTAACAAAAATATATATCTAGCAGGGACTTGGAAAGCTTGATGCTTGAATCTATTTGTTTCTTGTATTCCCTAAGAATGGAACTGTCTGTGCACATTTCTCACAAAATCAAATTTGAATTTTAGGGATTTAAATGTCCTATAAATTGTAGAAGATTTTATGGAGGAGATTATTATCATTCTAGAGTAAAAAAAAGACTATTTTTGAGAAATTAAGTATCAACTAATTGAAAATGAAACATTTGATTGCTCCTGTAACCCATGATGGTCTTCAAAAACAACTTGAGTTCAAATGAGATCATAAGTATCTGCATCTTGAAACACTATATTAATTTGAAAAGGAAACCACATAAATTGAAATAAAAAAATCTGAATTTCAGGCTTATAGAAATGAAAATTAATTGTTGATGACAAACATGTATACAAAAGATGCAAATAATTATACAAATCTTAGAACCAGATAATACGTAACCAATCTTATTTGTGTCTCATACAATTTTTGATATTTTGATTTTTTGATGACGTTACTCTTAAATACCACATAAAATAGAAATGATTAAGTTTATGGCATTACTGATAGCATGTAACTTGGTTTAATATTGAAGAATCACAAGTTACTCTGCATGGATTGTCAAAACCCCCATATTTGTTGTGTTTTGCTTGAAAATTTAACTATCAAGCGCAAATTCCGAAATAAACTATTTAAGACTGACTGAAGACTGCAGTCTTTACAAATCTTCCTAGTGTCGACAATTATCACAATGGCTTATGAAATCTGTCAAGCAAATGGAGGCATCTTATTCTAAACAGTGATTTTTTTACTATCGACTTAATTGAATCTAATTTACAATGCTCCAACAATTTATTAATTTTTTGTATGTGGAGAAAATCACTCCACTTTTTAATTACTGAGGCATATATGTATCATTTGTGTTTATCTTTACTTTTGAGTTTAACTCTTTCTAACATATTAAATAAATAGTGCTAATAAAACAACAAAGGCAAACAAAAATCATCTAGTATTCTAAGAAACACACACACACACACACACACACACACAAACAAAATAACTATACTCTAAGTCACTGCTCTCTAATAGAAATTCACATCTGTTAGCATTCTGTCTAAGCTCCACCCCGCAGTTACCTGGCAACACCTTGTGGGCCCACCCACTCTAAAAGTTGCTGCTTGCCCCTCTCCATGCTCTCTTGGTCTCTTGGTCCTCTCTTGCTCATTCCCTGCTTCCCTTCCCCCTTCTCTCCCCATTCCCTTCCTGCTCTCTCCCCAAGGCAGAAAATACCTGGCTGTTGCCAGGTAACTGTGGAGTGGAACTTAGACAGAATGCTAACAATATCCATTTCTGCATTGTAATAAAGCAAGCAAGCAAACAAACAAAGAACAATAGCACCCTCAGTTATGTGTGAGTCTGCAGACTAAATGATCCAGGAACCTCATGCATGCATCTTAAAGTGAACGATGTCTACCTGGCTCTCCCTGTGCAGTAGCTGTTTTTCCAGTCTTGCTCTTGCTGACCAGATAGGGCACCAGGAACGCAGGCCTGGCTACCTACGCTGTGCTGAGATTGATCTGATTACAAATGAACATGTTTCCTTGAGAGCATATCTTTTTGAAAAGTTGTGAAGGAATGTAATAAATTCGAAAAATAAAATTTCTGAAGAGGAGTAAAGATCCCTTCCCTTACGAGCTCAGAAGGAGCTTTACTTTACCCATTTTGGGCAGTTAGGAAGGACAGAAATATAGACAACTGGGTCTGGAGCCGCCCTCAGCAGCAGAGTGAATGGGTCTTATAGGTCGTTCTACATCTGCTTCTGAATAGTGTGTGCCTAGCACATAATGTGTGCTTCACTAAGTGAATGAATGATGGAGTGAATGAGTTTATGGATGGAGTTGTTCAGACTTTTCTCCTGGGTTTACCCTCTGGATATATTTGGGACTGGAGCCCGCTCCTCTGCATAGAGATTTCAGAAGTGGCCTAATGGGAAGGGTGGACCTTGGAGGCCCACGTAGCTATAGCTGTGACCTTCACACTTGCCTGTTGAAGGGAGTTCTCTTCACTGTGTGAGCATCATGAATATCCATCAAGTATTTGGTACATCTTTCTAAACTCCAAAATCTCCTGTCTACAAATATGCCTCCTCAGACCAACAAATAATAAAGGTCTGTCTGTCTGTAGAGTTTGTGGATATTGGCTTTGCTCCCTAGGCATGCAGAGCTTTGGAAAATGGATGGACTTTTGGAGTTGGCCAGTGAGAACATGGAAAGATGGGTCTGTCTGTTGGGCCCCGGGGTGGCCGGTCTCAGTGCACATAGCCAGTGTAGACAGAAGGGAATATTATCTAAGTAGGCACATGAACAAACATAGAAATGGCTTTGCTGGTTGTTTTTCCTGGGCCAAGACTCAAACTCTGCGGAGTGCTTGGTTTCACTGAGAGCTGGAAGGGGGCAGGTCAGTCAGAACTGTGGCTAAGGGAAATGGGAAAGGGGCAGACAATTTGTGCGATCCTTCAACACCCAGAGTCAGAGTGAAGCAGTGAATGGGTGAAGCTTTAGGGAGCTGGGATAAAAGTGAAGTTCTGTCAGAACATGGACTGTGGGAGGGAGGGGAGGCTTCACAGCTGCCCCTGCAGAGGCCGCGGTGCTTCAGCTCTGGGAGGTGAGGACCACAAACAGAAAGGAGTGAAGGGGGAGCTCAGAGTGAGAGCTGTGCTCTGGGCAGCTCTGGTCACCCAGTCTTGGGAAGTTCTTGGGGAACTTCTCTGGGATTTATTTAATAACAACAGCTCATGTTGAAACCTTTACCTTGTTCCTTCTCTGTCTGTTTCCAGTCTTCATTGCTATCTCACAGCTCCAGAGCCATCTTTTTAAAAGGCACTATGTGCTGGAAAGGAACACCAAGAGAAACTAGCAGGACCGGGAGATTCACAATCTGCTCAAATTCAAAATCCTGGAGAGGTGATTCCACCCATGTTGGGATGAGCACTGGCAGATACTGTGTGGTTGGAGAAGGTGAGCTCCCCAGAGACCAGCATGTCCAGCAAGGGACTAGAGGACTTGAATTCCTGATAGTCTAGCCTCCACCTCCCAAGTGCCAGGATTACAGGTGTGGGCCATCACTGATGGCTTTGTGTATTTGGTCTAGTTACTTTTTCCACCCTTGCTACTGGTGATCAATTTCTAAAGCTCCCTTGAAAACATCTCCGTAGACTTATTTCCTGTTGATGAAATTTACTTATTTTGTGTATGTATGGGTGTGAGTGAAAGTGTGTGTGTGTGTGTGTGTGTGTGAGAGAGAGAGAGAGAGACAGAGAGAGAGAGAGACAGAGAGAGAGACAGAGACAGAGACAGAGAGAGAGAGAGAGACAGAGACAGAGACAGAGACAGAGAAGAGAGAGAGAGAGAGAGAGAGAGAGAGAGAGAGAGAGAGAGAAGGAGTCAGACAGACAGACAGACAGAGACAGAGAGCACTCCTATACCTGCACCTGAACTTGTGTGCCTTGGTGCAAGGTATGTTTGGAGGACAGAAGACAACTTTGTGGAGTTCTCCCCTCCCACCATATGGGCTCTGGGGATCAAACATATGTCAGCAGGCTTGGTGGCAGGTACTTCCACAGGCTGAGCCTTCTTGCCAGTCCCCATGGGTTAGTTTTACATAAGCTGTCTCTATGTCTCCAGCTCCCTCTGTTATCTTGTTTGTTTGTGCAATTTCCTTAGCATCCTGGCCAGCACCTACTTTCCTGTATCTGACCTGGATCATGGCCTTGCTCACGGTCCATCTCCTGCTTGCACAAGCAGGGCAGTTTGTAGTGAGCAGGGCTTGGGGACACTCCTCTCATTTCCTGTCCCAGGAGCTTCCCTTCCTCATGGCAGCTGCTGCAGCCATAGGCTGGATTGAGGTATCACAGAGTCATCCAATCACCAGTGCCAGACCCTCTTTCCCCAGCAGGGCTAGGAGGCCGAGAGTGATGAAATCCCACCAGTAGCTGCACTGTGCTCAGCAGGAACCTGCGATAAGGTGTCTGACAGTTAAAGGGGCAGTCTTTGAGGTTGAGAGGCTGGGAGCCCACAGGAAGTGCCAAGCTGGTGTAGCTTTGTCTGGCACCCGTTCTGACAGAGAAGTTGCACCCTTTTGATTCATTTTCCCTCTTCCACCATACACTCAATAAGGCAAATAAATGAACGAAGTCTCCAGTTTATTGATTTGCCCCCCCATCTCAACTCTCTCTCTACAGCTCCCTGCCCTTCCCCTACACTGCCTTCTCCCTCCTTCTCCCTGGGTGTGGGGAATGGGGGAGGGGTGGAGCAGAGCATTGCTGAGCTGGCTGCACATTCCTGCCAGTCTGTGAAGTCTGCACATTCCCTGGCCTGGCGCACTTTACTGCTGAGCCATGTCTCTCCAGAGGCAAATTTCACGCGTGAAGTCTGCGAGCAAGTGATATTTCAGCTTAAATGTCTGAACTCACTGTCTTTCAGGGCCACACTGGCTCAGGCACCTGCTGAACCAAAACCCTAGGCTCTTTGGAAATGCTAATGGAGTTGCTAACACACCCTGACTATAGCCTTGCCCTGCCAGCTCAGGGATTTGTGAGGCAAAATCTACACATTATTTACATGATTTGGAATTTCTACTTTATGTTTAATGTTTAATAAAATAAAGCGCCAGGCAGTGGTGGCACACATCTTTAATCCCAGCACTTGGGAGGGAGGGCAGGTGGATTTCTGAGTTCGAGGCTAGCTTGGTCTACAGAGTGAGTTCCAGGACAGCCAGGGCTACACAGAGAAACCCTGTCTCTAACGCCCCCCCCCCCAAAAGAAACCTTGTTTCAAATAAATAAAAACTAAGCAAGTAATTGCATACATACATACATACATACATACATACACACATACATACAAACAACAAATAATGAGAGCTAATGGCTGGGAGCTATCCATCACACCAATGCACACAGACAGACATGCATCCACTCACTCACACGCATGCAACATACACAAACAAACATACAATACACAACACACACACACACACACACACACACACACGGATATATTTTGAAATTAGATTAAATAGACAAAAAACGTTCTGGGGTTAACATTCTGCTGACAATCCATTAACAGAACAGGAAATTACAAACACAGGCACATATGCCGGGCAGTGGTAGCCTTTAATCTCAGCAATGGGGAGACAGAGGCAGGCAGATTTCTGAGTTCCAGGCCAGCCTGGTCTACAGAGTGAGTTTCAGTACAGCCAGGGCTACACAGAGAAACCCTGTCCAAAAAAAAAAAAAAAAAAAAAAAAAAAAGCCAGATGAAGGGTCAGATGTCAGATGTGCTGAAATTAGAGTTAGAGTTATGAATGGCTGTCAGGCTTGCCCTGTGGGTGGTGGTGGGACGTGAAACCACGAAAGACAGAAACAGGATAGGTAGGAGAAGAATGAGGATGTTAGTTAAGCTTCCGTCATCCATTTTCCTGTTACAGAGTTGTGTCTGAGGAAGCTCCTAGTTACATAAAACAAAAACAATAATGGGGAAAACCATACCTGTGTGAACTAATTTTCCCATTTTATTTAAAGATACGCCATCATCTCTAAGGTACGCAGATCAAAGAAAGAATATTTCCAGGTTTCACTTACAAATAAACAAGCAATCTCCACCATCACAACCAACACCACCACCAACAATACAAGTATGATTCTAGTGGTAGTGGCAAAGGGATGTAGATCACTGTAACTTTGTGGCTAGCCTTGTCTACAGATGGAGTTAGACGAACGGAGTTCCATCATGACTGATTGTGAGGAACAACAGCAAAAAGGGATTTTGGAATCGTCCATTTCTTGGCCACTTGCTGCTGATATAGGAAATCATTCTGGTCCAAGGCTCTTCAAGCTTATATATAGTATCCACTGTTGCAGCTTTTCTCAATCTTTCCTCCATGCTCAGACTAAGGAGACTTGCATGGAAGGATGTGGAAATTGTTTCATGCCCCCTTGCCCCACGTGTCTGTGTGTGTGTGTGTGTGTTTCCATGGTCAAGCTAGGACCCAGCCCAGATTTGTGTTTCAGAGAGCATTACTTATTCCTTCCTTCCTTCCTTCCTTCCTTCCTTCCTTCTTTTTGCTTCAGACAGTGTGAATTACATTATCATTCTTAGTGACTGATATTTATGTTTATATAATTTTAACCTATTTTGACTGTCTAGCTAACTAACCAAGTAACTAAGTCTGCCTGGCATACAAGAGGAGTTCCAGGATGACTGATTATATTTATCTTTTATTATGCATTTTAATAAAAAAATAACAAAAATTTTAAAAGGTTCGATTCATCTGACACTTAAAAGTAATAGACAAAAAGCAGGAGAAAAACAGGTGGCTGTGGCTTCTTTCTGGTGGCTTTTCAGTGCCTTCTCACCGTTCTACACTGGTTTAGCTGCAGTTCTGGTCCCCTAGCGGCTGGGAAAGAAAGGAAAAGGTAGGTCACACCTCGCCATCATGGTGAGGTCAGTCAGCCGGCAGCTAAGATGGCTGCCATCCACAGGTCACCTTCCATCTTGGTGAGGTCAATGAGCAATCACACCTTCCGGGGAAACACACACACACACACAAATTGAATTTGAACTAAACACACAGTAAAGAAAAAGAAAAAATCTAAAACAGAGACCAAAACAAAACAATATCCAAAATAACCTTTCCTGGGGTTAATGAAATAACAGAACCGGGTGTGGCCATATATGCCTTTCATCCCATCACTCAGAAAGGAAGGAAACAGAGGCAATGCTGTGAATTGGAGGCAGGTCTGATCTAGATAGTGATTTCCAGGGCTATGTAGAGACTCCCCTGCCTGCCCCAACTAAGTCAATGAACAGGAAAAATATAACTATAATTATTAACCTGGGATAAAACAAACAATCACGGGAAGGTGGTGCTGGGTGCCTGGTTTATGGTCTCTCTGTCTGTCTCTGTCTGTCTGTCTCTCCTCTCTCTCCTTCCTCTCTCTCTCTCTCTCTCTCTCTCTCTCTCTCTGTCTGTCACTCTCTGTCTCTGTCTCTCCTCTCTCCTTCTTCTCTCTCTGTCTCTCCTCCCTCTCTCTCCTTCCTCTCCTTTCTCTCCCCCTCTCTCCTCTCTCTTTCTGTCTCTCCCCTCTCTCTCTCTCTCTCTCTCTCTCTCTCTCTCTGACCCCAGGTGTGTACCTGCCTGCCTTGCTGAACACTGTATTATGTAATAAACTCAGTAGTTTTAGAAGTCAGGAGCTGGAAATATGCAGATAAGATGGTGGGGTGCACTGGGCAGTGGGAAGCAGAGGCAGGTGAATTTCTGAGTTCAAGGCCAGCCTGGTCTACAGAGTGAGTTCCAGGACAGCCAGGGCCACACAGAGAAACCCTGTCTCTAACTCCCCCCCCCCCCAAAGAAACCTGAGCGGCCGGCTGTGGTCCTGACAGTGACCAAAAGCAAGAGAGGACACGACGGGGCTGAGTCCAAAAAGCCTACAGCACCCGGTATTCCCAGGCGGTCTCCCATCCAAGTACTAACCAGGCCTGACCCTGCTTAGCTTCCGAGATCAGACGAGATCGGGCACAATCGGGCGTGTTCAGGGTGGTATGGCCGTAGACGACGGCTGCCACTCCGGAAAGCCCCAAGAGCCTGCTGCCGGCGCCCGCCCGCCGCCACTGTCAACGCTGCCCGCCCGCACGCCCGCCCGCCCGCCTGCCCACCCGCCCGACGCCGAGCCCATGCGAGTCCAGGGCCCCACAGACACATGCACTGTACCACACCACACACCAAGAACCACACGCACGCACGCACGGCCCTCTGCCCGGCCTGAGCCCCACATACACGCTCCAGCCCACACTGCCAGCCTACAACCTCCCCGAACCCCTTCAGCCCTCCTCTGGCCACCCCGATGGAGCAAGGGCCCAGACAGTGAGTGCCAGCCTTGGCCCCACAGAGATCTCTCCTTCTCCTGCTCCTCCCCTCCCCTCCCCTCTTCTCCCCTCCCCTCCCCTCTTCTCGCCTCCCCTCACCTCCCTTCCCCTCCCCTCCCCGAAGGTTCTTGGACCAGCGTCCTCACCCACCCACCCACCCACCCATGACTTCCTCTTGCCCCGGACGCACGAGGAGGACTAGGAGGACGGTCCAGCTTCTGGAATCTGGAATCGGGGACACTGGGCCCCACCTCGCTCACTGCACCGTCCATCCCTCTGTCCCTCTGTCCCTCCGTCCATCCCCGGACTGGGACCCTCAGCCTGGACACGCAAGGGAATTCGACCGACTGTGGATGGCTGGCATCCCATCCCACCCAGCATCCGCACAGCCACACCCAGCAGCACAGGCTAGCCTGGGAGCCAGGCACTCTCCCTGCCCTCCCTTTGGAGCGAGCGGGCACACACACAATACCCACACAGGGGCACAATGCGCCCGAAACAAGCAAGGGCTTGCGGGCGCACACGGGCGAGAAAGCGTGATGGCCCAGACACACTACTGATGCACGGAAGTGGGAACTTGAGGACTGGTTACACACATGCCTGCACATACACGCACATTCACACACGCACTCACAAGCATGATCGCACTGCGTGGGCCCGTGTGAGCGCTTCCAGCCCCAAAGCACACATGCCATCACACATACACACACATATATACACACAGCACTCCCACACTAGCGGGCTGGCACACCCACCCAATCCCCCAGGCACACACACACACACTTGTGTGTACTGGCTGATAAGAGCAAGTATGCAGGAAGGGCCCTCATGCTACACACACACACACACACACACAGAGGCACATTAGCAGAAGGTAGGATGACAACACACACTCACACCCATCACACAGTCTCCTGCTTGCTCTCACACCCACACATACCAGCACATGAACTCACGCACCAGGGTCTACCAATTCACTCACACATAAATGTGCTAATCCTCTCAAAATTCACCCTTGCAACATTAGACAGAGACAGACAGACAGACAGACAGACAGACAGACAGACAGAGACACAAGACACAAGCAGACACACTGTCACAGGCCACCACAGCTCCCTAGACCTCTTAAGGCAGGCTAAAGAGGTGGGTGGTGGCTGGGTTCCTCGGGGACTCCTCCCAAGGAGAGGGCGAGGGCGAGGGGTGGAGTAGCCTTTTCTGCCCCCCTTACTGGGCAAGGTGGAATCCCCGTGTGGTTTGGGTGGGTGTTAGAGTCCAATCTGGGCTTGGTCAAATGGGGACAGGGTTGTGTTGCTGTACATTAAGGTGACTGTTGCTTACAATCCCCATGATTCTGCTGTGCTTGCCAGCTCTCTGTAATGGATCCCACAGGAATCCTGAGCCCAGACACCCAAGCCTGTGCTGCCTCAAGCAGTGTATATTGTGTTCATCCCCCAGCATCCCTCCTTTGTCTGCCCTTGAAGGCTCCTGGGGCCCTGACAATAGATTGCCAGCTTTTCCCCATTCATGACTGCCTGCGGCTCAGAGGTCTCTTCTTCCTTGCCTGTCATCCTCTCCACAGGCCCGAGCAAGTTTGCCCTCTCCCACCTGTGACTTCCTCTGTCCATGTGTTTAGTCGTCTGCCACAGTCTTTGAACAAATATGTTTTCCTCACATTTACATTTTGGGTAAGTTGCTTGTTATGACACCAGGTAAATCTTCAGTTAGTAGAGTTACTTTTCATATGGGAACTCTATCTAGGGTCTTGTGATGGTGGGGACAGACTTCCAGCCTGCTGCCTTCCAGCCTCCTGCCTTCCAGCCTTCCTGCCGTCTTTCTTTTTCTATGTGTTTTTTCCCTTAACTTTTATTAGTGTGTTCCAGGGACAGGCTTTTCAGCTGAGCCAAATCCAAAATTTCAAATATGAATTGATTTTTTTTAATTTATTTGTTTGTTTGTTTGCTTGCTTGTTTGTTTGAGTAGAGTTCACTATGTAGATGCAGCTGGCCTATAACTACTGTGAAGAGCAGGCCATTCTCCAACCTGCTTCTGTTTCTTTATTGCTGGCATTAGGGACAAGCTCCTCTGTATCCAACATAGGACTTTTAACAATAGAGATTATACACTGTATCTTGTCTAGCAGTATATAATAGTATTAAGAATTTAGGCTGGATTTGAGTTGTAGGAATACAGTACTCCTTCTAGCTGTCTGATTTACCAAAGAAGGCCATCTTGTAAACTACAAGGATACTTACAGACCTTCACCAAAATTGCAGCTTCTTGAACCATGTTATGCCTCCCTAACCCTCTGGGACCCAGACACATGGTCTCACTGAGGCAGGCTCTTAGCCTTTTTTTTCTCTGAGTGCTGCTGTGAATGAGGGAGTCTATCAAAATTATCTTAAACATCATCGCATTTGTTATTCCCCTCCTCCTCCCCCTCCTCTCCATCTGGCCCAAGTTGTCTGGCAATATATTCTATTTGTAACCACCTTGGGCGGAAATCCCCCTTTGCCACTAATGCTGATCTCTGATGATCTCAGACCCCCAGGTGTATCCCTGGTTCCCTTGCTGAACTCTGTATTGTATAAACTTAGTAACTCTAGCAGTCAGGAACTGGAAATAGGCAGATAAGCTATTGGTAGAAAGGAAGGAAGGAAGGAAGGAAGGAAGGAAGGAAGGAAGGAAGGAAGGAAGGAAGGAAGGAAGGAAGGAAGGAAGGAAAAGAACAGATATACCAACACACACACACACACACACCACCACCACCACCACCACCACCACCACCACCACCACCACTCACATGACCAAAGGAAAGCAGTGCAAAAAGTAATTACTTTCTGGCCAAAGTGAAAACAAATCACTTTGAAAAGGTATTCCTAGAAAAACAAAACAGAACAAAAACAAACAAACAAACAAGCAAACAAATAGCAAGGAAGCAAAGACAGAAATGGGATTTTTAACCATCCTACCACTTTTTAAATTTAACTCTGTATTTAGTCTTTGAAAAGGGGACAGTGGGTGGGCGGGCTGGTGAGTGAGGGCGGGAGGGCAGGCAGCGGTGGTGGCAAGGAGGAGAGGAACATTAAACAGAAAACAGAATGAGAGAGACAAAAATGTCGCTGCCACCCTCCTCTTCCATCATGTTTGGAGGCTCCCTTCTGCTAATTGTGCCTGTTCCTTGCCCCGCTAACCAACTGTTAGTCACGTCCTTTCACTTAGAGAATGATTAAGCCTGTTTTCTCAGCTCCCAGCCATACTTTGGCTTTTGGGTGCCTGAGGGGGTCGGCCTGAGTCCAGCCAGTGTTCACTAGTTTCTGGCGGGAAACGGGAACTGTTTGTGCCACTCAGGAGGAGTGGTGGGTCCTCCAGTCTGGGATCCAAGGCCAGCCTGCAGCAGTTGCTGTGCAATGTGAGTGAGCTCCCTAGGCCTGAGGGATAGCATCACCTGCACTTCATCAAGGCAGGTGAGACTCCCAAACCAAACTGGTGCTGGAAGATTTCACCTTATGCCCTTTGGGTATTGGAGGGCAAGCCCCCAAAAGTCTGAAGTCCAAGAGGAGAGATGTACCTGTGTCACTGAAGGAAGAACCTAACCAGGTTTCCTAAAGAACCTCTTGGCGGGTGTGTGAGTTCAAGACACCTTGAGCAAATCCCTCTGCTTTTCTAAAGAACATTCAGGTGTATTCTTAGCTTGCGTTAGGGGTGTCTGCAGAGTTGGGGCAGAGGGATAGCCAAGAGCTATGGGGAGGAAGTTTTGAAGGCCCAAGGAGAAGAGCACCATAGCTGCTGTGACATTTCTCCCATCATTGTTGAGAGCTTTTGGTGCTCTCAACAATTCTAGGAACTTGGCATTTGTCACTGGGCTTGGACAAGGAAGGTGGAGATAGGAGCATTAGAAACAGTGACCGTGGGGCTTTGCTTACGGCTTTGCTGAATTCCTTCCTTATGCGATCTCTCTGCATGGTGACTTTATTGTGTAATCTCCTTGTGTACTACTTTGCTTGATTACTTTGTCTTTGATCTAAGAACTGACGATGAGTTTTGGATGTACGTACAATAATATAAAAGAAGGCTGGGAAAGAATAAAGCTGCTTCAGCCTCTGTGTGGGCTGGAGTCCTGTAATGATGATGTCTGTTTTTCTTTTTCAATCCTCAGTCCCTCACTTGAGACCCTGTTGACTGACAGAGCCAGCTTGGTCACATCATGTTTTATTTGGTTTTGTTTGTTTGTTTGATTTTTCAGGCACTAATGGGTATGTTTACAAAGGCTTCCTTAATGAGAAGGACCTAGCTGAGGTGCACTCCTGTGCTCTCAACCTGTCCTCCATGTTCCGCTTGACCTCAGGCACCCCAAATGCCTTCCCAGATAGCCCTGGCCTCAGCAGGACTGTGGTTACCATCTCATCTCTGTGCACAGCAGTCCTTTAAGGGCTGGGGGCTCTACTGTGCAGGGAAGGCTGCCAGACCCATGCTGTACCAGGTCATTGCTCTTGAGAAACCCAGCCTGATGGTGCTGAGCTATGCCCAGAGTAGGTGGCTGGTACTGACATTGCTATCGCCAGACCTAGCTGGTACCTATCCAGAGGCTGGGCAAGGAGGAGCGTCTGATCTATGTTCTCATTAAAGAATCCAAAAACTATAGTGCCCCCTCCAGTCATGGCTCCTCACTTTGCAAGAAAATTACAAACTCCCAAGAGGTAGGAGCAGTCAGGGTAGAGGTACTCAGCCTTTGGAGTTGCCTGATTAGCAGATGGCCTAAAACACTGATACACATAAAAATTAACTAAAATTTAAAATAAAAAATAAAATACCTTTATATGTTTAGCTGTTGGCTTCTCCCTCAAGGGACACATACTATTCCTCCATGTATCCCCAGTACCCAGCTAAGCTGTATAGAGGACGAACACAATAAATGTTCAAAGCCAAGCAACAACATTGTTGAGTGGTGATCATCTCAGGCTGTGCTGTGCTGGAATACTGAATGGAAAGCAGAAATGGTACTGGGATGGTTAAGAGAGGGGCCTGTTCTTATGGGAACTAATGGGTATTTGATTTTCTGAAAACTTGTCTTATCTGACCAACCTAATACAATAACACCCTGCCCTTCTTCTAAACTTCAGATTTCAGTGGTCAGAAGGTAGCAACATGAGATAGACCGTGTAAGCAACTAAGGGGTGAGATCTAGTTTTCTGTACCTCTTTGGACTAGGACAGGATCCTAGAGACACAGAGGCAAAAAAGTATAATGCCCAAGAGAGGCAGGACCAGGATCTAGGCTTACTTCTACCTTCTCAATCTATGTTGGGTCTCTTCATGTTACCTACAAAATGCTCTATATACACACCCATGATATTTCTTGTTCCTCCATTCAGCTCATCTGCTATGAAATTGTTGTGCCAGGGAAATGTTGGTGGTTCCCTAAAACACACACAGGAGCCAATATGATGCAACTCACAGCAGGGTCTTTATTGCATTTGAGATAGCTTGGACAACCCCCCCCCCCCAATGCACCACCATCACAAAGGATGGTTTTGGTGTTGGGGAGCCCTGAATGTCTATGGGGCAAGGCTTTATAGTAAGCAGCAAGCAGGGAGTACGTGTGCAAGCATCTAATTAGGAAGTTGCTGTGGCCTTTAACATAATTGGCTGGTTCTGGGAGTCATATCATAGACTTAACTTCTGCTCCTCTCTGCATTGGTGGTCATTAGGCAAGGGGTGGCTAAGGGGTGCGGGTTTGTTGGAGGAATAAACTGAAGACACTGGTCTTGTTGAGGGTATAACCTGGAAACTCTGGCCTTCTTGATTATAAACCTAGAAACTGGGGGGCAACTTAGAAACTAATGCTAGGTACCAGCCTGTTAGTTTACCTGAGTTCATACTTAGGTCAGGTGCTCTAAAATGGAGTCTGAACTTAAAAGATTAGGTCTCTCAAGATCAGTCTAGGCTCCTTCAGACGGCAATGATCACATGTAAACCACAGCCAGGAGGAGAGCCAGTTCCAGAAGGGTCCAGTTAGCAATCCAGCGGATGCCAGGTAACAAGGAAGAACCCAGAAGCTCCCCTGAGCCTGAAGACAAGCGTGGTCCAGTCTAGTTTTCATTTCAGTCTGCAGAAGAATGTTCTAACAGGTTTCCAATTAGAGAAGTCTGTTTGTACAGATAGCAGGCCTCTCTCCAGAGGTTCTCAAGGAGATAAAACTTGGCATGGTAAGCACTTGAGTGGTGGGAACAAGAGTTCAAAGTCAGCTTTGGCTACACAGCAAGTTAGAGGCCAGCGTGTGCTACAAGAGGCTATCTAAGGAGGGCAGCATGAGCTACAAGAGGTTGTCTTAAAACACAAGAGAAAACGAAAGAAGTGGGGAGGAGTCAGGCTAGAGGACGTTCAAATGTTAGCAAAGTGTTCTTGAGTTCCATGGTTTTGCCTTCCTCTGGCCAGGTGGAGAGAGGGGTTAAAAGAAGGTGAAGAAAGGAAGAGGAATCATGCTTACCCTGTTTCTGGAGTTTGGAGACTGGGGCAGGTGCTGGGCAACTCTCAGACATCTTAGAACACACCCTAGGAGGTCTGAGTCACCTTCCTCCCCAGATATTCTCACCCCTGTCTCTTTTGCCCCTTAGGAAACAGCACCTCTAAACCTAATAGCCCTAGCTGGAATTTGGAGACTGGAATTCATTTTTTTTTTGTGGATTTTAATTTTTTTTGAAATGGTGAGAAGAAAAAGTCCTCTCTTGTTGGGGTATCAACCTTGATAGACCTTCTTGCATATGACCTAGAGTCTCCCTTAAAGATGGGGTCCAACTTCCTCCCAGACCTGTGGCATGCTCTCAAGACCTTCAGAAGTCTTGGTATACACTCTAGCCCCTAAGGACTGCCTGCTCAGGCAAGACAGCACTTAGGATTGGTATTTACCTAACACTTCCTGAAGAAGCTATATTCCATGACCTTTAACTAGATTCCATTTGCTGAGTTTTGCTGAAAAATGAGTGAGTGAATGGCTACCAGAGTGACCCCATGCAAATAACAGGACAGAAGCACTATGTTCTAGAAGAAAATTGGCTGTTTGTTCTGTGAGTGCATGTATTGTGTGTGTGGTTTATGGCACATAAATTTACATATACACCCATTCACCCATAAATATACATATAGACAAGCATATAAAAATATGTACATGTATACAAATATACACACCTATTCATGTATGTATATATTCTTATACAGATACACACACATATACATGTATACATACTTAGAAGTATACATATATACACACATACAGATACATACACAGACACACAGATACACACACACACACAAATATATATATATGTTTACATATATATATATGTTTACACATATATATATGGTAACATATATATATATGTTTACCATTGCACCCAGCTTTTTAAAAGACACCTAGAAACCTGTACTCGGGTCTTAATGTTTGAGCTATGTCCCCAAGACCTTCATGAGACCAAATAGGGACCAGAGACAAAATTAGAACCAGAAAATTATCTCTTTATTTCTGGAGCTTTCAGACACAGAAACAAAGCTAGACTGTGACAGGTAAGAAAAACAATGATGGAAAAAGAGGGAAACAGGGAACCTAGAGAGGGAATGCAGTAAGATTCTGGGATACAGTAAGATAGATTTTGATGATGGAAGAAGCCTCACACTTATACTTTCACAAGAACAGTTATACACATGCATACACCCCCCCCCCACACACACACACCCTGAGCCTTGTTGAAAATAATTCCTTTTCATTCAAAAAGCTGGGTCTCATCTGCAGAGGTGGCACCAAGCTGCTATCTTGCACATCTGTCAGTTTCAAATGTAGAAACTGTCAAAGAGATGTTTTGGTGAGTGAGTGTGGGAGTGTGGGAGTGTGGGAGTGTGGGAGTGTAGGAGGCAGGGGCTTTGGGGTCAGGGCACAGGTACACCATGAAGTTGAGAGGCCTCAGCAGGTAGAGGAAGATCCCGAGATCTCAGGATACTCTTCAGAAATCCATGCCTTGGGATGCAGCTCCAGTCCCTCCCAGGCAGAAGCTCAGATTTAGAAACCATCTCACCTAGTCTGGTTAGTTCCCTGTGAGCAAGGTGACCCTGGGAAATTACCTCTTGTTCTCACTCATGGTGTGTGTGTGTATGTGAAGAGGTTGTCAGGGAGTCTGTCAGACCTCAGCCTCCTGGCCTTCTTTTTGTACTTTTAATATTTACTATTAATGTATATGGTGTTATGCCCAGATCGAATTGTCCCCACAGACCATCAGAGACCACCAGGTGTCCAACATCTATGCAAAGCCAAAGAGTCTTTATTCCAGCTCAAGCACAGACCCCCAAATCTCTAAGCACACTGAAAACTGTGGAAGGTCCAGTGCTGGTACAAACCTTGCCTATTTATCATGATAGCAGGGTGAGCAACTTTCCAACGTGGCAGTTACATGGGCAGTTGACATTTGCATGGTTCTCATCTATTAGCTAGTGATGATTTCAGCTTGGTATGAACAATGGTTGCTAGCTAAATCAATCTACTTTGCTAACTAAATCAATCTACTTTAGACATTAGGTACTTAAGAACTGATAGGTTGTTGCTAGGAGGGAAGTGACTATTTGCCAAGGAGAACTGGGATTGTTACCAGGCTGACATGGCTTTTAAAACAAGTTGGTATTTTTCCAGTAGCTGAGTTATTTCAGATGGCAAGTTAAACATAAAACAGAATCTGAAAGCAAAATCGAGTGTGTAGTGTTAAGATGGGCCCTTCATCACATGAAAACGAAAATCACAGGGAAGCTAAAACAATCCTGGATTATAAAGAACTACTGGAAGTATCACTCTCCCTGGTTTCAAGTTGTGCTTCAGAGCTGTAGTAATAAAAATAGCACGGTACTGCAAAAGAAACAGATACATTGATCAATAGAATCAAATTAAAGACTCAGATATGAATCCACACACCTATGGACACCTGTTTTTTTCATTAAAAACAAAAAAACCAGAAATACACACTGGGAAAAGGGAAGCATCTATAACAATGCGTGCTGGTCATGCTTGATGGCTACATGTAGAAGAATGACAATAGAACCCCATTTATCACTGTGTACAAAGTGCGGCCCCAGATGGATGCAGGAGTTTGAATCTGAACCTGACAGAAGAGAAAGAAGGAAATAGCCTTGAATGCATCTGCACAGGGAAAGATTTTCTAAAAAAAAAAAAAAGATAGTTGGCACAGATACTGAGATATATAGCTGATAAACAGGACCTTGTGAAACTGAAAACAGAAAAAAAAAATGCTGTCATTGGGACAAAGCAGCAGTCCACAAACAGAAAAAGATTGTTATGAACTACACATCCAACATAGGGCTTCTATCCTAAATATACAAAGAACTCAAGTATCAATAGAACAATGCAGGTTTTTTAAAATAGGGTATAGATCTAAACAGTTTCATCAAAAAGGAATCTCAAATGGCTTGGAAACGCTTAAAGAAATGTTCAGCATCCTTTGTACATCAGGGAAAAGCAAATCAAACCTACTTTAAGACTTAATCTTACACTTGTCAGAATGACTAGGATCAATAAAGTAGTGTCAGGTTATCCTGACAAGGATATGGAGAAAGAGAAACATTCATCCATTGCTGGAAGGAATACAAACTTGTACAGTCACTATGGATGTAAGTGTGGCAGTTCCTTAGTAAGATAAGAATAGGTCTCCCTCAAGATCCTGCTACAACACCCTTAAACCTCCAGTAGACCCAAAAACAACAGGCACAAAAAAATTAATGAAATGATTCCTAATTGTATTCTAGCATAGTCACAGATCAGTGCCTTGTCCAGTCATCATCAGAAAGGCTTCTTCCAGCAGCAGATGGGAAAAATAATTGTTTAAAAAAGTGTCATCATGAAGCTCATAGGTAAGTGAGTGGAATTAAAAGGAAAACAAAATAGAGAAAAACCTCCTGCGTGGAATAACCCACCCAGATAAATATTACATGTTCCAGTATATGTGGATATTACCTGTTGAGTCAATGTTAAACTAGCTACCATCAGTAGAACTACAGAAATTAGGTATAGATTTAGAGACAGTGGGGGTCTAGCTAGATTGTGTTAGGAAAGAGAAGTAGAATAGATAGTTACCATTGAGGGGGACTGGAATGGGAAGATCAAGTGGGGAACTGGAGAGGAGAGATGTCTAATATAAGGGCCATTTGAGGGGTAGTATGGAAACCTGTACAGTAGAATCTTCCTAAAATGTATACATATATAAGTGTGATCTAAATGAAATCATCAAATAATGGGAGAGGCCATTTGGTGAGAAGAGGCCATCTCTTCTCACCAAATGAAGTTTCCAGTCCTGGGCTTAGGTTATATCGAATTGACTTGTTCAGAGCTGTCTTGTGAGAATACCCAAGCAGCCCAGGTTATTTTCAGGACTATAGCTTGCTGACAGCAGAGACCATTTCTGAAAAGAACTAAGCAATTCAATGAACATGCAGAATCCAAGCTGATATGCCTACACAAAGCCTTTAACCCTGTGTTCTATTGCCTTTGGTACAGGAAGGTACTCTGCATGCTACAAAAAGCAAAACATAAACACCAAGTCATCCACAATGGTGCCCTGCTTGCAAGATATGCTGGTGCAATAGAGTCAGAAAGTTTGTAAGAGTAACCAGTCAGTGTCTGATTTGACCTAAGGCCCACTCCACAAGAAGGAACCCACACCCAACTCTGGTTGGGTGGCCAGATACCTGAGACTGGGTAACTAAGTGGCAAAACCAAATGATACTCGTCCAAAAGAAAAAAGTGGCCATCAAACTAATCCTAATGGCATTTTGTCATACTCACAGATCAGCACTTTGCTCAGCCATCACCAAAGAAAATTCCTCCTGCAGGAGATGGAAACAAATACAGAGACCCACAGCCAGACATGATGAGACTGAGAGAGCTAGAAACACTCAGCCCTACATTGGTTATGTTTACTAAATCCCTCCCCTGAGGGCTCAGGAAACCCCATGGAAGTGGAGGCATAAAGAGTGTAACAGCCAGCAGGGGTTGAAGGACAACAAGAAAACAGGCCCTCTCAGTCAACAGGAGCAAAGCTTGTATGAACTCAGACTGAAGCAGCAAGTTCAGGACCCACACAGGTTGGCACAAGGTCCTCTGCACATATATTATGAGTGCAAATGTAGGTTTGTTATGGGATTCCTGAGTCTGTGAATGAGTGTGTCACTGGTTCTTACGCCTTCTTTTGGGCACTTTTCCTTCTCTTTGTTTATCTTGTACAACTCCAGTATAACAGATTTTTATTGTAATCATTACATTTCATGTTTTCATAGCTCTTAGAAGTATTCCTTCTTAGAAGTCTATTTTTTTTCCTAATGGTAGAAAGAGAGTAGATCCAGGTGGAAGAAGAGGTAGGGAGGGAATGGGAGAAGTAGAGGGAAGGAAGACTGTGATCAGAATGTTATGTGAAGAAAAAACAAAATTCTCTCTTCAATAAAGGAAAAGGAAAGAAAGTAGAAGTCATTATTTAGATGAAGGAAAGTGATAGAAAAAGGCAGCATGCTGCAGGAAGGAGGGTGGTGGGAGGAGGGTGGTGGGATGAAGATGAGGGAGGAGGGTGGTGGGAGGAAGACGGACAAAACAAAGTGTTATAACATGTGTATAAAATGTAATTGTGAATCCTCTTATTTGCATGCTAACTAAAATTTTCCTTTAAAGGGCTGGAAGGAAGGCTCAGAAGTCAAGAGTACTTGTTGCTCTTGCAGAGGACTGGGGTTCAGCTCCCAAAATCCGTCTTAGATTCCTCACAAACATCTGCAACAGCAGCTCCACAGGCTGCAATGTTGTCTTCTAACCTCTGTGGCACCCACAGGAGAGTGTTCAAACACCTACACACACACACACACACACACACACACATGCATGCTTACATACATACATAAACATACATACATACATACACATACACACATACATACATACACATACATACATATAAACATACATACATAGACACACATACGTAGACACACATACATACATACACACATACATACATACATACATACATACATACATACATACATTCATACATAAAAAACCACAATGTTTAAAACTCTGGGAGACTTCAGTGAGTAGGCACATGAGTCTGTCCTTGAGAGTATTCTATAGTAAACTGTGAGTTGGTAGTTGATGGGTGTGGATCCCAGCTGTGTCTACATGATGCCCCATGAGTCAGGATGCTCTTGGGACTCACTTCTGTGACTGTGCACCTAGACTTCTTGGAGACCACTTGGAACTCAACATTGATGATGTGACATAGTCAGTCATGACTCCATGGATATCTGTGTGTGGATGGAGGAAACAACTACTACTGTGACTGCATGGACAGTGGATTCACACGACCACATTGTGAGGCTTTGATACCTCATTGTTGGTCAAAGCCTTGTCACAATGATAGAAGATGTGAAGACACTATTGACAGCTAAGTTTGTCACTGCTGGCCTAGATAAATAGGTGCCCTGTGTAAGACAGACATAAATGTGCTGATCTGTCCTCCAAGGATCAATAGTACATCATAGGCCTGCCTTCCTACCTTGGAGCCTCAGGCTATGTTTGTATCTGTCAGCCTGGATTCACACTAATTGTCCTCTGAGAGGCTCCACCCAGCAGCTACTGAAAGAGATGAGAAGACTCACAGCTAAATGTGAGACCAAGCTCAGGAAGTCATGGAAGAGTTGTGGGGAGGATTGGGGAACCTTTAGGGGATAGGGACTCCACAGAAGACCATCAGAGTCAACTGTCCAATACCCTTGGGAGTTCTAAGAGACAAAGCATCAGCCAAGGAACATAGGAGTGCTGGACCTAGGCCCCTGCACTTATGTAGCAGATATGCAGCTTTGTCTTCATGTAGGACCCCCAACAACTGGATTGGGGGCTGTCCCTGACTCAGATGCCTGACTGTGGATCCTGTTCCCCTAACTGGGCTGCTTTGTCTGGCCTCAGTGGGAGAGGCTGTGCCAAGTGTCACAGTAACTTGAGGTGCCTGGGTAGGTTGGTACCCAGGAGGGACTTCCCTTTTCTCTGATGTGAGAGGGAGAGGTGAGGGAGACTGGGAGGAAAAGGGGAAGTGGAGGGGTGCAAACAGTTTGTAAAGTGAATCAGTAAGTAAGTAAGTAAATAAATAAATAAATAAATAAATAAATAAATAAATAAATAAATAGAAAAAATTAAAAGTTTAGGAGAGAGCATATCCTGTTCTAGCAGAGAAACAATATTTGGTTCCTAGCACTCACATGGCAGCTCACAACCATATGTGTCCCCAGTCCCAGGGTATCAGTCACCCTTTAATGACCTCTGCAGACCCTGAATTCATGTAGTACATAGACATATAAGCAGACACAAGTCCATTCACATAAAATTTTAAAACTGAAACATTTTTAAGAGGAACTAGAAAAAGTTAGGGGAGGGCTGCGTGTGTGGGTGAGCGCGCCCGGGCCAGGCCTCCCCACTTCCAACAGGGCGCTTGCTTCAGCTCTGGGGGACTGCCTAGGCTTGTGGCCTGGCATCCAGCGGGATGGAGGAGGCCTTGCTTGCCCGGGGAGGCCGAACTCAAATGGTCCTGCTCAGCGCATTGGCCAAGGCCCAGGAGTCAGCTGGAGGTGTGCACCAAGGGGCAGCAGGGCCCGCGGAAGAGGCTGCTGTGGCTGCCTCTGCCCTACGATGGCCTGACGTCACTGCCGCGGGCTCTGGGTGGCGGCTTCCTGCACCTCCAGCTCCTGGACAGAAGGGGGCGGCAATGAGCTCAGGCGCTGGGACCCGAGCTGCCACTGCTGAGCAGCCTGCGCACAACCAGCTTGGCTGCCCAGGCTCGCTGCCTGGCCGCCGCTCTGTCTGCTGCAGCCTCCAGTGCTCAACCTTAGAGGCAGCTGCTACCAGGAGGTGCCGGCCTAGCTGCTGGAGCTGCAGACCCTCAGCCTGGGCGGCAACCGGCTGCAGAACATCCCAGCCCGCAGAGATCCAGAACTTGTGGAGTTTAGAATGTTTATGCCTTGGAGGAAACTTCATGAAAGAAATCCCACTTACTATTCAGCCATTAGAAACAATGAATTCATGAAATTCTTAGGCAAATGGATGGAGCTAGAGAACATCATACTAAGTGAGGTAACCCAGACTCAAAAGGTGAATCATGGTATGCACTCACTAATAAGTGGTTATTAACCTAGAAAACTGGAATACCCAAAACATAATCCACACATCAAATGAGATACAAGAAGAAAGCAGGAGTGGTCCCTGGTTCTGGAAAGACTCAGTGAAACAGTATTTGGCAAAACCAGAACGGGGAACTGGGAAGGGGTGGGAGGGAGGACAGGGGAAGAGAAGGGGGCTTACGGGACTTTCGGGGAGTGGGGGGGGCTAGAAAAGGGGAAATCATTTGAAATGTAAATAAATTATATCGAATAAAAAAAAAAAAAAGAAATCCCACCAGAATTAGCAAAGCTGCCTTCTGTCATTTGATTTTAAGAGCTCTGACACCTGGGCTTCGAGGGGGGCTCCCACTTCTCTGATGAGAAGGGGAGGGGAAAGGGGGTAGAGGCTGTATGAGGGCGAGGCCCTGGGAGGAAGGAGTGGTTGATACTGGGATGTAAGAGAATAAATTTTAGAAAAAGTACTCTGATCTTCTGTAATCATTATGTTTACAAAATGACATTCTAGAGTATTCCACTTTCCCTTTGGACTCTATTATCCCGAATATGAAAGTATTATTTTACTTTTTTCCTACCCAGGGTTCCTTGTTTGATAATCATTTGGATGAAATTTTCATAATAGCAGGAAGTTTTCAGACTGTATTGCTTTATTAAATGTTTCTATTTTCCTATGCATTCATTATTTTTTAGAATTTTAATTTTGTGTGCTTGTGCAAACACCAGTGCATGTGTTCATGAGTGAGTGTATGTGTGTGCGTGTGTGTGTGAAGTGTGTTGAGTTCACATTCATAGCTATCCCTAAATGCAAGTGGTCTTCAGGACACAGGCTAGACATACCTCAATGGCCATAGTCACTTCTCATAGAGAATAGAATAAAAAGAGCACTACTGTGCATGTCTGAACTATACTGAGAAACTCAGAAGTCTTGCTTATTGCAGGTTTTCACAACATCTCCTGATTGAAAAATGGTCCACACCAGCTGATAATGTCAGAACTCCTGGGGCATCAGGCAACAACCTCATAGCAAGAGATCTGGAGCGCACAAGGAATGTCCACACACAATCTAAATTTCATATAACTAGAGATGTCATAAACTACATTAGGGAATAAGCTAAGAACTTGAATTTGCAAATTGCTCTAAATCTATGAAGAACTGATTTGGAATTTTGATGGTGATTGATTGCATTGAATCTATAGATTGCTTTTGGCAAGATGGCCAGGTTTGATATATTAATCCTGCCAATCCATGAGCGTGGGAGTTCTTTCCATCTTCTGAGATCTTCTTTGATTTCTTTCTTTAGAGACTTGAAATTCTTGTAATACAGATCTTTCACTTGCTTTGTTAGAGTCACACCAAGGTATTTTAAATTATTTGTGACTATTGTGAAGGGAGTTTTTTCCCTAATTTCTTTCTCTGTCTGTTTATCCTTTGAGTGCAAGAAAGCCACTGATTTGTTTGACTTAATTTTATATCCAGCCACTTTGCTGATGTTGTTTATCAACTTTAGGAGTTCTTTGGTGGAATTTTTAGGGTCACTTAAGTATACTATCATATCATCTGCAAATAGTGATACTTTGACTTATTCCTTTTCAAATTGCATCCTTTTGACCTCCTTTTGTTGTCTAATTTCTCTGGCTAGGAAATCAAGTATATTACATAGGTATGGAAAGAGTGTGCCGCCTTGTCTGGTCCCTTATTTTAGTGGGATTGCTTCAAGTTTCTCTCCATTTAGCTTGCTGTTGGCTACTGATTTGCTGTATATTGTTCTACCTATGTTTAGGAATGGGCCTTAAATTCCTGATATTTCTAAGACTTATAATGAAGAGGTATTGGATTTTGCCAAATGCTTTCTCAGCATCTAATGAAATGATCATGTTTGTTTGGTTTTTTTTGAGTTTGTTTATATAGTGGATTATGTTGATGGATTTCCATATCTTAAACCATCCCTGAATCCCTGGGATGAAGCCTATTTGATCATGATAGATGATTGTTTTGATGAGTTCCTGGTTTCATTTTGCAGGAATTTATTGAGCATTTTTGCATCTATAATCATAAGAAAGTTTGTCTGAAGTTCTCTTTCTTTTTTGGGGTCTTGTGCAGTTTAGGTGTCAGAGTAATTGTGCCTACATAGCCACCCATACATTGGGTAGTGTTCTTTCCATTTCTAATTAGTAGAATAATTTACAAAGAATTGTTATGAGTTTTTCTTTGAAGGTCCGATACAATTCTGCATTAAACCCATCTGGTCCTGTGCTTTTTTGTTTGGGAGACAATTAAAAATTGCTTCTATTTCTTTAGGGGTTATGAGACTGTTTAGATCATTTATCTGCTCCTGATTTAACTTTGGTATTTGGTATCTGACTAGAAAATTGTCCAGTTCATCCAGATATTCCAGTTTTGTTGAGTATAGGCTTTTTTAGTTGGATAGGATGAGGTTTTAAATTTCCTCAGTTTCTGTTGTTTTGTCTCCCTTTTCATTTCTGATTTTCTTGATTTGGATACTGTCTCAGTTGCCTCTGGTTAGGTTGGCTAAGGGTGTATCTATCTTGTTGATTTTCAGAGGTGCTTAGGCAAGTATACTCAGTATATACCCTGGGGATTGTAGGAGACAAACTGACATCTACCATCTTAGATTCTCTGGTGACTTTATCCTTTAATTTTATTACCATTAAACTCAACAACTCTCTTCACCTAACCAGAAGATATTTAGACTGTCTCCATCACATAGTTTTCAAGTCTTACTAATTTATTTATTTTTTTCATTGTGTGTTTAGATGTATGTGCAATGTGTGTGACCTTCCCCTGATCTTGAGAGGGCTAACCAAACCTTATTTGTCTACCACAATCGGTCTTCTGTTGACCTGGGTGGAGTCTTCCAACATAGATGGAAGTCTCAGGCCTTCTCCCCACTTCAGCTTCCTGCAAGAAAACAAACTGTTCATTGAGCTTGCTTTGCAATTCAATCCAGCAAAGAAAGATCTTTGGGTTTTTCCCCTTATATATTGAGAGCTGAACATTAAACTTTGAGACTTGATCAGAATGAATTTTGTCTTGGCTCATTATTTTCTCTTGCCTGTCCCTCTTTCATCCCCAGCTCTCCCTCCTGGTAGACCCAGTTCTCTGTGGCTGCTCAACAGCTACTTATGCATATTAGATACTGGTGTCATTGTGTTATGGATGGGCCTGGTGCTGTTCTTGTGAACCAATCACCTAATGAATGAAGGTGCCCATCACTGGGCGAGTAGGCTGGACTTCTTGGTTGGACAGAGAAAGAGAGGAAACAGGAGAGAGTTACTTCCTCTAGGAACCAGGTCAGTAGAGAGGTCAGATGTAGCTGTTAGAGTTTCTTAGTATCATGGTGGATTTGCAAGGATCTTCCACCGGAGGGATCAGATTTTACTAAGGCTTACAAGATTGCATTTATTTGCTGCACTGTAAGACTGAGTTACCATTGTTTCTCAACTAAGTTTGTGCTACATTTTCCTCCATGTTGCACCTCATCTGGGTTCAAGAGAGAAAGGTATGGTGGCCAAGTGTGTGTTTGCCTGAGGTGCTCCACAAAGGTCGTGAGGGATTTAAAGCACGGGGTTGGAGTGGTAGCAACCCACCAATAGGAACCTAGCGAGCTAGGTGGAGATGTTTCAGGAGCTCCTGGACAGTGACTCTCCATGAATCTCTATTGCATGGTCCCTGGGGCAGAGGGTTTGAGGCACAAGCATGGGAACGTGCCAATCACACTTTTTAAATATTTCACTCAACATCATTGCATCCATGTTGAGATAAGGAGACAAATTGAATAAGTAATTTCCCCTCTGATACCATGTAAATGAAAGAAATAACTCAAGTATGTAGCTTTTAAATAATACTACAATTTTCATTTTTAGTTACTTAAAAAATAGGCTATTCCATTGATTCTAAAGTGTAACTAGGTAATCCCTAGTCTCAAAGAGAGTCTATCCTTTGGCATCACTAACCCAATCCACAGACACTTTGGAGTAGTGAGAAGGCTGTTGAATATCCTCTAACCTGTATAGATAATGTATATATTTGAGAGCTGTGGGAATGAACACTACAACAAAAGATCTATAACATCAAAGTGCCTGGCTAGATACCCTACATGTCTCACAGGAAATTGCCCATGTGTTATGATATACAAAAAAAAAATGTAATAAGTCTCTCTCTCTTTCTCTCTCTCTCTCTCTCTCTCTCTCTCTCTCTCTCACACACACACACACACAGAGAGAGAGAGAGAGGGAGATAAATATAGATATAAATGATATATAGATGATATCGATATAAATGACAAATAGAAATAGATCAACTATGTTTTTAAAATTGTAAACTAGTAGGTTTTAATGGAGCCTTAATATTATTATTAACTTTTCCTTTTCTCTGATACATGCTATATTTCCAAGATAGATTAATTGTCTACAGTCCATTGTCTACTTACATCCTTTAAACAACTGTGTTCTAACAAAAGTCCCCTAACCATCTGTATTTTACTTCACTCCTGACCTTTATAAAGTATTCCAAGTGAAACACACATAACTCAAGATTCAAAACTAATGTCTAAAAATTGGGGAAAATGCAGAACATTTCTTTTAATTTGTGGAGTATCATATGCATAATCATCAAATTACCTAAAACATTCATAATTACATTTTGCTTAAGAGATGTATAATCCCCATTGTATAGCGATCCATTCATTAACTGATGGACAATTAACCTGATTCTATTTCATGGCTACTGTGAATACAGTGGGATGAACAGGGATGGTTCTCTCTATTAGTCAATGATTGCTCAGCCCATATCCTTTACTGTATGTACAAAGTTGATTATTTACATTTAGAATTCTATAGAAAATATCACAACCTATTATACTTCTAATAAGCCTTCATGGTATATTAGAAAATGAGTCATGATCTACCTCAAAGCAAATGGACATTGGAATAACCCAAGGACATATGAGTTAACACAGGCTTCTGTTGCTTGATTTGTCAAACTAAAATATCCTTGTCCAAGAATAGGAAAATGCAAGACTCCAGATAACATGCTTATGGGCTTTCTGATGTCAGCACAAGTTTGCAACAGTGAATGTATACAGTGTAATGCAGTCCCTGGAAATACACCTAACAAATCTCTTGATCTCCCTGGTAGTACACTTCTCCACACCTGATGACAGCACCAATTCTGAACTTAGATTTCCCCAAAGAAAGTAAGGAAACTTGTTTTAACCTCTGTTCTACACACTATGACCTAGAAAACTCTTGGGCCTCATCATTGATTACTAGAAGGAAAGCATATTGATTTGTACTGGGGATACATGTGTTTTCCATTTAGAGGTATTCTAGAAGCTGTATAAAGCCATGCCCAGTAACAACACAGATGACAATGTATTGGACTCTCTAAGCGACGTCTGTCCCTTTGTGGACTCTGATATCTCACCTCATTCAACCATCTGCACAACACTTCCTGGAAGATATGAGACTTCACCATTCCTTTGGATCTGTCTTAGGGAACAGATACACTGAAAAGATCTTCAACAGGAAATGAAATCAGAGCTTTTTCTCCAGTACCTGATTAGGAGCGGGACTTCATCCCTGTGAGTAAACCCCATCCTTGTGGTAGGTAAGATTCCTGCAGCTTTATGTTTCTGTTTAAGTTCTATTCTCCTCCCTACAGTCCAGTGTATTATGAAATCAACATTAATCATTAGAAGGAATTTGTTTTTGTCTCCACAGTTTACATAATTTTGTCAATGATTTCTCTAGGCAAAAGAAATGTCTGTGTCATGGTGCAGCACTCATCTGAAAATGCCTTTTAATGTGACTTTCATATGTGATATGACAGATTTTTAGTTGTTGGATAAAAGCTTATTGTTTTTATAAAAATCAACATAAACCATGTAAGTTGGAGACTAAACAGGAGCATTCAAAATCTGAGTTTTAAAAAAATCTCTGTATACAAAGACTTTAACAGAGGTGACAGTAATGTTTTTGGATTGTGATTGATGAAAACTGGTCATTTATCCAATATAATTCCAGCATCAGATTCATTAGAAATACAGTTAAAATGTGGACATTTGTGAATCAATGATATGCCTGGGTCTCTCAGTTTTCTTCACAATAGATATTACAGGTATATATCAATATTGTCCTTTATAAACAGAAAGCTATTGACTTTTTCAGAAATATTTTCTTTCTAAACAATGATTACTATAAAAGTATATCAACACAGATTGGATTATTTTAAGGGAACATTCTTTATAACATTCTATATAAAGATCTTAATTCAAGTTCTTATATAAAGTAAGAATATTAATTTTTCATTATCATTTGTTAAAATTATTTGATATATTTTTAGTTTATATGCACTGGTGTTTTGATGGTATGTATGAATGTGAAGGTGCCAGGTCCCTGGAACTGGAGTTACATACAGTTACAAGGGTCATGTAGATGCTGGCAATGGAGTGTGGGTCCTCTAGAAGAGGAGCCAGTGCTCTTCACCACTGACCCATGCCCCCATCTCTTAATTATATTTTGGAATATTTAATTATCTTATGAATATGATTGTTCTGCCTGCTTGTTCAATCAAAACTGCATAAATACAGTTCCTCAAATATGAGCAGACTAGGACCATCTCTTCAACAACAAATTACTATTTTTAGCACATTGTTTTGAAAGATAATGTTGAATTCCAATGGAGCAAAAATGCACTCATGTCTACAGATATACATGTATACACATGCAGAAACCATAATGTGTAGAAATATGTGTTTATGGTGTTGAACATGAGAGATAGAGTTCCATCACATGCACAATTCCATCATGAGGGAAAGGAAGCAAAATAAGTGTAAATTAAATATTCTTGGTTTTTTTCAGAGAAAACTCTTGTAGTGACAAAGCAGGGCCACATTCTTGAGATAAAAGACTCCAAAAACAATTGAAAATCTCAAATAATTGGGAAGACTCTTGAAGACAACAGTGTCCTACCTGATCCAATGAAGCTATCTCCATGTTATCTCAAAATAAAACCCTGAATACTACAGAAGAAGTGGCTCTTCAGATACTTTTGCTTTGCCAGGCTGAGGTTGGGACTGTGGGCAACATTCTTGTGTTTCTTCATAATTTATCTCCAATTTTGACTGACACTCATCTGAGGCCCATTCAAGTCATTCTATCAAACTTAGCTGTGGGCAATACCTTCAATCTCCTCTTCTTGACATTTCCAAACCATATTACAGTTTTGGCTCCAAGGAAGCCTCCAACTGACCTCACAGGTAAACTTTCATACTTCTTTCACATGGTGTCTCAAAGCACAAACATGTGTTCTACCTGTGCCCTGACCACCTACCAGTTTGTCACTCATGTTCCTGGTAATTGGACAAGGTCATGCTCAGAGAAATACCCCCAAGTTCATGAGATATTTTTGTTACAGTTGCTGGTTTTTCAGTGTCTTAAATAATGCGTACATTCCAATGAATGCTAGCGGTCCACAGAAAAGACACAATGGCACTGATTCTAAAGGTAAGTGGATCTGATCCCTCTCTGTTGTCAGTGTTGGCATTAGCTTATTGCGGTTTGCCCAGGACATTTTATTTATCAGCATCATGATCTGGACCAGTTTTCTCTATGATGATTCACCTGAAGAGACACCACCAGAGAATGCACTATATACACAACCACAATCAGAAGCTCAGAGTCTATGCTGAGACCAGAGCAGCCCACACTACAGTCATGCTGGTGGTCACATTTGTGACCTTTTATCTTCTAGACTGTATTTGTACTTTCTTTCACATTTCTTTTGTGAACACTAATTTATGGGGGAGGTATGTCAAAGAAGTTCTGACTGTAAGCTTGCCCACCGTTTCTCCCTTGCTGTTGATCTTTAGGGATCCTAAGGGTCCTTGTTGAAGACCCTTCATGGTGGGGCTGCAAAGCCATATGACTGGGGTAAGAAGTCTGGAGCAAGAGAGTGAGGTCAAGATGTGTCCAACCCATGAGAACCTAAGCCTGAGACTGGAAGGAGTAGGACTGTTCCCTCCTCTCCAGAGTCGGACCCTTGTATGTAGCCTATACAACTTCCACGTCTGCCACGCAATATAGTCATGGATCCTGGTGGCCAGGTTTTGCCTTAAACTTCCTATCTCCTTATTAAGACAAGCCCAGCTATCAGTGCGAGTTCTTCTTCATGTGACTGATGAATTTCAAGCACCTCAGCCTCTGGAAATGATGTACACTCAACACAAAACACTCCCCACACACCAGGGTTTAACAGCCATTCTTCACCCCTAATAAAGAGAGCTAATTCAATATAAATTGTCTCCAGAGAAGGTTTTTTATCCTGAAGTCACATTGGCTGAGATCATGTTAAACCATCTACCAGGCTAAGCTTCGGTGCTTCAGGTAAAGCAGGTGGGCTGTGGTACCATTATATCCCAAGGGCAGAGCAGACTTGGGGCAGAAACTGGCACACTATGAGGATCCAACAGGATCTCTGGTTCAAGCAGGACTGGATGAGTTCATGCCAACCTTTGACATCATCCCAAAGACCCCAAGCCACCATAATCTGAGGTCCCTCAGGCTGATTTTTCTATTTTGTTTTGATTTATGCAATCAAGTCTGGTTCAGAGGCATGGAAAGGACAATGAAATCATCCGGCCATGTTACTCCCCAAACCTCTACCTGAACCCCAACAGTCCATGTGGGCATTGGCAAAAACCTTCTAACTTTTTCTCCGCAAAAGGGGGTAAAACAGGTACATGGCAGCCAAAAAACACTGCTAGGGTAGTTACCTGAACTCTTAAACCTGCAGTAAGGTGATATTTTGGGACACTATGGAATCCCCTGATAGCTGCAAAGCCTCTGAAATATTCTTCTCTTGATCAGGTATTTCTTTTCCTTTTCTATCATGGGAAATATCTCATCATAAAAAATCATGCAGATTATGAAATTAAACTCCTGTGTAATAAAACTAACTTCAAATAAAACTCCCCTCTTTGGGGGATGGAATTAATGAAACAGCACCATTTATGGTCATGGGAAATTCTTACAACTGACTCACAGATCCAGGTCTTTTACCTGACTTGGCACAGTGACAGCTAAGAAGGGAAAACTCCATCCTTCCACTTTTTGCTTTTCATAGCTATTAGGGATGTTTTTGTACAATGTGTGAGGATGTGTCTCTGTCCTTCTATGCCTGTCTAAGAAAATGTTAATATAAATCTGTTAAAATAAAATGCCCATGACCTCTATCGAAGTGCAGATTTGTAAGGTGGACTTCTGGACAGAGGGAGGAAGTCTGGTATAGGGAGATTTTCTTCTAAGACACTCAGGAAGTCTTACTGCAAAATAGAGGAGAGGAAACTAGCCGTGTGTCAGATTAGTATAAATGTGATAACTGAATTATGAGCTAGTTGGAACAAGCCTCACTTAAGGAAGGATTCTCTTCCCCTACTTGAATACAGGCTTTCCTGAGGTCATGGACAAAGTGCTAATGCAGAGCAGCCACAAGGGGACAGTACACCATCACTTTCTAACTGGCTGCAAGGCCAGCAGAATTCCTGACTTCCTTATTGGCAAAGTTTGGGGCCCCCATGCCCTCAAAACTTCCTTCTTATTTCCTGCTAAGGGACTATCAGGGAACAGGGACCACTCAACTACACAGTGCCTCCAAAAGGGCCAGCAGGGAGTGCTGGCTGCACAGCTCTTCAGCGCCTCCCACAGGGCAGGCAGGAAGTTCTTACTTCACAGCTCCTCAGTGCTGTGCACCAGGGACAAATTCATTCCTCAGGCCGACTCCAGATATGAGCCACAGGAAGTAATTACTGCACATATGGATGCCCAGTTTTCTTCTCTATCACAGAGGGGACTTCTGATTCACGGGAAATGTGTGGTTGTTATGAGCTGCCAAGTCACTTTTCTCAGAGTTGAGTACTAAGATTTGGGGCTGGGTGGGATGGTGTATGTTTTTAAAGAGTGTCAGTCATTCTACACTGTCCTCAAACTCCCTGTGGGGAGGATGATGCTGAGTGTCTGGTCCTCTTGCTTCTACCCTTCAATCCTAGGTTTCTTGCCATAGACACCACATTGATTTGATGTTGGCCTAGAACACAGGGACTCCTGCATGCTACTGATACTAAGCTATATCACTAATCCTGTTGTTGCTGTTGTCGTCGTCATCGTTCTTGTTGTTTTTAGGATTCACACTGCCACCCAAACTAGACTCTTTTTCTCTATATGTACAGGCTGGTCTTGACCATAAGACTAGTCTCTTACACAGGAGACAGGCCTACTGAGCCTTCAGACATGAGATGATATGCATACACCTTCACCATAGCTCTGACATCTAGTCTTAATTAAAATCCGCAAACTCCCTAGAAATGACTAAATGTGAGTCAGGTGAGATTGCCCAAGGAGAGAGGGCACTAAATGTTGAAACAGCAGAATGAAGCCCCATCTTGCCACTTCCCTCTGCTGCATGTTTGGGCTCAGGCTTGTAGTCACTTGTGCCTTCTCTTCTGTCCATCATGAAGCATAGAGAAGTTACATGAGGTTAGCTCCACAGCTGCTAGTCAGAACACACCTGCTTACCTGGGCAAGAACAAGAAATGTGCACACACTCAAAGGAATGGAAGCAATCTTCAGATGTGTCCAGCTGAGTGCAGGCTCCAGGTAGAGACTTGCAGCTGAGATGAGACTGGACCCCAGCTGCACAGCAGGTTGCTGCTCATCAGAAGGGTCTCTAGATTCACCCTGGTCACAATAGCCATCATTCTCACACAGTGTGGATTGGTGGGGTGTCTGACTTCCCGTTGATAAGGCGAATGGTGGCCTGGAAGGAAGAAGCGTAGCAAGGCAGGAGGTGAGGAACTCCAGGGTAGAAATGGTGGAGAGAGAGGGCACAGCTGCCCCTGGAGTCACCCCACAGCTGTGGTTTTCATAAACTTTGCTCTGAGTTAGGTCTGAGGACTCAAGTCATGTGAACTATCATGGCTTTGGCAGGGGAATAAGTGTGGGTGGGGTTTGTAAAAGGTTGGCAGTAGGCTGTTTTGTAGAGGACACCCACAGAGACACTGCAGGCCTCATTCTCAACTTGGGAACCCATTTTAGGGAAGGTTGGACAGGCTGGCTAGGGAGGCTTCTCTAAGGAAAGATTATAAAGAATACCATGCTCACTGTGAGAAACAGAGCAAAGGACAGACACTTCCCGTCGATCCACTCTGATGTTTACTCAGGCTGGAGGAGAGGACACAGGGCTACTGTTCTGCAGACAACTCTGGGGCACTTTTGCACCTCAGCCCACTCCACTGAGCATGACCCTGTGAAAAGCCAGACCTGCCTGCCTGGGATTTTACCTGGACAGGTCTGGGCTGCTGTGCACATGTCTTCCTGCGCAGAATGGGCCTGTGACCACACTGGCTCCTGGACATCTGGCCTGGCCTCCCTAAGGCGCTATCTGATTCCCAGCCAGACTGACCCCCACCCATGACTCACAAGTCATGGAGCTGGGGCTGGTCCTCTTCCAGACTTAAAAGCAGAATGAAACAGGAGGGAGTGTCTTAATGACTTGAAAACACACAGGTCATACTGGGCTGCTGCCTGGCCACAGCACCCATCTGGCTTGCCAGTGACTCTCTGTTTCCTTTGGCTATGCCCTCACCCTCCCCTCTCCCTGCTCTCAGCATCTCTGCTCTCCACTTCAGGCTCAGAAACCATGAGGTGGTCTTTCAGGGGTTTCTATTGAATTGTTCTGAAGTGACAGAATATTAAGTTCCTAAATGTGCCACAAGGGGGCGCACTCTTCATTTCTCACAAAGGACAAGACAGAGTAAGGAATAAATGAATGAGGACTTGCACCCACCTGATCCTGGGAAGGACTCCAGGATCCAGCTTCTTTCCTTGGAGCAGGGTTCTTGTGGGAGAATGGCAGCAGCAGCAGAGATTTTGGAGGCCGTTCATGATTGTCTTCCTCCTGCCCTTGCAGTGGTATTGCCAGGTTTGAGGGGAAGCTCAGCTTGCACCCTGAGGCTAGCCATCAGAAATGGGCTTTTCCTGAATGACCACAGCTTTCCAATGGACAGCTTCTTCCTGATTGATGGCCACTTCCTGGGTGAGGTTATTTTCCTCCATAAGGGTCTCTTTCTGAAAGGTATCCCCAGAGGAGGAGCCTGTGAGTGTTACATTCTTGGGAGACTGCAGGGATCCAGAGAGCTGCTCTTGGGGATTGCAGGAGGACATATTCCTGTCAGGCTTGTATGTGATGACTCTCATGGTCGTGACAGTTCTGGGGCTTGGGGTACCTGGGAAAATCTGCATGGAAGTAGTAAACATACCACACTCTTCCTGATCATGGGGTGCCTCATGATGTGGTGGATGGTGGGCCTCCTGCTCTCATGGAAAGCCTTGAGTCAGATACTCAGTCCAAACATAAGAAGCCAATTACAACAATAATAATAACAACAATAATAAAATCTGGTTTGGTGGCACACACTTGTGCCAGGGAGACAGAGACTCCATGTCCTCCCTAGCCAGCCATCTGAGCCTACCTATCCAATTCAAGCCAATCAAAAATCCTGTTTTACAGAAAACAGTGGATGGCACCTGAAGAATGACATCCAAGGTTGTCCTCTGGTCTCCACATGCAAGCTTACATGTGCAGGGCCACAGGACCAAACTATCCTGTAAAAGGATTTTCATCCGCTGCAGTAAGAGAGCTCAATGGGTAAAGGTTCTTGCAGCCAAGTCTGATATAACCTGTCCAATACCTGGGACCTCTATTGATGAGGTTTGGTCTGTTGTATGTATTGTCCCAGACACAAGAAAGTGCACAGGTAGATCCAAGTGAGGCTATGTGACCTTGCCTCCAAATTATTTCTGATTGGTGAATAGAGATGACAACAGTCAATAGCTGGGCAGAAGAAACCCATGCAGGCAGGGTTTAGCATTCCAGGACTTCCAGCATCAGAGAAGAACCACAAGGGGGAAGACACCATGGGTTAGGCGAGTCGTAAAATAAAGACCATGTGGGTTGGCTACCTGTAAATAAGAGCCGTCCAAATGAAACATGGCACGTTCTATCGTGGGATTAGTAGTGGGAAATAGACAACAGCGAGAGGTGCACAATCTGCCCAGCTCTTGTGCTGATTAAGGCCAATTGTACATAGAAAGGTTGTGTGCAATGTTTGTCTGAGAACTAAGTGGTCAAAGGCAGGGTAAAAACCGGAGTTGGGATTAAATAATTTCTACACCATCCACATATACAACTCCTGCCCACCCCCACATACACAAATAATAAATGTAATTTTAAAGGGGGTTAAAGCACTTGTTAGTAAACATGAGGATCCACGTTCGATCACCAGAACCCATGTGGTAGGACAATAAACTGCCCAGTCACTATCCTCTGGCCTCTATAAATGCACACTAACACACACATATGAACACAGAATAAATTAATGTAATTATTAATTAATTAACTAATTAAAGGTTTTTCACATCATCTCTTGTTGGCCCAGACTCACTTCTGTCTTTGGTTTACATAGCTCGCTTCCCCACATCTACCTCTCCTTATCTCATGCCTATCATGCTTACATGTGTTTCTCCTCCCTAATCACCACGTTTAAATCTATATTAAACTCTTTATAAACTACTGTTCTGGGGACTAGACAGATGGTCCCCAGGTTAAAAGAACTTATTGTGCAATCATGAGGCCTGGAGTCCAAATTCCAGCATCCTCTAAACACCCATGAGTATAGCTTCCAGGAAACAGATATTGTCTTAGGCAGAAATAATGAAAAACTGCCAGTGATTTGGAGGAAAAAACACCTACAAATGTATGGCAAAAATGCAAAAACTCTGTTCTTTTAAAATATAGCCCACAAAAGAGTTAGGACCTGGGTTATGAATGAAAAGGAAGTAAGTGAAAATCCCGGTTCCTTTCCTACCATGTAACCCAACCAAGTACCATTATTATCTCTACAAATCTGTTTCTTGCTGAGTGTGCCAATTTATATGCTGCTTCTCAATATCAAAAGGGAAACCACTTAGCAAAGACTCCTGGAACATAGTCCATACAGAGTAATTTATTAATCATTAAATTTTGGGACAAATGTTAAAAAGACAAGCAGTGTTTCATGTTTATTTTTAACTGTCAGACACAAGGCTTAATATCCTGACTTAAAGTTGAGACTGAGATATAAAAGGAATTACAAAAAGCCATTTTGCCAAGGACAAATGCTAAGTAAAAATAACTAGTACTATGGAAATATAATTTACATAGGCACAATCATAAGTTTATTAGAATAATTTGATGCATCACCTCAAAGTTTTTATTATTACAAAGATATGGTTTCATTTTCATAAACAATAAAGGAAAAACAACACATTAAAAAAAGAGAGCAAAGGTAGGAATGAAGAATATTACTAGGTTGCTTTACTTTCCAACTTAAGAACCAAAATTCAACACAGGAAAAACTCCTCGTACAAAAATGGTAGAAAACATCACACTAAAGATAATAAAACACCTCTCGTTCCTGAACACTTCAAAAAACAGACTTCCCTGAGATCTTCGAGTTTTCCTGTCTGGAAACAAGAAGCCCCAGTAAGTTATTTCATCACCACAATCCTATTTCCAACATCAAAGCAAAACCTAGGAAAGCCACTCTGGTGGCTTTCTCATTCTCAGAAATTTATTTTTATTTTATTCTAGACATACAGAGAAACTACTTTAAAAGTTAAATAAATTCTGATTAGGTACACAGAAGGCTGTAGCAGCACAGCACAGCTCCTAGGTGCAGGTGGGGCCCTGGGGGGCTGTGTCCCAAACAATCTTATACTCAGGTGGTCTCTGCGTACATGTCTATACATGTCTGCTCAGTCCAGAGCCTAACTTCTAAACTGACTCTTAGTACATTTAATTTTGATGCTATGTCTAATATTGACCCATAGAATGAAATACCATGAAAAGTAAAAGGCATTGGAAGACAATTTCTAGACAGGGTTGGCTGCAAACTTAATAAAAGAGTATCTAGTTGTTTTATGAATAGCAAATATTTTCACAAGTGCCAAAGGGGTTAAAGTGCTTAAGATACAAAAACATACATCATAATGTTAAAACAAGAATATATTATCAAGTTATTATAGCCACTTTTTTTAAGGAGAGGAAAATCTCCTTTCATCAATTTTCAATAGCAAGTGGAACTCAAACATTTCCTCTAATATTTGGCTTCTGATCATCTGCTCAGATTTAGAAATGAAGGAGATTTAAGTATAAAAGGTTGTTAAATATTATAAAACCCAGTGACTGAAAAGAGGCAAAGAACAGACAGTGATGGAAAGCAAGACAAAAGAAGATCGCCGGCTCCTTGCTACTTTCAAAGAACAAGTGCCTACCAAGGCCAAAATCTCGATGCAGACTTTTTAAACAATCAGCCAACTTAGACTCACCCACCAGACTGTGCAACAAAGGAACTTAGACACTATTAAATATATACATCTGAGGGTTTTTCTCATTTTGACAGATGTTCAGGAAGTATTTACTTAGTGTTCAACATGCCACTAGTACTGTGTACTTCCTTCAGCTACACATTTCTTGCTTTCTAGAACTCAAGTTTTTATCTTTTTATAATACCATGTAGAGGGGCTAGAGAGATGGCTCAGTGGTTAAGAGCACCAACTGCTCTTTCAGAGGTCCTGAGTTCAAATCCCAGCAACCACGCGGTGGCTCACTACCATCTGCAATGTTATCAAATGTCCCTTTTTGGTGTGTCTGAAGACAGCTACAGTGTACTCGTATACATAAAATAAATAAATCTTTTTTTTAAAAAATAATACCATATAAAAAATCCAGAAAGATAAAGCAACGTTGTACAAAGGTGTGCTTAAGAAACTAACTACAAACAATGAAGCAAGGCCTAAACAAGTTCAGGAAGTTACCCCATGATATACTGACAAAAATCACTAACTCTCAAAATTTTCTGAAAACAGATAACAGCTAATAAAAGCCTTAGAAAACTTGAAAAACTGATAGATAGATAGATAGATAGATAGATAGATAGATAGATAGATAGATAGATAGATAAAGTATAAATGTGTGCCTACAATTATGTTTCCCAATACAATGTGTAAGCAGATGATTACAATCAAGAAAGACTAATTCCAGAAAAGAAATCCAGATGCCCAGACTCTGTTTTGCCTCATCTGGGTCTTTTATAAAATAATCCCAGTGTTTTATATCTGACAAAACAGGGAACCAAAGTAACTTGGATAAAACCAAACTCTAGATCCTTTCTACTGTGCTATATATCGGTCTTCTGGTAAATGCTTCTCTAAAAGAATGATTTTTTTTTTTTAAAGATTTGTGGTTTTAACAATTTATTCCACAAGGAAACCAATGAGAAAGAATTTCCAATTTCTTTCAAATTGTAATGCAAGGAATAAAAACTACATAAAGGTCTTATGAATGTAAAGAGACTAGTTTTCTAAGACAGCTATGAAAATATTTCTTCTAAAAAACAAGTTCACTCAAATGAGGCATTTAGATTCTGGTTCCAAAAGAGGTTGTGTCCTTTCTTAAACCAGGGTTTCCCTACTCTGTAGCCTTCCCTTGAAAATACTGTTCTCCTGGTGCTATCTCCCAAAGACTGGGATTAGGTACCACCGTGTCTACCTTTAAATTCTTAAAAATACTGAAGAACACAAACTTCAGTGTCTTCACTGTGACATAAGCCAAATGGCTAATAACTTCTCTAGTTAATATGAAAACAATTCACACCATGCTTTTCAATCCCAATCTAAATTTATACACAGTAGATTGGGTTTCAGGAAAACACCATCATCCAATTCCAGAAAACATAACTATGCACTGGTCATCTGTTCAGATTTAGATTTTGTTGTGATTCAAGTTGTCACTTGTAGAAGTTTGGACCTAGGTCTTCTTCCCAGCCCCATGCTCCCAGAAATAAAACTCAGACTCAAAATATGTATACTTACAAATATCTTGGCCTTATAGCTAGTCTTCTCTGACTAGGCCACAGTGCATTATAACCCACTTACTCAAATCTACTTTCTGACATATGACTACTTACCTGGGCTCAGGTACCATGCGTCAGTCTCGTCACATTTTCCCAGGCAAATATCTCATCCCTGGCTCTATCCCAGAATTCTTTCTGCCTTCTGAATGTCTCATCTTGTATTCTACACTTTCCTATAGGCCATAGTTTTCTTTTAGTAAAATACACAAGATATTCTCTCTACAGTCACTAGCATCCTTAAAACCTTCAACTTCAAACTGTTAATTATTCTAATTCTACTTGTACTTCTAAGGTACCAACACCACCAGCAACATCCTGAGCTTACCATGGCTTTTAAACACTCATGTGTACCTGCTTCTCCTTTCAGGATTTTATTTTGGTAATACTGCCACTCCAGCTGGATGTTAGCACCAGGATGAAAAGGTGACCTTCCTGTGCCATGGTTGCTGACAGAGCCACTGTTTTTCCTGTGAGAAAAAGAAATTGAATTGTTTCTCTAAGTACAAAAGGATGTTAAGGTCATGTAATGGATTTTTTTCATGGAATTTTAATTATATAACATTTGTTCTTTAATCACTTATGCATTAAATCTTAAAAAGCATCACCATATAACATCACCTAATTTTTTTTAAGACAGGGTCTTCTGAAATTCTCTATGTAGACCACGCTGGCCAGGAATTCACTGATGTTCACCTGATAGGATTAAAAGCATACACCAAGAGTGGCTCCAGCAATGTTTCTGATAAACCGACTAAATCTAAAACAGCACACCCCTTTGGAGCAGATCTCTGTAGATCCACAAAGATGTACTGTCTTATAGTGTTGCTATGCAGACAAATAGATGACAAGTTTTATTGATGATGCTATAACAATTCCTAAAATTTTATCTGTGATTATTAAGTTCTTTAATAGTGGAACTTCTATTAGGTCCTTTTCTGATAGTCGAAACTGCAATAAAAGTCTGCCAGTCTCCCAAGTGTCACAGTTAAGTGTTGGGGTTCTGTCTAAGCTCCACCCCACACCTACCTGGAAATAGCCAGGTATGCCCTGCCCCAGAGATCTGGCCCAGTATAAGAGGGGCTACTTGCTCCTCCTCTTTCTCTTTTTGCTCTCAGCTCTTCCACATTCTCACCTCTCTGCCCCTGGGGCTCTTCCTTCCTCCCTCCACGTGGTCATGGCCGGCCTCCACTAAACTCTCTCTATTCTCTCTCTCTCTGTTCTCTCTCCCTCTCCCTCTCCCTCTCCCCCTCTCTCTCTCCTCTCTCTCTCTCTCTCTCTCTCTCTCTCTCTCTCTCTCTCTCTCTCTCTCTCTCTCTCTCTGCCTCTCTCTCTACCACTAACTTCCATCCCCTACTCTGAATAAACTCTATTCTATACCATGCCTGTGTGTGTGTGGGGGGGGGGGGTGGTCCCTCAGGCGCAGAGGTGCCCAGGCAAGGGCCCGCCTGGACACCTTCCTCCACGCCGCCTACCCACACTCACCTAACCCCCTATACTCTCCCCTTTTAAGCCCTTTTATTAAGTACTCTTAGATGGCAGCCAGACATTCTCCTACACAGAGCCAAGAGGTTGTAATACAACCAAAGGACATAAAAAGGGAACTAGGATTTATTATAGGTGTTAGGACAGAAGATAAAATATTGACTGGGTTTATCTATACGAAATTTCACTTATAACTTAGTCATGGTTTTAAACTTCCTATTAACCTGTAGTGAAGACAAATGATAGATGTCTAGCTAGATGATTACTTCTAATGGATATGCATGTAAACATTCTCTTTTGTAAACTCCTTATTTCAATCGGTGATTTGATATTTTGTGTGAACTTATGATGAACTTTGTAACGTGTGATTATGTATTCTGAAAGATGTTTTAAGGGCTGAAGACAAAGAGAAGAGAGAAAAGAAGAATTTAGGTTTGAGGAACAGAGCTGAGAGAAGAACTGAACTGAGGAGAAGTTTTTAGTCATAAGAGAACAAGATTAGAAGGAGAATAGGAGAATGGAGAGTAGAATAACTTAGAAACTATAGGTAACATAAAATAACTAAGAGAACAATGTGCAGGATGCAGAGGGAAAGAAGAAAAAAAAGATGTTGCAGAGAACAGAAGGAGCAGGCAGGCTTCGCCTTGCCATAGGAGAGGACAGGTCCCATGGTAAGGACAAAACAGGCTTAGACTTATTTTTTTTTTTTTTACAAACATGGATTTAATTCATAGCATTAAAAGGGTGAAACTTTTTCCTTCTCAATGCAATAAATATTTTTCATCCAGAATGAGTGAGTTCTTTCTGCACCAGTGCTGGTCTTTTGCTCCATATGCATATGTAAGTATGGATGTGTGTGTAAGTATGTGATTGTGAGAATTTATGCATGTGTGTGTGTGTTATGGTTTTAAACTTTCTATGAACCTGTAGAGAAGACAAATGATAGATGTCTAGCTAGATAATTACTTCTAATGGATATGCATGTAAACATTCTCTGTTGTAAACTTGTGTTAGTGTGAAATTGTGAGAATGCATGCAAGCTGGGATCAGATGTGCATGTAGGTATGAATTTGTGTGAAAATGTGGAAATGAAATCTCTGTTATGTTTGAAGCTGTGTATAAATTTCTGTGAGATTATGCATATTCACTTATGTAAAAGTTTTTCTTTCTGCAAGTGTTATTCTCTTCTCCTGGTTCAATAGAAGTTTATTGCTTCTAACTTCCTCCTTAGACTGACAAGCAAGAGGCATCTGAACAATGGGGAAAAGAGTCTAGCAACTAATTCTGTCCTTAATCTCCTGCTGTTTTAGGGTGAAGTGCTAAGTGCCTGAGACTCTCTAGCTTTAGAGGGAAGCAGAAGGCAGGTCAGCTACATTAGCATAGTAACTTAGACTTAGATAAGTAACCCTTTTATTATGCAGCAACTCTAAATTTTCCATAAGACAAAGTCTTACCCCCTCTGATGCACTTCCACCTTCTGCTGCCTCAAGAAGAACCAAGAAGAAAGAAACACCTCTGCTGGGGCTGGCTCCTGACAGAAGACTTATCCACTGTGATGCTTTGAATAAGAATGGCCCTCATAGGCTCATGGGTTTAAATGCTTGTCCCATAGGGAGTGGCACTATTAGGAGGTGTGGTGTTATTATGGCTTCTCCTTTATATAATAGGCTAAACTTATCTTTCTTTCCCTCTCCAATTATTTTTAAATTTTTAGTTTAATTATTTTTATGATTTCCTTCTATTCCCAGGACCCCGGGAAAGACAGAACAAATCATGGTACTCCAAGGCTCAGAATGACTTACAGATAGAAATCCCAAGGGTTTGCTGTTGTGTTCAAAGCCCTTCAAGTCCTCTGGAAGGGGTTGTTCTGCTTTCTGTCCATGTTTTCCACCCACATGGGGCTGCCTCCTCTGTCTGCCCACAAGGAGCCTACAGGCACCGACATTCTTCACTTGCTCATTCCTTTTTTCTTCTCCAGCAGGACTCTGTTTCTCCTCTAGGCCCCAAGATGTCCTGTGAAGTCCCCCATCCTCTCCTGCATTCAGTAATTGCCCATCCACTGCACTCTCCTTTCTAACTCCCCCATACAACACTCCGTTTTTGTTCAGTCCTGCTGTGGGTTGGTTAACAGTCTGATGTTAATTTTGCTTCCTCAGGAGGGATTGCTGCCCCAGGCTGGCAGTCCAACAAGTGCTGAGGTATGAATCTTATCCCCATTTTAACTGGTCAATAAAGGATAGAGTCTGGGACTGAGCAGTGGAGGGGAAGGTAGGACTGGAGGTTCAATACTGGGGGCAGGTAGAGAAGGAAAAGAGGACTAGAGGGGAAGGAGAGAGGACACAGGAGGAGAATGCACAATGAGAGAACCATGTAGCCAGGAGATACCACAAGTAGGAAGGGGTCCTTATAGCTGGGGAATAAGTTAGTATCGTCTTGTTCCAGCCCAGTCTAGCCATACAGCTTATAATTATAATAGCTAGATTGTGTGTTCTTTTTATAAGGGATTATTGGGCTTGGAAATTCCAGCCACACTTTCCTTTTCAAATTCCAGATGTTCTTTCTTCTACTTTCCTCAAAAGAATTGTTATTTCTTCCTAATTCCACATTGTTTCTCTGTAATTTATAGATGTTTAAAATATTTTTACTAGATCTGGAAAGTCACCAAGTGTTCTGGTTGAAAGAAATAGGCCCCTGTTCAGGTCACAGAGCTTCATAGGAATGAGAAGCTGAACTTACCAAAATAGGCTGCCTTAATAAATCAGCCTGCTCTTATTTTTTTCCTAAACAGAAAGATTTACATATGTACTATTGAACTAGCCTATTAGTGTAGAATCTTATAAATATAAGAAAATCCAGTGTTTTCCAATTAAAACATATCCATCTATTCAAATAGAAATCATTTTATCAGTTTAACATAAGCACTTAATACCATAAATAGATCATATATATCCATTTATAGAAAAAAACACATATATTATAATATGGTATATTTTATACACAAACACACACACACACACACACACACACACACACACACATATATATTTCATTTAAATCCATTGAGAATGGACTTAAGCTAGTAATGGATCATAGCAGTAGAAATTTTGTCTATACCCATTACTTGACATGCAGTACCTCATTTATAATATATGAATAACATCACATTACTTACTAGAGGAACAATGGATAGTGGTGAAGAGATTATGATGACAACAAATCCAGGTTGTGTAATGCAGAAAATTAACCTGTATGCCACACCTGCCCAGGGACCAGGTAACTTCCTGGAATGCTGGAAGTTATAATTCTTAGAAAATCACTAAATCAATTGGGAAAATAATGTCTTATATGTTTGTCCTTATAACCCCCTACAACACATGGTTTTGAGGCTGTTCTCAGCTGGAAAATTCCAGGAAATGGTCCTGAACAAAGTCTTTTCCTTGGTCAAAATTTAATATTTAAAGCTAACTTATATTTGGTCCAAAATGCTGGAGCTGGTTTTTCTGGCCAATCTCAAGGTTACCGTTGATGTAGAATAGTTTTCATACCATCATCACAATTGTTCACTTGATTACCAAAGGACACCTAAGGTCATAGGTAAGGAGTTCTGTTGTCAGGTGAAGTGGTACTATAGGAGAATAGCCCCAGTTAAATGACTGTAAAGGATAATGCATGTCAAAATCACTAGAAGTCCAGAGAAAGGGCCAGGCATTGCAGCAGCTCCCTGATCTCTGATCTTGTTAGAAGCCAGAAGTCTGTCTTCTCACTGTGCTTGGCTCTGGATGGCTTTTGTCCAGGGCCAAGAGAACAGCGTCCAAGCTTGATAAGGATGGCTTTAGATAAGCTGTTTTCTGTCATGAACTTTTAAATGCACCTAAGTGAAGAAAACCGCTGCTAAGGGCTCTACTGCAGATATCCACCCATTCCAGGCTCAATCGGCCAAGCTTAATCCAGCTTTTGATAAGGGATTGTCAAATTTAGTCTCAGAGTCTCAGAGCACACCTGGGGTTTGACAACAGGAGAATGGTCATATAGACAATAAATGTAGCTATATCAGGGTCATGACTTTTAGGCTACCCCAAGAGGTGTGTTACAAAATAACACATAAGGCAAATGGCCCTGAAGGCAACCCCCTGGTGCATTGTTTATTTTGAATAAAAATAACAATGCCTCTTCTTGTGAATTACTGTGTCAGGCTCTTAGCCATCCTCTCTCTGCATATAGTAGACTGCAGATTTAGTAATTCATTTTAATAGATTCCCACTACCTTTGAATCCATTTCTGTTACAAAAAATAAAAGATTTGTAGAAGCCTTCCCATCCTAGAGCTGAGCATGGGCTTCTCTCCCTTATTCCCAGAAATGAGCCTGTCTTACACCCTGTTGCTCAGCACAATGCAGAGCAACTGTGAAGGATCTTATCGATATCTGATAAATAAATGAATGGCTGAGATTTCACATAAAACAAAAGCCAGCCCTTCTGAATTCTATGGACTGACTCCAGTGAATGAGGAGCTTATTTCCTCTTCTTATGAGCAGTAAGTTTTTTAAAAAAAAGTTTTTCAATTCTCAAATTACAAGCTTCATACATTGTAAATTTCAAAATACTCCATATGGTATAAAGCTCTTTTCAAAAGATACAGCATACATTTTAGAGTAAAATTAACCAATGTGAGGCTTGAAATGAGCATAGCTGTGCAGAGAGCTGGCAAGAGTGTCACCAGAGCAGGAAGGGCATGCAGATTGTCATCTGAGGGAGATCTCAGGGAAACTGGCCGCCCCTTAGCAACATCTGCAAAGGAAGGGAAGAAAATACCCGGTGACATCACAGGCTCCTAGCACAGCTAGGGTGTTCTAGAGGTGTGTGGTGTCATGATGGCCTGTGCTGGCCTCGTTTATCTACCTGGGTCATTTGAACAAAACACTCCCTGGCTTGGCTTTGTTGTGACTAGAATATGGAACCAACCCCCTGGCTCTGCCCCCACGGTTTTTGCTTCTGCGGCATAGTGTGGGTATGTAGGGACACAGACAGAATCCTGTGGCAATCAAGGATAGACTGTTCCTTCTCTGAGCCATAGGCTTCCCTAGGAAGGAGCCTTGGCCAAGTGTTTGTGTGTCTCTAGAACCAAGTATAGCGTCTGGCAACCAGCAGGCTTTTGTGAATAAATGACAAATCACAGAGACACATTATGGGAAACACAGGTCTTTTGTGTAACCCGTCCGGCAGGTCAGTTATTCCAGGGTTCCGAAGGGGTGCTACCTGCGGGTCAAAAGGGGGGAGAGAAGGAGGGAGGCCAAGCACCAAGAACGGCAAATCACTCTGGGTTGTGTCAAAGCCTCGTTTAATGTTCTGGGGTACACATGTTTTAAGGCTTTCAGGAGGGGCGTACCCCAAGGCAAGGACAAAGAAAGGAAGGGCAATCTAGCAGTTTAGCAGGAATAGATAAGGGTCCTCAGGTGGAGACAACAGGTGTTTGCACAGGCTGGAGCCTGCCGCAGTTATCTCAGGACTTCCTTCCACCGCAATTACCAGAGTCGGTGGGTGATGATGCAGGCAGGACCATTCTGCAGTTATCTCGAGGCAATGGCTAAACCAATGCCCACGGGAGAGGCTCCAGTTAATTGTTCTTGTATTTTAGCAGCCACCACCTTAGGGCCATGAGTAAGCAATAGTCCGAATAGCTCAGGATGGCTTCCCACATCTCCTCTTTTCTTTCTTAAGTTGGGGGGTGGCTATGGAAAGAGGGTCGGTGGAGAGCCTGTTTTAGGCTATGTGGTTTTGCCCCCACGTCCAGCACCGCAGTAACTAGGCCCTTTTAGATCCTAGTAGGGCAGGGCCTCTGCCTTAGGCTATGTAAGTTGCAACCACTCCTGGCATCACATCCCACTCCAATGGCTTAATCAGGCCCTTGGTGGGTGTGACGGGCATCCAGGTAGCGGACTCACAATAATCCCGTCATGGAGTCACCCTGCAGCCAAGAGGCGGTGTGCATCTGGCTCTTGGCACCACAATATTTCCCGTCATTGGCTACTCCACAGCTTATGGCCCTCAGCCACTATTAGGAGCCGGAGGTCACCCTCTCTGGCATTGACGTTTCTACTGCTTAGGAACCAAGAAAGCTCTTTGCCTGCAGCAAGGGTAGAGAACTGAAGGCCGATGGTTGCTACCTCCACGTCTGTCAAGGCAGAATCAATCTGTGATTTAACAAAACTGGTTAATCTGTTAAAGGCCCAGGGGCCAAATGACAAAAGAAACAAAAGACCCAGGAGGGGCCCCAAAAGGCTGGAGAGCAAGGTGGAAAGCCAGGGTGAAATCTCAGCATCAGCATACTCTGGCAGCTAGCATGTTCCTTCAGCATCCTGTAGAAAGAACACAAACATACCTCTTCTCTACACTTAGAGTTCCCTGGCATTAAAAATTTTTAAATTTTATGGTATATAGAGATGTTATTCTCCCCTCTTTTATTATAAAAATATTGCAAAGTTCTATGGGCTTGTTCTATAATATCTTGTCTATGCGAATTATGAGGAATCTCAGTAATATGACCAATATCAAATTGTTAATAAGACATCTCAAATGACTGATTATAATAATCAGTTATAATATTTGTCTTAATCTGATTTGGAACATTTAATATTAAAAATAACATATGTAATGACTAATTTTATTTTTTATTTTGTTTCTTATGTTAAAACAGTTATAACTAGAAAGCTTGAAAAGCTGTCAATAGTCGTATGTCTATTTCTGATTAATTTTTTGAATTGTATTTGTATAAATAATTGTAAAAGTTAAGAATTAGTATCATTAAAAAGAAACAACTTTAAGCAATTGCAAGCCATGAGCTATATATGTATATTATACATATATAGCTACATATAGTAATATAGTAATATTACTATATGTAGCTATATATGTAGCTATATAGTAATATAGTAATATACATATAGTATATGTATATTATTACCCCACTGCTGGTGGGGTTGCAAATTGGTACAGCCACTCTGGAAATCAGTCTGGTGGTTCCTCCGAAAACTGGGCACCTCACTTCCAGAAGATCCTGCTATACCACTCCTGGGCATATACCCAGAGGATTCCCCACCATGTAATAAGGATACACGCTCTACTATGTTCATAGCAGCCCTATTTATAATTGCCAGATGCTGGAAAGAACCCAGGTATCCCTCAACAGAAGAGTGGATGCAAAAAATGTGGTATATCTACACAATGGAGTACTATTCAGCCATTAGAAACAATGAATTCATGAAATTCTTAGGCAAATGGATGGAGCTAGAGAACATCATACTAAGTGAGGTAACCCAGACTCAAAAGGTGAATCATGGTATGCACTCACTAATAAGTGGTTATTAACCTAGAAAACTGGAATACCCAAAACATAATCCACACATCAAATGAGATACAAGAAGAAAGCAGGAGTGGTCCCTGGTTCTGGAAAGACTCAGTGAAACAGTATTTGGCAAAACCAGAACGGGGAACTGGGAAGGGGTGGGAGGGAGGACAGGGGAAGAGAAGGGGGCTTACGGGACTTTCGGGGAGTGGGGGGGGGGGGCTGGAAAAGGGGAAATCATTTGAAATGTAAATAAATTATATCGAATAAAAAAAAAAAAAAAAGAAAGCAGGCTGAGAAAGCCTGGTAGGTAGGCTTGTAAACAGCACCCCTCCATGGCCTCTACATCAGCTCCTATCTCCCAGATCCTGTCCTGCCTCAAGCAATGTTATACTTGGGTTGTCATGGTGAACCAGGTGTTCCTGGACTGCTCTGGTGGCGGGGGCTGGGGGGCGTCACTCCCTCTGTTGATTCTCACATAGGACACAGGCCCCACGACCGGCTGGCAGATAAACCACCAATGTTCTCAGGTCCTGGGCGCAGGCACACCCCTGGAGGTTTGTACCCCCAGAGGTCTTAAGCTCAGGATAATACAGTACCTAGTGATGCTTTTCTGCCCAGGCAGGCCTTGAAGGTGGCTGTGGGAAGTCTCTCCCTCTGCTGTTCTCCAAGCAGGACACAGGCCCATGACCGGCGGGCTGGCAGGTGAACCGCCTATGTGCTCAGGTCCTGGGTGCAGGCAGATCCCTGGTGGTTTGCACCCCCAGAGATCTTTTTTCTTTTACTTTAAATTGTTCATTTAATTGGCATATACATAGACAATGACAGTAATCTTTATAATTTTATGTATATACAGTTTTAAGCTAGTTATACTTTTCTGCCCCAGGCACGCAGTGAATATGGCCACGGGGAGTCTCTCCCTCAGCTGCTCTCCAAGCAGGACACAGGCCCCAAGACCAGCAGGCTGGCAGATCCAGAGGACCCTGCTATACCACACATGGGTATATACCCAGAGGATTCCCTGGCATGCACTAAGAACACATGCTCCACTATGTTCATAGCAGCCCTATTTGTAGTAGCCAGAAGCTGGAAAGAACCCAGGTGTCCCTCAACAGAGGAATGGATACAAAAAATGTGGTATATTTACACAATGGAGTACTATTCAGCCATTAGAAACAATGAATTCATGAAATTCTTTTTTTTTTAATTTTTTTATTCGATATAATTTCTTTACATTTCAAATGATTTCCCCTTTTCTAGCCCCCCACTCCCAGTTGGAGAGGGTGTGGAGAAAGAGGAACACTCCTCCACTGCTGGTGGGGTTGCAAATTGGTACAGCCACTCTGGAAATCAGTCTGGCGGTTCCTCTGAAAACTGGGCATCTCACTTCCAGAAGATCCTGCTATACCACTCCTGAGCATATACCCAGAGGATTCCCCACCATGTAATAAGGATACATGCTCTACTATGTTCATAGCAGCCCTATTTATAATTGCCAGATGCTGGAAAGAACCCAGGTATCCCTCAACAGAAGAGTGGATGCAAAAAATGTGGTATATCTACACAATGGAGTACTATTCAGCCATTAGAAACAATGAATTCATGAAATTCTTAGGCAAATGGATGGAGCTAGAGAACATCATACTAAGTGAGGTAACCCAGACTCAAAAGGTGAATCATGGTACGCACTCACTAATAAGTGGATATTAACCTAGAAAACTGGAATACCCAAAACATAATCCACACATCAAATGAGGTACAAGAAGAAAGGAGGAGTGGCCCCTTGTTCTGGAAAGACTCAGTGAAGCAGTATTCGGCAAAACCAGAACGGGGAAGTGGGAAGGGGTGGGTGGGAGGACAGGGGAAGAGAAGGGGGCTTATGGGAATTCATGCAATTCTTAGACAAATGGATGGAGCTGGAGAACATCATACTAAGAGAGGTAACCCAGTCTCCAAAGATCAATCATGGTATGTACTCGCTGATAAGTGGATTATTAGCCTAGAAATTTTGAATACCCAAGACATAATCCACATATCAAATGATGTCCAAGAAGAAGGAAGGAGTGGCCCCTGGTTCTGGAAAGGCTCAGTGCAGCAGTATAGGGGAATACCAGAACAGGGAAATGGGAAGGAGTAGATGAAGGATCAGGGGTGGAGGGAAGAGGGCTTACGGGACTTTCCGGAGTGGGGAGCCAGAAAAGGGGAAATCATTTGAAATGTAAATAAAGAATATACCGAATTTAAAAATAAATCCTGTCCTATTTGGACTTTTGTCTTGACTCATTTGGTAATGAACAGCAATGTGGAAGTGTAAGCTGAATAAAACCTTTCCTCCCCAAAAAAACAAAAAACAAAAAACAAAAAAAATCAAAAGTTTGATTTTTAACATTTTAAAAGAACAGCTACAGCACCCAGTTCAATTATCTGTGCTGAAGCAAGGGGACACTCAAAAGAATAAACATGTGATCTAATTATATGAGCTTTACTCCCATAGTAGATGCATTTTTATAGGATGCATGTATAAATCTATAACAATATAAAAACATGTATAGAGGCAAATTTTTAACAATTTATCTTTTAGATAACAATTATTAATTTTGTCAAAAAGTCTTGTCATGTAATAGATTAATGATTAATAATAATCAATTTGATTGCTGTTTAAAATAAGGAACAAACATTTTATCATGCTCTTAAAACATTCTTTTTTTAAAAAATATTTTTATGATTTTATTTTGTAACTTTTTATTATTATATCAAATCTTTATTGGAGGATGTCAAAACCTTATTTGGAGAGATTTTATATTAATGTTCTCTTTGTTAAGGAATGGAAGTGAACATATATCATCAACTGTTGACAAATACTTATGGTAGCTTTCTCCAAGTTATGTCTCTCAGTATTTGTTTTGCATCTATCTTGGGGACATCAGAAGCTTAAATGACGAACTTAAAGCAGTGTCTTAGGCAAAATATTTATCTTAACACCTTTTGAAAATCATTTTCTTAAAAAATTTAAACGCCCAATGTTAAGAGCAAGCCATTTATTGAGGAATAACCTTCTAATGAAAATCTTAAATCTATAATAATTTTGTATGTAGTAGGCAGGCCAAAATTTTAGATCTAAGTTTGAACTTCATTTTGAACCACATCTGTATGGATCTGTTAAAAATGTTCTTTTGGCCAGAAACTCTCTAAGTGAGGCCTGCAAGACAAAACTGCATCTCTCAAGCCTCTGCAGCTTTGAGCAGCTTTGAGGCAGCTCTGAGCTTTGTATTAACTCAAATGTAAATCTCCTGATCTGAGTTTGTTATCTCTAAGGCCAGACCTACACCCACCGGTCCTGTAAAGAATAACCTGTAATCAGACCCTATTGTATAGAGGTCAAATAACAAAAGGAACCTGAGACTGAAGAACACACACACACAGAGTTGGTCATCTCTGAGTCCATACTCGCCCAGCCCCGATGTTCACTTCACTAGGCCACAGGCTCTAACACCTCACTTTATTACAGATAATCATGGTGACTCAAGCCTTTAATCTCAGCAATCAAATCTCCACTTTCTGGGTCAGCATGATCTGTGGAGTGAAAAGAAACAGATGGAGAAAAACTCAATATTTCTTTGTTAGAACAGTTATTGTAAGTTTTAAGGATTATAATAGCTTGACATTCAAAGTCTGGTTCACTATCACCTTTCTCACATGTCTAAGCCAATGCTTCCTAATGAGTTCTTCCTTCTCCATGACTGCCCCCCATCCCTGGATGTTGTGTAGTGAATGTGTGTGTGTGTGTGTGTGTGTGTGTGTATGTGTGTGTCTATGTGTGTGTATGCTCGCACATGCACACAGGACTACCATCACTGGAGGATTAAATATAAACAAACAAGACAGGAAAGCTGGAGGAACGATAGAAATAGCCGAATATTTTCTTTTTTCTTTTCATAGGAAGAAAAAAGAAAAAGAGAGCTGCCACTGCAGCAACATCTGCCACCATCATCTTCACCACCACCAACAACAAAAGATACTTGTCAATCTCCTTTTATTATAATAATTAAAATTTAAAATTGTGTGTGCTTGTGGGTGATCTATAGCACAACCTTCACAGGAGGATTAAATAAAATTAACCAAGAGATCCAAGGCTACATAATAAAAATGCTAAAACATAGATGATAGACAGACAGATAGACATATAAACAGAGACAGACAGAGACAGACAGATAAAGAAGAGAGGAAAAGGACAGAGCATAAGAAGGCTAACGACTCATAATGGCCCCTCGAAAACAAGGAAGGCTGGAGAGAGAGGTCAACCTCCTTATGTTTATTAAGGCAAAATCAAAAGAAAAAGTGAAATGAAACAAAACAAACCTAGCCAAATATTTTATTTTTCTTCAGATATTAAAAATCTTTTTAAAAAGCACACAATCATCCAAAAGGAAGAGAGAGAGAGAGACAGAGACAGAGACAGAGAGACATAGTGAGAGAGAGAGATGAAAAGATCTATTTTTTTTTACCACTTTTTATTGTAATAAGAAAGTAATGACTTTAAAAATTAAAGCTGGCCCATCTTACTTTAACACTCATTAATACAATTTATTCTGTTGAGTAAGACAGGGATACGTGGTCAACACTACCATAATTTAATAAGAAATTTTAAAAAAACCAAGAAAACAGCCAGTAAACTGCTTGAACTCATTATGGTTTTTATTATTAAAAAAGAAGGAACAAAATAAAGGTTAATGGTTGTATTTTCTAATTGTTAATAAATAATCATTAAATATTAAAAATCGGTCCACTTTTCTAAAAAAAAATTGGTCCATCTTATTATTCACTGTTGTATCATGAGTACTGTACTAAAAACAAATTTTGGCTTTAATAAAAAGGACAACTTGTCAACTAGGAATCAAGGTGACATGGAGAACAGAATACCAATTTCACCATTGCCCTAATGCTAGAGACCAAGAGTGATATACACAACAACCAGGCAACTAGCTGACAATCCTCTTAGGAAAAGAAAAGTTAAGGAAAATGGCCAACTTAAACCTCATTTAAATAAAGAAAAAAAAAAGTCCAGATTTGACATCTGGTAGACCTGGGGTGGAGGAAATTATGATCCAGATGGGCAGAAATCTGGCCAACATAGTAACATACTGGGCTGGAGAGATGTCTCAAAGGTTAAGAGCACTGACTGTTCTTCTGAAGGTCCTGAGTTCAAATCCCAGGAACCACATGATGGCTCACAACCATCTGTAATGAGATCTGACACCCTCTTCTGGAGCATCTGAGGATAGCTACAGTGTACTTACATATAATAAATAAATGAGTGTTTTAAAAAAAATTAAATTAAATTAAATAAATAAATAAAAACATAGCAAAATACAAGACAGAAGGAGGCAGGGGTGGGGGTGGGGAGACTGATTGCCTCTCATTGCCTTTCCCCTACCCAACATGTACCATATTATCATCACGCTTTGAGGGAATATAGAGAGTGGAGAAAGTGCCTGCTGCCAGAGATCCGCACATCCCATCTAGATGGACACCAAGCCTAGGAAGCTAAGGTTCCCACAATTCTCCAGTGCCCCAGGATGAAACACAGAGATGGGTTGGGGTTGGGGCACAAGAAACACGAGGACCAGGTCCTTCCATGAGCAGACTAGCACCTCTGCCCACAAGACACTGTGTTATTCCCAGCTTGAAGGAACTAGCTATCCATCCCTCCAGGACAAAGAGAAACCTCAAGCAAGGTGTGAGGGCTGGAGACCAGAGAGGCATAGGTTTTATCCCTCACCTTCTCCCTTGCCTGCACCTCTGAAAGGATGCTCTTGGCTATGGTAGGATAGGAGTGATAAACGACACTCAGCTCCACCTACAACTCCCCTACCACCGCTAAACTTAAACATGCTTGTACAAGACCAGTGGATAGCAGAAGTGGCAGCCACAGGAAACAGTCCACATGGTTCCTCTGAAGGAGGAGCAGGGGAAGCAGTATTGGTAGCTAGAGAAGACCAGAAAGGGAGACCCCATTGCCACCTTGTACAAAGGTATGCTTAAGAAACTAACCATAAACAATGAAGCAAGGCCTAAACAAGTTAAGAAAGTTACCCCATGATCTACTGACAAAAATCACTAAATCTCAAAATATTCTGAAAACAGATAACAGCTAATAAAAGCCTTAGAAAACTTGAAAAACTCATTATATATATAAAGTATAAATGTGTGCCTACAATTATGCTTCCCAATACACTGTGTAAGCAGATGATTACAATCAAGAAAGACTAATTCCAGAAAAGAAATCCAGATGCCCAGACTCTGTTTTGCCTCATCTGGGTCTTTTATAAAATAATCCCAGTGTTTTATATCTGACAAAACAGGGAACCAAAGTAACTTGGATAAAACCAAACTCTAGATCCTTTCTACTGTGCTATAGATCAGTCTTCTGGTAAATGCTTCTCTAAAAGAATGATTTTTTTTTAAAGATTTGTGGTTTTAACAATTTATTCCACAAGGAAACCAATGAGAAACGATTCCCAATTTCTTTCAAATTGTAATGCAAGGTAATAAAAACACATAAAGGTCTTATGAATGTGAAGAGACTAGTTTTCTAAGACAGCTATGAAAATATTTCTTCTAAAAAACAAGTTCACTCAAATGAGGCATTTAGATTCTGGTTCCAAAAGAGGTTGTGTCCTTTCTTAAATCAGGGTTTCCCTACTCTGTAGCCTTCCCTTGAAAATACTGTTCTCCTGGTGCTATCTCCCAAAGGCTGGGATTAGGTACCACCGTGTCTACCTTTAAATTCTTAAAAATACTGAAGAACACAAACTTCAGTGTCTTCACTGTGACATAAGCCAAATGGCTAATAACTTATTTAGTTAATACGAAAACAATTCACACCATGCTTTACAATCCCAATCTAAATTTATACACAGTAGATTGGGTTTCAGGAAAACACCATCATCCAATTCCAGAAAACATAACTATGCACTGGTCATCTGCTCAGATTTAGATTTTGTTGTGATTCAAGTTGTCACTTGTAGAAGTTTGGACCTAGGTCTTCTTCCCAGCCCCATTCTCCCAGAAATAAAACTCAGACTCAAAATATGTATACTTACAAATATCTTGGCCTTATAGCTAGTCTTCTCTGACTAGGCCATAGTGCATTATAACCCACTTACTCAAATCTACTTTCTGACACATGACTACTTACCTGGGCTCAGGTACCATGTGTCAGTCTCATCACATTTTCCCAGGCAAATATCTCATCCCTGGCTCTATGCCAGAATTCTTTCTGCCTTCTGAATGTCTCATCTTGTATTCTACACTTTCCTATAGCCTGTAGTTTTCTTTTAGTAAAATACACAAGATATTCTCTCTACAGTCACTAGCATCCTTAAAACCTTCAACTTCAAATTGTTAATTATTCTAATTCTACTTGTACTTCTAAGGTACCAACACCACCAGCAATATCCAGAAGCCACCCAGAGGTTACTATGGCTTTTAAACACTCATGTGTACCTGCTTCTCCTTTCAGGATTTTATTTTGGTAATACTGCCACTCCAGTTGGCTGTTAGCACCACGATGAAAAGGTGACCTTCCTGTGCCATAGTTGCTGACAGAGCCACTGTTTTTCCTGTGAGAAAAAAAAATTGAATTGTTTCTCTACGTACAAAAGGATGTTAAGGTTATGTAATGGAATTTTTTCATGCAATTTTAATTATATAATATTTGTTCTTTAATCACTTATGCATCAAATCTTAAAAAGCATTACCATATAACATCACCTAATGTTTTTTAAGACAGGGTCTTCTGAAATTCTCTATGTAGACCACGCTGGCCAGGAACTCACTGATGTTCACCTGCTAGGATTAAAAGCATGCACCACGCATGGCTCCAGCAATGTTTCTGTAAACCGACTCAATCTAAAATCAGCAGAGTCAGTTTTCCATGGCTTTTCATTTCTTACAATGAAAAGCAGACAACTCAGATCCCAGGCTCAAATTGTAGGAATAGACAACAAAACAAAAACTATAAACAGACTTTTACAATTCGGATATAAATACGTTTATCCTCCCATTTTATTTTTTTTAAAATTTTATAGCAATAGAAACAAACTGGAGATTCATGCACAGCAATGAAAATCTGATGTTTAACATATAACCAAATGTGAATTTCAGACCCCCAGATTTTGCTTTGGTTAAGAACATTACTTTAATGTATCATTTCCTTTTATGTATAAAATTACAAGACAACAATAATGTTGTAAAACTGATGTGCAAGTAAAACACCACAGGCTTAGAGGGCAGGAGACTCAGAACAAAGAAACACATAACACAGAAAGTCTTCTTGCCTCTCCATATAAACTAGAAAAAAGAACAATTTACTAGAAGGTAAGTTGTCCCAAGGCTAAAACTAATTCTTTCAAATTCAAAATAATACTTTTCAGAGCTAAGTCACAACTACCTAGGACAAAAATAAAGCCTTGTTGGGAATCTAGAATTTTCTAGGATTTTCACATAAGAGAAAAACTGACTTTAAATAGAAAACACTATTGTAGCTTTCTTGTCAAGAAAGAACTAAGGAAAAATCCTAAATAAATGTTTCAATACTAGTAAGTAGTACACACATAAACCTAAAATTTCATTTAAAAAAAAAAAGCAGACTGCCCAGATGACTCACCTCTAGAGTATAAAATTATCAAAACCCAAAGATTAGTATGTTTACCTACATTCATAGAGGAGAGTTACTTCAACAGAAGAACAGAAAGTCTGAAGACACAGGATAATAGAAATTTTCCCTTAACAAACAATAAAAAGATATGAAAAATATCCAGAAAATATCCTCATCTATTTGAGATAATACAGTCCTCAATTTAAGATACTCTTCTCTGTATATTTCAGCTTACACCAAGCAGTAGTTTTCTAATTTTCCTACACTTGTGAATATAGGCTGCAGCCAATTTGAACAAAGGAATAGATTTGACTAAGAAAAATCAAAATACTTTCCAAAGAATACATTGTTATCAATTCACACACACACACACATACACACACACACACACACACACACACACATTGATATGTATCAACTTTCTTAAAACAAACAAGAATACAGACCTTTGAGATCTGTTATATTTCTTATAGCCCCTGAGACAAAAAAGATATCAATATCAACATGCCTTACAGAGCTCTGCTGTCTGGGCCAGCTCAATTTGCCTAAAAGGAAAAAAGAACATTCAAACCCAAACTAATACTTATCATTTAAAACAGATTAGTTAATTTTAGAAATCACATTCAAGAAGAATGGTATCATAACATAATATAGAATATACTATGGACTGTATACCACCTTAATAGATGAATTTCAGTTTCTCTAGTTATCTGATAGAATTTTAAATCACTTCTAACAACACCATGGTACTCTTTCTTATTCTATTTTCTAATTGTCTTCTTTTAAAATTTAATTTTACAAGATAAATTTGATTATTTGTAACAATTTTGGTATGTGTAGTTTCACATACTTAGCTTTAATAAGCTCCATTCTGCACAACTCTACAAACTTTATTTAATGAAACAACAATAACAATGGCTACTGCCTCCCAGTGTTCTTGATAAGTATTAAAACAAAGAGGTTTACAGGGGGATAGATTAATTCTCACAGCACTATGGAAAACATTACTACTACCCCCACCTTTTATAGACTAGTAATTTAAGTCCCACAGCTGATGAATGCCCAAATTGCAATTTAACTCCAGTCTGCTTGATTTCCAACTTTTTAGGCTATCATACTACTCTTCTAATTAGACATATTTCAAAAAGTCCACAGAAAAAAACAAAAATCTACATACAAAGGGAATTTTTCTTTCACCATTAGATGTTACTAGTTCTGCAGCACGTTTATTGCATTTATGGAGCTGAAAGTTAATATTATCTCGTAAGGACAATTACTGACTTAGAAAAACCAGAGATTGTTTATAAGGATTATTATAATCCAACTATTAGGATAATATTACTTTATAATAATTTTATTACAAATACCCCTCATGGTGTTCCAAAATATAATAGTACAGGTCCTAAATCTAAGAATCTAAACTCTAAGAACTTTCTAAGCTTATAAGAAGTTCTGATTTCAAAGAATATGCTTGCGTATCAGCTTTAAACAACAAAACAAAACAAAATAAAAAACTTACTCCCGAACAACTGAGCCACTTCACGTACTAACTGTGAGGCGATTGTCTAGTCCCACTAGGTGCAAGGCACTGAACCTTTCTCCCTGCTGCTTTTAAGCAGATGTATGCTGGGCATCACTGATTCCTGTCGTTCCTCTTGCAGAGAGGAAATAGGCAAGAAAGGCAAACACCCATGCATGCTCCTGTCACAGAAAGTGGCAGAGCAAGGACTCAGATCCAGGCTACATTAAATCAAACTCTTGCCATTCTCTATGTAAATTTCACTAATCACGATCTTTCTTTTGTAGAACAAGGTATCAAACTCAGGGCCTTGAATATGTAAGGCAAACAACAATCACAATTCTACTGTTCAAAGTACTATGAAACAGAAGGTAAACAACCTAAAAAATGTTAAATATTTAAGGGGCACAGAAGATTTAAATAAAATGCCTATCACATGGTTTCTTACAACATATAAATTTAAAAATTTACTCCCATTCATTGACCTAACTCATAATAGTATTCTAAAGCTTTCAAGATCAAGTGACCTTTGGTTAAAAAAAAAAAACAAGAAACAAATAACAGATGGCATTATTATGAAATATTCCAAACTACTGGCTAAAAGCCTATTTAGATATACAAACAAATAACATAAGAGCAACAAACATTCACATAGAAAGACCCTGCAACTTTCTAAAACCCCATTAGCATCTCCCTCTTTATGCCTCCCTTTCCACAGTTATAAAGATTACTATCATATAATCTTGAACCTTACTTTTTGCCCACAAAAAAAAGAGACCAAAACCTTTGTCAAAATAACTGAACCAGAATCTAGTTTAAGTAACAACTATCACAAAACAGCTTCCTGTTGGATTGGGATGACAAGTGTTAGCCACACACACAAATGAGACAATCTACATAGATGTTAAAACAATCTCCCTAAGTTTACCACATAGTTACAACAGTTCTATTTCAATTTTAATTTTTAAGAGTGCATTATTGAAACAGCCTTCTAGAAAATCTCAATTACCGTTACCAGTCAGCATCATTCTCACAGGAGATTAGGAATGGAATATAAAATGTCACGTTTATACAGCTCATAAATTCAGCTGTTTATAAAGTCCCCATGAAGAAGGAAAGCTTGGAATCCCAGTGCATACAGCACTGAAATGACCTGACATTTTGAGGTAGACACAGTTAAGTTTAATGGGAAACATAGTAGCAAAGTTTTCAGTTATAGTTACTGTAACTTGTATAACCTAACATTCCTAGAGGATTTTTATATTAAGAAGTTTGGAATCATTAGAATACCAGTAAGAACATCAGAATGAAAGCATCAAATAGAACTGTTTTGAAGAAAACAATTTTAGTACCTACCTGTGTCAGGTACAAGGGAAGACCAGCCTGTTTTTATTTTGTTCCAAATCAGAGGAAGCTTGCCTGTTAAGATAAAGGATTGAGCAGGAAGTGAAGATCCACTTAAATATATTTAAAGTGCAAATTTACTAGGTATCACCAAACACCCAGAAGTCAACAAAATGATGTATTTAAAAAAAATCAAGCCAGGTGCAGGACTTAAACCACAGCACTCAGAGACTGAGGGCAGGCATATCTCTGTGAGTTCGAGGGTAACCTGGTCTACAAAGTGAGTTCCAGGACAGTCAGGGCTATACAGAAAACCCTGACTCAAAACCAAAACAAAATTCTGACAGTTAGCTTTAGTGTTGAACCATTATGACTCTAGATATCAATAGTAGCATATCTGACAAACAAATATGCATGTATTACTGGCAAGAAAATACACTGTTAACAAAACATGTCTATGCTGCTACAGCAGACTAGACAAAGGCATATTTGGAAAACAGCTGTGTAAGAAATATAGTAAAACACACATTTAAATAACTAACACTATTTGGATTTGTATTAAAGAGTCAGACCACACAAGCAGACCATCATGTACTTAGGTGATGCCATGTGAACCTTCTCTCTATTTTAATTGGTCAATCAAAGGTTAGAGTCTATGATTGAGTAGTGGAGGGGAAAGGTGGGATTGGAGGTTCAAAAGGGGGAGCAGGTAGAGGAAGAAAAAGAGAAGGAAGAGGAGGAAGCCACTATGGACCACATGGATGGGAGAAAGCACAAATCTTAGTGATTGGGAAGTAAGTATTTTGCCAATGAAGACATATGACTTATAATTAAAATATTTGGATTACGTGTCATTTATATGGGCTATAAGGGTTGGAAATTTTAGCAACAAATTCGTGCACCTTATATCCAGCTTAGAACTGAACTAAATTGAGAGGAAAATCCAGCCCCCTATATCCTAAACAACCAGAGGTAACAACGCAGCCCTGAGCTGGACCACAAGGTGGCGCCAATGTCACAGCACAGTTGGGGTTCCCTGAGCCTGAGAAAAACTCAAGGACACAAAATCAATGCTGCCTGAAAAGCAACATTCACAGCTGAAGATCAGCAATTGAACAACAACAGCTATCTTTCCAGAGCTTTCTTCACAGACACAGCAGACTGATCTAGGCATTTCAGCTGCAAGCCAAACTTCCCCTGCAGCTTTCGAATTTCCAATATCCCCCCACCACACTTCTAAACAGGGCACAGGACAGACAAACCAGCTCTCCCAAATGCTTACACTGCAGGCTGCCTAATATCAACACACATGCTGAAGGCTATAGGCCAGACAAAAGATCCAGAGGGCAAAAAAACACAAAAGCCAAGGATCTTTGTGTGGTCAGCCCCTCCCTACTAATTAAAGACCAATAATAAATACTAGTAAAGACTAATAAAAAGGCCAATAATAAATACTAATAAAAAACTAATAATAAAAGAACCACAATTTTCTAAATCCAACACCAGAGGGAAACAAACATACCAAATAATAAGACCAAATATTAAGAAATAAATAGTTATTACTGCAATTGTTTTCTCATTCATTTCCTTCCACATGAATAAGGTGCTACAGAGAATTAAGGAGTTTCTTAACTAGTGATTATAAAAAGCAATGATATTTTTAAACAATTTTTTGTTTCTCAGAGTATATGTGACCGAAGTCTAGAAATTAAAGTTGCCAAGGTACATTGAAGAAAATTTTGCATTTTCTAGAGACTAACTCTAAAACCTGTACTAGGATAGACTCTGAAGTAACACTTTACCAGCAAAACTTGTAATTATAAACATTATGATCTACCCTCATTAAGCATAGCAAATATTTTGATTGATTAGTACTTAGTTTTAACTCAACAAACCTGTCCCTAATAGTTAGTTTCAGTCATCACAGAGACAACAGTACAATACTATACTAATGAAAATGTAGCTCTAGCTTTTGTCTCTATAACAAGGACTAAAGACTGCTAAGGACTGCTAAGGACTAAAGAGTGCTAATAATCACATACATTAAGAGTCATAGCCCAGAGAAACAGATGACACTATGTACTAGATACTTGTGCAATGTTCCTAATTCTCAGTATTACCAGCAATGCTGAGATAAACTAAAATACGTTAAATTGTTCTATGCAAAATATCTACTTCCTCAGGACAAAATTCTTGACAGTAAAGTGAACTTTAAGGGTTACAGTTTATGAACACTGAAAACACAGAGTTGGTGTATAAAGTCACATCATACCTGAAACCATATCATAAACTAAAAAGAAAATAATTATCTAGACATGTAACTGTCTTTATTCATTAAACACACCCATTTTCCCAGTCATCATTCTCAGATTGCTTCCTCCAACAGCCCTGCCTCGTGGTGGGTAGAAAAAATTAAGTCAATTTTATATAATAATGTACTCTTCGTTGATATTTATCAAGGGAAATGGGAAATTTGAAAATTCAAATGTCCAATTAACGGAAGACAAAAGATTAATGCCAAGTAAATTTTGTCAAATGCATTATTTTCAGGATGCTTTATCAGTACAATCTGTCCAGAGAACTTCCTCCCTACAGTTTAAGCCTCATATTTAAACACATTTCAACCTTTCAACTGGCTGAGTGAGGTCTATAGAGAATGAATCCATGCCCTCCTGAATAACAGAACTTAACATTCACTTTGCATAAAACATCAATAAATCAAATTAACAGTCACTTACTTGTTACCACTACTTAGTTAAACAATCTACTAAAATATTCCCTTTGGAGTGTTTGTAGAAAGATACAGAGAGGAGGGGATATGTTCTATGGTGATGTGGTGAGGTATGGGAGAATGGGGTGCCTCAGCAGGCCCATGCCAAGGCATCCCTTCCCCCTGAGGACCAGCCACATGATGGTATAGTATAGAATAGAGTTTATTAAGGGCATGGGGAGGGGAGTTAAGAGGGTGGTAGAGGCAGAGAAAGAGACACTAGAGAAGTAGAGTAGAGATGTAGAGGCCAACCATGGCACGTGGAGAGAGAGGGGGGAAGGCAATGAGAGAAGAGAAAAAGGGAAGCAGGAAAAGAGCAAGGGAGGAGCAAGAGACCAAGAGGGCAAGAGAGCAAAGAGGGGGCAACCAGGCTCTTTTATAGTGGGTCAGGCCTACCTGGCTATTGCCAGGTAACGATGGGATGGAGTTTGGACAGAATGCTAACATCCTTCATCATCTGACAGAAAATGGCTCTTAAACTAGGTCATACTAGCCAATCAAGAAAACACACACAGTATAACACACCTGCCATACAAACTGCACCCCGTGAGAAGTTCATTAAAAGAACACAGCACAAGGGACTGATTATCAGGATAAAATATGTAATACATGAAGCTGAAATATAATACAGCAAGGGGGTATTACTGCACACCCATGCCAAGATGTGCTCTTGAGAAATTACTACATGCAAGAGATCAGGTGTGAGGAGGTTTACTGGGAGATAGCAGAGGGGTGAGGACCTGCAGACTGGGTAGAGGCAGACAAGAGCAGAGCCATGAGGGCAGATAAGGGAAGAGGGGGCCAGAGGACAGAAAACACTGGCAGAACTAAACTGTACCATACAACACCAGGATTACCAAACACTGACACGTCTCTAGCTTCAGTCTTAGGGACTAACTAGTAAGCTCATTATTAGACCAAAAGAGGCAGAAAGTCAAATTTTTCTAGCCACAACTTAGACTATCACTGCATTACATTTCATAAATTAATACAATATTTACACTGCTTTTGGTAATTATGCATGTTTATATCAAAGATTATTATATGAAGCATTAAATACCCTATTAAAATCAAATTAGCTTTTGTAAGATTTATAAGAATCTTTAACACTTAAAACATATTTTATCCACACACATGACTCTTTAGTTTTTGAAATGACCTTTGATTTGGTTTCTCTTTCTGAAATTTGTATTAATGACATATTATATACATGAAATATGGCTAAAGACACACAGAAGTTGTCAGCTAAGTCATAGGAGTAAAAAAGAAAATTTAAATGTTTTAGGGGCATATGGAAAAGGCCCTGAGAATAAATTACTAATTCTGTGAACAGAAGAGTTTTGCTTTCAATTTTGCTCCAGGCAGGTGTGAGGGTGTTCAATGGTGTATTCATTACAAGCCCAGAACTGCCATGTGTTTCTCTCAAATTCTCCTTAAGTAGCTTATTTACCAGTCCTGAAGACTTTATCCCTTAAGAGTCAGAGAAATTCCTATTAGAAAATTACTGTTTCCAAGAAACTCTGAATCTATACACCTACTTTTAAAAGCAAATGACTTGAGAATTCTGCTAATGTGTATGTCATAGTCATTAATGTAACTGAATAAGAATGTCCCCCACAGACTCAGATATTTGGACACTTAGCTGGTGGTGCTCCTTGGAAGGAATTAACAGATGCGGCCTTGCTGGAGGAAGTGAGTCCCCAGAGGTCAGCATTGAGAGGTTAAAGACTGTTGCCATATTCAGTCTGCTTTCTCTGCTTCACACTTTGTGCCTGCAGATGTGAGCTCTCTGCATTCTACTCCAGCTGCCACGCCTGCTGCTTGCTGCATTGCTGCCCATCATGATGTCTATTAAACTATAAGCAAAGTTACTTTCTCATGGGAAGGGGAACAGGAAGGTCGCTTCCTCAGGTTTGCAGCTTGCTTGGGAGAACATCAGGTTCTCTGCGTGAGGAAGTGTCTCCTCTGTCTTGGTCGGCTGAGAATGACAAAGACCCTAGGTTGCCTGGAAACTAGCAAGCTGCGAGCAATCTCCTCATGCGATTTCTCTACAGATAATAAAATATATCTTCAAATTTAAAGCCAGGTATGGGGTATTACACATATAATTTCAGTGTCTGGGAGGTAGAATGAGGAGAATCAGGAGTTCAAGGACAGCTTCATTTGCATAATGAGCTCAGGACCAGGCTAGGCTACAGAAACAGTATCTGTTCTGAATGAATAAATACATACATACATACATACATACATACATACATAAAAAATTAAAAATAGTAATTCATTTGATTGCTCATTTAAGAGCACCTATGCTCACCAAGGTTTCTGCTGTGAAAAGCCAGTGAGAAAATCCTTATTGATGGTGTAATAAGGAGGGTAGACAGGTCTGATACTCAGATAGATGCTTAGACTATAGATATGGATCAGGAGTGCAGTACTTGCCTGTCTTTCAAGAGGCTGTGAGCTTGGTGTCTATATTGAAGAAAAAACACCACCAAGCAAAGCCCACAAGAAACTAAAACTGTTTTCTATACAAAATTGTCCCAACCAAAGACACCTCCCAAGTAATGGAAATTAGTCAAGTATCAGAAGAGAACAAAATTTACAAAGATCTGCTACTTCTCCCCCAAATGGGGTTCTTTCCACTCTGAGACCAATCTGTCAAGTCCAGAGGAGTGGCTGAAAAGTAGCCATGTTTTTAACAAACACCATACTAAAAGAATGAGGACTGCAGTCTACAAATCTTCCAAATATTCTGATCTCTATATAAGGGGTTAGTATCTCAGAAATAAGAACAAACTAGAAGTAAACAAATCAAGTTTTCCAGAAATTAAACCCCACCTCACTTTAGTTTATCTGTGAAGTGGACTGAAGTAACTGGCAAGAAGCAACTGGCAAGACCAACTATATTCCATGTAGTGGCTATCCCTGGTGGTCAACTTGACTATATCTGGAATGAACTCTGACCTGGATCTTGGCTTAGAGATCTTGAGACACAGTGGCTATGAATCCCAGAAGATTTTGACAGGGAAATCTCTAAGTTCAAAGTCATCAGGGAGCAGGGCAGTGGTGGTACACACCTGTAATCCCAGCACTCTGGGAGGCAGAGGCAGGTAGATTTTTGAGGCCAGCCTGGTCTACAGAGTGAGTTCCAGGACAGTCAGGACTATACATAGAAACCCTGTCTCAATCAACCAAAAAAAAAAAAAAAAAAAAAAAAAAAGGAAACAAGAGTTGAACCTAACCAACTCTACAGTCTACTATCATTCTATACACTTAAAGAAAACAACACAGACAGATACACACAAACACACCCACAAACACACACACACAAAAATCCCTTCATGGGCTAGAGAAATGTCCCACTGGCTCCACAATTTAGAGTACTGAATGATTGTTTAAAAAAAAAAGGATTTGTATCTAGTACCTTTATAGGGGCTCACAATCACCTGTGACTACATATGAACAGATACCATAGGCAAAATGCCTACCATATTCTTTAGTTTTACCCTCCCTAGTACAGAGGATCAAATTCCTCTAATCTTTTTTTTTTTTGAATTTTCGAGACAGAGTTTTTCTGTATAGACCTGGCTGTCCTGGAACTCACTCTGTAGACCAGGCTGGCCTCAAACTCAGAAATACTCATGTCTCTGCCTCTCAGAGTGCTAGGACTACAGGTATGTACCACCACTGCCCGGCGAAATCCTCTATTCTTAAAGGAAGTTTTGTTAATTCAATATCAAGAACACATTTGTAGAGCCGGGCGGTGGTGGTGCACGCCTGTAATCCCAGCACTCTGGGAGGCAGAGGCAGGTGGATTTTTGAGTTCGAGGCCAGCCTGGTATACAGAGTGAGTTCCAGGACAGCCAGGACTACACAGAGAAACCCTGCCTCGAAAAAATCAAATCAAAAAAAAAAAAAAAAAAAAAGAACACATTTGTAAAATGTTAATATCTGGGAGTGGTTGGATATGCAGAGAAGGAACATTTGTAATCAGTTTAATTTCTTTCTTTCTTTCTTTCTTTCTTTCTTTCTTTCTTTCTTTCTTTCTTTCTTTCTTTCTTTCTTTCCTTCCTTCCTTCCTTGTTTGTTTGTTTGTTTGCTTGCTTGCCTTCTTGCTTACTTTTTTTTGGATTTTTCGAGACAGGGTTTCTTTGTGTAGCTAGCCCTGGCTATCCTGCAATGCACTCTGAAGCCCAGCTATTGTTATGCATTTTGATTAAAAAAAAAAACTTTTAAAAGGTTTGGTTCATCTGGCACTTAAAAGAAATAGACAAAAAGCAGGAGAAAAACATGTGGCTGTGACTTCTTTCTGGTGGCTTAAGTGAAAAACTCTCTGACTGTGAGTTTGAGGCTAGCCAAGTTGACAGAGCAAGTTCCAGGCCAGGCCTGCAGGGCCTACACAAAGAGAAACACTATTTTGAGGCCAGACAAAGCAAAGCAGAAAGGGTTCTGCTTTTTAATTTACACACATATGCTTTTTGTTGTTGTTGTTTGGTTGGTTTTTGGGTTTTGGTTCCCCACCCCCACCCCCAAGACTGGGTTTCTCTGTATAGCCCTGGCTGTCCTGGAATTCACTCTGTAGACCAGGCTGGCCTCAAACTCAGAAATCCGCCTGCCTCTGCCTCCCAGAGTGCTGGGATTACAGGCGTGCGCCCACCGCCTGGCCTTTTGTTTTTCTTTTTTTTTGGGTTTGACATATGCTTTTTCTAGTACTATTGACCATAGAATTTTGATCATGAAGGCATGTTGGATTTTGTTTGTTTATTTGTTTTGTTTTTTTGTTTTTCGAGACAGGGTTTCTCTGTGTAGCTCCAGCTGTCCTGGAACTCACTCTGTAGACCAGGCTGGCCTGAAACTCAGAAATCCGCCTGCCTCTGTCTACCAGAGTGCTGGGATTACAGGCGTGCACCACCACCACCCGGCAACAAAACCAACTTTTAATAAACAAGTAGATACCAGGAAATGCTCACAAAAATACTTAGCCTTTATTTCTCTTTCCTATAACAACCATTCAAAGAATGCAGAGACAATAGTAATTTTTAATTTTTATTTTTTGAAAGTAAAAAAAAGGCCTCAGCCAGGCGGTGGTGGCGCATGGCTGTAATCCCAACACTCTGGGAGGCAGAGGCAGTCAGATTTCTTTTTTTTTTTTTTTTTTTTTTTTTTTTTTTTTTTTTTTTTTTTTTTTTTTTTTTTTGTCTTTTTTTTTATTTGATATAATTTATTTACATTTCAAATGATTTCCCCTTTTCTAGCCCCCCCCCCACTCCCCGAAAGTCCCGTAAGCCCCCTTCTCTTCCCCTGTCCTCCCTCCCACCCCTTCCCAGTTCCCCGTTCTGGTTTTGCCAAATACTGTTTCACTGAGTCTTTCCAGAACCAGGGACCACTCCTGCTTTCTTCTTGTATCTCATTTGATGTGTGGATTATGTTTTGGGTATTCCAGTTTTCTAGGTTAATAACCACTTATTAGTGAGTGCATACCATGATTCACCTTTTGAGTCTGGGTTACCTCACTTAGTATGATGTTCTCTAGCTCCATCCATTTGCCTAAGAATTTCATGAATTCATTGTTTCTAATGGCTGAATAGTACTCCATTGTGTAGATATACCACATTTTTTGTATCCACTCTTCTGTTGAGGGATACCTGGGTTCTTTCCAGCATCTGGCAATTATAAATAGGGCTGCTATGAACATAGTAGAGCATGTATCCTTATTACATGGTGGGGAATCCTCTGGGTATATGCCCAGGAGTGGTATAGCAGGATCTTCTGGAAGTGAGGTGCCCAGTTTTCGGAGGAACCGCCAGACTGCTTTCCAGAGTGGTTGTACCAATTTGCAACCCCACCAGCAGTGGAGGAGTGTTCCTCTTTCTCCGCACCCTCTCCAACACCTGCTGTCTCCTGAATTTTTAATCTTAGCCATTCTGACTGGTGTAAGATGAAATCTTAGGGTTGTTTTGATTTGCATTTCCCTAATGACTAATGAAGTGGAGCATTTTTTAAGATGCTTCTCCGCCATCCGAAGTTCTTCAGGTGAGAATTCTTTGTTTAACTCTGTACCCCATTTTTTAATAGGGTTGTTCGGTTTTCTGGAGTCTAACTTCTTGAGTTCTTTATATATATTGGATATTAGCCCTCTATCTGATGTAGGATTGGTGAAGATCTTTTCCCAATTTGTTGGTTGCCGATCTGTCCTCTTGACGGTGTCCTTTGCCTTACAGAAACTCTGTAACCTTATGAGGTCCCATTTGTCAATTCTTGCTCTTAGAGCATACGCTATTGGTGTTCTGTTCAGAAACTTTCTCCCTGTACCGATGTCCTCAAGGGTCTTCCCCAGTTTCTTTTCTATTAGCTTCAGAGTGTCTGGCTTTATGTGGAGGTCCTTGATCCATTTGGATTTGAGCTTAGTACAAGGAGACAAGGATGGATCAATTCGCATTCTTCTGCATGCTGACCTCCAGTTGAACCAGCACCATTTGTTGAAAAGGCTATCTTTTTTCCATTGGATGTTTTCAGCCTCTTTGTCGAGGATCAAGTGGCCATAGGTGTGTGGGTTCATTTCTGGATCTTCAATCCTGTTCCATTGATCCTCCTGCCTGTCACTGTACCAATACCATGCAGTTTTTAACACTATTGCTCTGTAGTATTGCTTGAGGTCAGGGATACTGATTCCCCCAGATTTTCTTTTGTTGCTGAGAATAGTTTTAGCTATCCTGGGTTTTTTGTTGTTCCAGATGAATTTGATAATTGCTCTTTCTAACTCTGTGAAGAATTGAGTTGGGATTTTGATGGGTATTGCATTGAATCTGTATAGTGCTTTAGGCAAAATGGCCATTTTAACTATATTGATTCTACCGATCCATGAGCATGGGAGGTTTTCCCATTTTTTGAGGTCTTCTTCCATTTCCTTCTTCAGAGTCTTGAAGTTCTTGCCATACAGATCTTTCGCATGTTTGGTAAGAGTCACCCCAAGATACTTTATACTGTTTGTGGCTATTGTGAAGGGGGTCATTTCCCTAATTTCTTTCTCAGCCTGCTTATCCTTTGAGTATAGGAAGGCCACTGATTTGCTTGAGTTGATTTTGTAACCTGCCACTTTGCTGAAGTTGTTTATCAGCTGTAGGAGCTCTCTAGTGGAGTTCTTTGGGTCACTTAGGTAGACGATCATGTCGTCTGCAAATAATGATAGTTTGACTTCCTCCTTTCCAATTTGTATCCCTTTGACCTCCTTATGTTGTCGAATTGCCCGAGCTAGTACCTCAAGTACAATATTGAAAAGATAAGGAGAAAGGGGGCAGCCTTGTCTGGTCCCTGATTTCAGTGGGATTGCTTCAAGTTTCTCTCCGTTTAGTTTGATGCTGGCTACCGGTTTGCTGTATATTGCTTTTACTATGTTTAGGTATGGGCCTTGAATTCCTGTTCTCTCCAAGACTTTAAGCATGAAAGGATGCTGAATTTTGTCAAATGCTTTTTCAGCATCCAATGAAATGACCATATGATTTTGTTCTTTGAGTTTGTTTATGTAGTGGATTGTATTGATGGATTTCCGTATATTGAACCAACCCTGCATTCCCGGGATAAAGCCTACTTGATCATGGTGGATGATCGTTTTGATGTGTTCTTGGATTCGGTTGGCAAGAATTTTGTTGAGTATTTTTGCATCGATGTTCATAAGGGAAATTGGTCTGAAGTTCTCTTTCTTTGTTGGATCTTTGTGTGGCTTTGGTATCAGCGTAATTGTGGCTTCGTAGAAGGAATTGGGTAGTGTTCCTTCTGTTTCTATTTTGTGGAATAGTTTGAAGAGTATTGGTGTTAACTCTTCTTTGAAGGTCTGGTAGAATTCTGCACTGAAACCATCTGGTCCTGTGCTTTTTTTGGTTGGAAGACTTTCTATGACTCCTTCTATTTCTTTAGGCTTTATGGGACTGTTTAGATGGTCTAGTTGGTCCTGATTTAATTTTGGTATTTGGTATCTGTCAAGGAAATTGTCCATTTCCTCCAGATTCTCCAGTTGTGTTGAGTACAGGCTCTTGTAGTAGGATCTGATGATTTTTTGGATTTCCTCAGTTTCCGTTGTTATGTCTCCCTTTTCATTTCTAAGTTTGTTAATTTGGATACTTTCTCTGTGCCCTTTGGTCAGTCTGGCTAAGGGTTTATCTATCTTGTTGATTTTCTCAAAGAACCAGCTCCTAGTTTTGTTGATTTTTTGTATGGTTCTCTTTGTTTCTACTTGATTGATTTCGGCCCTGAGTTTGATGATTTCCTGCCTTCTACTCCTCCTGGGTGAAATAGCTTCTTTTTGTTCTAGGGCTTTCAGGTGTGTCATTAAGTTGGTAATGTATGCTCTCTCCATTTTCTTTTTGGAGGCACTCAGGGCTATGAGTTTTCCTCTTAGCACTGCTTTCATTGTGTCCCATAGATTTGGGTATGTTGTGTTTTCATTTTCATTGTGTTCTAAAAAGTCTTTAATTTCTTTCTTTATTTCTTCCTTGACCAAGGTGTCATTGAGTAGAGTATTGTTCAATCTCCACGTGTTTGTGGGTTTTCTGTTGTTTCTGTTGCTATTGAAGACCACTTTTATTCCATAGTGATCAGATAGGAGGCATGGGATTAGTTCTATCTTTTTATATTTGTTGAGGTCTGTCTTGTGACCAATTATATGGTCGATTTTGGAGAAGGTACCATGAGGTGCTGAAAAAAAGGTATATTCTTTTGTTTTAGGATAGAATGTTCTATATATATCAGTTAAATCTAATTGGTCCAAAGCTTCAATTAGTTTCATTGTGTCCTTGTTTAGTTTCTGTTTTCCTGATCGGTCCATTGAGGAAAGTGCAGTGTTGAAGTCACCAACAATTATTGTGTTAGGTGCAATGTGTGCTTTGAGTTTTAATAAAGTTTCTTTTATGAAAGAGGGTGCCCTTGCATTTGGAGCATAGATGTTCAGGATTGAGAGTTCTTCTTGTTGTATTTTTCCTTTGACCAGCAAGAAGTGTCCCTCAGAGTCTCTTTTGATGACTTTGGGTTGAAAGTCAATTTTATCTGATATTAAAATGGCTACTCCAGCTTGTTTCCTGAGACCATTTGCTTGTAAAATTGTCTTCCAGCCTTTTACTCTAAGGTAGTGTTTGTCTTTGACCCTTAGGTGTGTTTCCTGTAAGCAGCAAAATGTAGGGTCCTGTTTACGTATCCAGTCAGTTAGTCTGTGTCTTTTTATTGGGGCATTGAGTCCATTGATGTTAAGAGATATTAAGGAATAGTGATTGTTACTTCCTATCATTTTTGACGTTATTTTTTAAATTTGATTGCTTAACTTATTTGGGTTTGATGAAAGGTTACTATCTTGCTTTTTTCAGGGTGGAGTTTCCCTCCTTGTATTGGTGTTGTCCTCCTATTATCCTTTTTAGGGCTGGGTTTGTGGATAGATATTGGGTGAACTTGGTTTTGTCGTGAAATATCTTAGTTTCTCCATCTATGGTGATTGAGAGTTTTGCTGGATATAGTAGTTTTGGTTGGCATTTGTGTTCTCTTAGAGTCTGCATGAGATCTGCCCAGGACCTTCTAGCCTTCATAGTCTCAGGTGAAAAGTCTGCTGTGATTCTGATAGGTCTTCCTTTATATGTTACTTGGCCTTTTTCTCTTACTGCCTTTAGTATTCTTTCTTTGTTTAGAACATTTGGTGTTTTGATTATTATGTGACGGGAAGTATTTCTGTTCTGGTCCAGTCTGTTTGGAGTTCTGTAGGCTTCTTGTATATTCATGGGCATCTCTCTCTTTAGGTTAGGGAAGTTTTCTTCCATAATTTTATTGAAGATATTTGCTGGCCCTTTAAGTTGTAAATCTTCACTCTCATCTATGCCTATAATCCTTAGGTTTGGTCTTCTCATTGTGTCCTGGATTTCCTGGATATTTTGGGTTACAAGCTTTTTGCACTTTGCATTTTCTTTAACTGTTGAGACCATGGTTTCTATGGAATCTTCAGCATCTGAGATTCTTTCTTCTACCTCTTGTATTCTGTTGTTGATATTTGCATCTCTGTCCCCTGATTTCTTCCCAAGGCTTTCTATCTCCAAAGTTGTCTCCCTTTGAGTTTTCTTAGTTGTTTCTACTTCTGATTTTAGATCCTGGATGGTTTTGCTTAGCTCCTTCCCTTGCATGTTTGTGTTTTCCTGTAATTCTTTAAGAGATTTTTGTGTTTCCTCTTTCATGAGCTCAGCCTGTTGACCAAAGTTCTCCTGTATTTCTTTAAGAGATTTTTGTGTTTCGTCTTTCATGACCTCAGCCTGTTGAGCAAAGTTCTCCTGTATTTCTTTAAGTGTTTTTTGCATTTCCTCCTTGTTGGCTTTTGTATTCTCCTGGATTTCTTTCAATGATTTTTGTGTTTCCCTTGCAAGGGCTTCTAACTTTTGATCCATTTTCTCCTCAATGACCTTCATGTGTTCCTGTACCAGCATCATGACCAGTGATTTTAAATCCAAATCTTGTTTTACTGGTGTGATGGGGTATCCAGGACTTGCTGGTAGAGGAGAATTTGGTTCAGATGTTGCCATATTGCCTTGATTTCTGTTAGTGACGTTTCTGCGTTTGCCTTTTGCCATCTAGCTCTCACTGGTGTTACTTGGTCTTGTCAGTGCTGGACTCACCAGTGCAAGCTGCCCCTTCCCCGTTGGCCTCTGGTGCACAGCTTACACTCTGCACTGCCTATAGACAGGGTGCTGTTTTCCAGGCTGTTCAGATCCCAAAGCAGGCACCTGAAGGCTCCCGCTGGGGCCCGCAGGATTTATCGGAGCACACCGACTTTTCCCAGCTGGCCGCCCGGAAGCCCCCACTAGCCTCTTGAGGGACCTGGAGATGTGGCGGCCACCCAGGCTGATCTGAAGCGGAGAGATTTGAGCTGGGGGCTTCTGCCTGAGGCCTTGCCCCAGATTGTGTCTGTGGACCAGGTGGAACCCGTGTGCACCCCCAGGGAGCTCCGAAGGTGAATGTTGCTGTGACCTCCCCTGTGCTCCGCTCACTCCGCTGGGCAGCCGATTTCCCCAACCGGGCTGGCGCACACTAGGTTAGCCTTGTCGCCTGGGCCCTGAGTCCAGGCAAACGCCTGGGAGGCCAAGGTCCGAGCAAAGTTCCCCTAGGGCTATGTCTGTTATTTGGGTCCGCCAGGTGACCCGGATGGCGGGCGTGCGCGTCCGCGCTCCGCGAAAGCACCGGGAGAGTCTGTTGTGCTAATAACCTCCTGGGCTGGTTGACACACAGATGGCCCACCAAGCCGCCCAGTTCTTGGGGTCAGTCCTGTGCCTTTTGGGGCCTAGACCCCCGTTTTGTTAGCCTCAGGCTACGCTTGTTAGCAGTCTCTGCCCTCCCGAGCACTCTGGCTCCTGTAGGCAAAATGGCGGCGCGTGCACCGGCCGGGGCAAAAAAAAAAAAAACTCCTGGCTGGGTTGGCGCCCCGATGGCCACTCGAACAGCCCAGGGCCTGGGTGCAGGCCAACGCCCGTCTGGCTCAGACCCCTGCCGTGTTGGGCCTAGGATTATGTTTGTGTACCTCAGTCTGACCGATCTCTGGAGCCCGGGATCAAGATGGCGGTGAGTCTCTCCTGACTGGCGGGCAGCCGAGTTCTGAAGTGGCTTCCGTGCAGCGAAAGGCTCCGCAGAACCGCAGTTGCTTGCCGCCCGGCTGGTCAGCGAAGGTCAGTGGTCGTGGGCGCAGGGCCTAACTGGACCCTGTGTCGCCTTGGTTCCACTGCTGATGGCCCTTCAGCTGGAGCAGCCACTGCTACCGCCGCCGCCGCCGCCGCCGCCGCCCCGTATTCGTCTCGGCAGTCAGATTTCTGAGTTCAAGGCCAGCCTGGTCTACAGAGTGAGTTCCAGGACAGCCAGGGCTACACAGAGAAACCCTGTCTTGAAAAAACCAAAAACCAAAAAAAAAAAAAAAAAAAAACCAAAAAAGGCCTCAAACCAAGACAACTACAAGATAATTTTATGAACATATATCATAATGAAATCCATTATTTTGAATACTAATGAAAAGGAATAGATTTTAATTGTTCTTACTAAAAAATTAGTGAGGGAATTAATGTATGCCAACTAGATCAAATTTGCTATGGCACAGTATCTAGATATTGTGCAATATCTGGCTTCTCATAACCGTATTTATCCTACATATTTCAAAATAATCCATTATACATAGATTATACAAAATAATCCATTATACATAATAAATTTTTATTTTTATGAAAATGTGGACACAAAGAAATGCATATATGTAGTAAGTTTCACGTTGAGTTTTATTAAGAGAGAATAAAAAGGGTAAAGGATAGAAGGAGCAGTTATTAGGCAAATACCTTACCGCAGCATCTACATTTGCAGGTGAGTCTCCATTAGGATCTGCCAGCATAGAAATGACACTAATCATGATGGTTTCCACAGTATGGATAGGTAACCAGCGTTCCTCTGGCTTCTCATAACCATATTTATCCTCCCCAGGCTCATGAAGAATAGAAATGCAAAACATCACCATTTTTATCAACTGTAAAATTATAGAATAAGAATTGTTTAAATTTGGTTACACATAATCTATTACAAATGCATAATCTGTTACTTATGCATATAAAACATTATTTACATGGAGATTTCCTAAATGTAATCTACTAACTTTTAAGAATGTTACAGATTAACTATATTTTACATTCTTTAAAATTACAAGTAATTGCAGACCTCCACTGCTGTCCCTGATTCAAAGGACATGCCGTCTCTTTTCTACTTCTCCAATTCTTTATTCTCAGCATTTACAGTTGTCTTTCTCAAATTCTAGTTAAGATGGTCCTCAAGGTTCAGCAAATAAAAATTTTAAAGGGGGAGGGTGATGTAATAATAATAAAAATTAACAGACTCAAAGAAAGACACACATTGGAGAGATATCTCAGTGATTAGAAGCATTGGCCATGAGCTGGAGAAATGGCAGCGGCTAAGAGCACTGACTGCTCTTACAGAGGTCTTGAGTTCAATTCCCAGCAACCACATGGTGGCTCACAACAAAATGTAATAAGATATGATGCCCTCTTCTGGTGTGTCATAAGTCTGATATAGTGTACTCACATATATAAAATAAATAAATATATCTTTAGAAACACTGGCTGCTCTCACAGAAGACCAGAGTACGATTCTGAGAACTCACATGAGAGTTCACACCCTACAGTCCCAGAGAATCTGACACCCTTTTCTGGCCTCTGTGGATACCAGGCATGCATGTGGTATACAGACATATATATATATATATATATATATATATATATATATATATAAGCAAAACATCCACATACTAAAAATAATAAAATAGGGGCTAGAGAGATGTTGCAGTGGTTAATAACACTGGGGCTCTTGCAGAGGACCTAAGTTTAATTCCCAGCACCCACATGGCAATTCACAATCATCTGTAATTCTGCTTCCAAGGGAGCCAACACCTTTGTCCTACATCCATAGGTACATGGTACACATAGATATATGCACACAGAACACTCATAAACATAAATATACACAATAACAAAAGCTTTAAAATAAATAAGTGATACTCATAATCTACTTCACAAACTCATTTTAAATGCAAGTTCCATATAGTAACAGTCAGTGGGGTAGAAATACAGAAATATCCTCAATTTTATAGGGGATAAAGAAAGACACAACTATATCTCACTTTGCACTATTTTATCCAAAAGTAAATATTCTCAAAAAATCCTACAGTGTTAATCTATAAACATATTCAAATAATTATATCAGCAATTAATAAAAGTAACTTTTCACAGTAAATGTCTTCTGTCAAAAATACTATTATTACTTGAAGAAGTTTACAAAACAAGTAGGAATAAATAAATTTTCTGAGTATAAAAAGATTTCAATCAGTAATAACATATGTATGCTTGTTTGGTTGGCTGTTGTTTTGAAAGAGTTTTAACTGTCCCTGTTAGCAATCTTCCTATCCCAACTCATGGTTAAAGAACACAGGGAGACTGAGGGAATAGGGAGAGACAGAAACAGAAGGAGGGAGGGAGGAAAGGAGGGAGGGTGGGTGTTTGTATGTCAAGGGATATAAAATTAATCAATCCAACAAGTACTTTTGGAAGCCCTACTGTAAAGCAAAATTACTCTTCACATGTAATCAAAAACTCATGTTTTTGCTGATTTATACAGAAACTTTCCTTTAACTGAGGTTTCTCTTCTTAACCCACTCCCATGGCTTGTGAAATCCAACAAAATGGAATTAACAAATAAAAAAGGAACAGTATTAAACATTGTAACATTCAGCCCAAAATGTTGTTTTTGTTTTCCACTACGTTTTACAAAATAAGGAACTGTCTTTGAAAAAATGAGATTGAATAATTGTATATAATTCCATCAGAAGGAATCTACTTAAGATCAAGATTTGGAAGATAGGAACTGAAGGGTATATGTAGCTCAGAGAAAAGAGGACTTGCCCAGAATGCATAGCCTTGGTCCCACATCCAGCATCCTATAAACCAGTCATGACAGCACATATTTATAAGTTCAACACTCAAGAGGTAAACATAAATAGAAAGATTAGTAGTTCAAGGATATCCTTAGCTACAAGATCAAGGCCAGCCTGGAATGCATGAGACCTTGTATCAACCCCCAACCCCCAAATCATTAATGGGTCTGTTAAGATTACTCCATTGTTAAGAGTATTCGCTGTTCTTCCAGAGGACTTGAGTTTGATTCCCAGCAACTATGTGGCAGCACAACCTTATATAATTGTAGTCCTAGGATATACAAAACCCACTTTTGTGATCTTGAGGCACCAGGTACACATATACAAGGACCCACCTACATGCAGGCAAAGCACCCATACACACAGAACAAATTAATAATAATATAGTGTGGTGGCCCATGCCTTTAATCACATAATATAGGAGGTGGAAGCAGACAGATTTCTGAGTTCCATGCCAGCCAAGGGTAGATGATAAGACCTGATAGATAGATAGATAAGATAGGTAGAATAGATAAGATAGATAGATAAGATATATAGATACGACAGATAAGATAGATAGATGATAGATAAGATAGATTAGATAGATAGATACATAGATACATAGGATAGATAAGATAGATAGATAAGATAGATAGATAAGATAGATAGGATAGATAGATAGGATAGATAGATGATAGATAGATAATAGATAGATAAGATAGATAAGATAGATAGATAGATGATAGATAGATAGATAAGATAGATAATAGATAGATAGACAGATAAGATAGATAGATAGATAGATAGATAGATAGATAGATAGATAGGAAGATAGATAGGTAGATAGATAGATAGATAGGATGGGTGGATACATACATACATACACACATACATACATACATACATACATAAGCAAACACCACAATAATAATAATAACAATTTTAAAAGAAAATGACTTTTAAAAAGCAATCATTTGGTAGAACAGTAATGGTGAATGTTTTTTGTCCCAGAACTCAGAAGGCAGAGGCAGGAAGATCTCTAAGAGTTAGAGGCCAGTCTAGTTTACAGAGTGAGCTCCAGAACAGCCAGGACTACACAGAGAAACCCTGTCTCAAGAAACAAAAACAATTACTAGTCATTTAAATTTGAATCATTTTAGATTTAAAGCTATAGAATCTTAAAATATTTTAATTTTACACGTCACTTCAAAAATGAGAATATCTATCTCATTAATTAACAAATTAATATCTGTTGACATGAAATTTATTTTTATTGTACTATATATAGCAAATAAAATTACAATTTTTTCCATTTCTCAGTTAAGAATTAAAAATCACAATGATACACAATTACATCCACTATACATCTTCCTCAAATCAAATTGCCTATACAAATTCTTTACTTTCCCTAAATCTTCAGTGTCTAAAATGCCCCGTTCTATTTTAATTAAATATTTCACTGAAGCAGAATCACACAATCAGTTTTGTTCTTTTAAATTTGTCATATTTCAATTATCATGTCTTCAAGATTCATCATTAAATGTTGGTAGAATGCATTCCAAGTTGAATGACCTAAATTAGAATCATGCCGAATCACACTTTTAAAATAAATATGTCATTTATATAGTCATCAGAAATAAACACTGATGCCATTATGGCTGTCTTATTCAAGACAAAAGTTCTTCTATACTGACACTGTTTAAATTCTAGTGATCTCTGATTTAAGCAACGTTTCCAAAAGTATGTTGAATGACAACTATGTTCTCTGTGAGATGTTAATTATTAACTCTATAGCTAGCTATACACTTAATATTTACATTTATTTTGCCAAAATGCTCTTAATTCCCCATACAATGTTTTGTCTGTTATTTTTTCCCTTTCATCTCATTGCTCTTTACAAATGGATTTATTTCTAATACTAAATCCACTTGAAAACCCTGTATGAAAGCTAGGCATGACAGTACAAATCTTTAATTCCAGCACATGACAGGCAAAAGCAGGATAATTTCTGAGTTTAATGCCAGCCTGATCTACATACATAATTTCAGGCCAGCCAATGTTACAGTGACAACCTGTCACAAAAATAAAAGAACCAACCAACCAAACAAACAAACAAAAAAAACTAAACCAAAATGACAAACAAGTAAAAACCAACAACAGAAGAGAGAGAGAGGTCTAAACTGACATACATCTAAGCTACACAAATTACTATTTGCCATGTAGTGATTTTGGAAATTATTTTATTATTATTATTGTGTGTATCTATGAACACATAGGCCACAGACCATGTGCAGAGGCCAGAGCATAACTTAGTGGAATGCGATCTCTACCTCTATATGGATTCCAGGGATCAAACTCAGATTACTAGGCTTCCATGGCAAGAACTTTAACTCACTGAACAATTTTACCAGCTATCTCCATAATAACTTTAACACCCAACACATTATTCATCTAGTTGAAGCATACAATCCAATTGTTTCTATATAGTACACTTCTCAGTTATACAACCAAAGCACACACATTTTTAGGAACTTTTGTCGTCATTACCACCCCCACAAATACTTTTATAATCTATATTGACCCTTCTCCCCTTCAAGCTGTCCAGCAGTCCTAAACAACCATGAATATACTCTTCAGAGTTGCATATTCTTGAAATTTCATAAGTGGAATTATTAAATGATTGCTTCCATCTGTTTGTTAATTTGAAAAAAAATATTTATTTTCCATGTATGAACATATGCCTGTGTATGGCCGTGCATGTGAAGGCAGACACTGACAGATACCAAAGGCATCTGGTTTCACTTTTTTGTTACCAAATCATACCAAACACTTTTATAAATCAAATCACGTTTCATTATATGTATATGCAGTATTTTGCTTTTACTTTCATCAACTGATAGGCACTAGTATTATGGCTAACTTTTAGCCATAACTTTTTAGCTAACATAAATAATTCTGCAATCTATAAGATTTTGGGATACACCTTTACAACTTTCTTTGTTATATAGCTAGAAGAGTACATGTTTGCATCATCACCACATACATTTTATGCAATGTTGAAGAGCAAATCTAAGATTTTGTGCATGCTAGGTAAACATTCCCAGAGTGTGGTAGCGGCTCTTGCCTGTAAGCCGACCAATTGGCAACTTAAGACACAAAGATTACCAAAAGTTCAAGGCAAACTTTAGCTACATAGTGAGGTCCATGTTGATCTGGAACTCAAGCCTGCTACTCCTCATCTCCAAACAAAGCAGAAAACTAAGAAAAAAGAAAGAAAAGGGAAGAAAGGAAAGGAAGGAAGGAAGGAAGGGAAGGAAGGAAGGAAAGAAGGAAGGAAGGGAAGGAAGGAAGGAAAGAAGGAAGGAAGGAAGGAAGGAAGGAAGGAAGGAAAGAAGGAAGGAAGGAAGGAAGGAAGGAAGGAAGGAAGGAAGGAAGGAAGGAAGGAAGGAAGGAAGGAAGGAAGGAAGGAAGGAAGGTACCTAAGAACCTTTGTATTTAGAGTCAATTACAAGACCATATGCACAAAAAAAACCATAAAATCACTTAGCACTTTTACTGAGATAGTTGTGAAATCTTTAGTGACAGATCATTAAACTTGCAAATGTGAAAATAAAATTAGAAAACTTACCATTTGGGGGCCAAATATCTGTAATGAATTTCGTTTTAGGAGGCCGGAGGGGATAATCTTTTGGGAAAATGAGATAAGCCTTAAAAACACCACCTTCACTGAAAAAATAAAAGAAAAACCAGGTTCATGAATTTAAGTTATTCTTTATAAGTACTCAATCAGACAAATAAAAGGGTACAGATGATAAGCCAACAAAAAAGGTAGACAAAAATACTAGTTTCCTAAATACAAATACACAATTTAATAAACTACTATAAGTTCTGCTTTGCTAAACTCTCAGGTAATTAGTAAAACTAAAAGGAACACTTGGAAACAGAGGTGTCCAGATCAGATTATTGGTGATATGGTAAAAGTCTTTTTAGTATATCTCTTCAAATGAAATTCAGGAAGTTTAATCTTGTCTACATGATTCAATTTGCTGAATTTTCTATATTGGTTTCAAATAATCTTTCTTCTATGCTCTGGTCATACCCAGACCTCTTTCTCATCTTAAAGTTTAGGCATATATTTTGTGATTTCCCTTTCTGGTATCAGATTGCCATACTTCTATTTATCTCGTTTGTTCATTTCATCATATATTAAAACTTCATTAGAAGGACAGTAATAAATAAAAACATCTCCCAGAGAGGTTTTATACTACTAACTTTCCAGAATGGAAATGCTGCAATATTGATACTCTGTCTGTACTATCTAATGTACTACCCAGTAACACTCTGAAAATGGCTTGTGTCTTGGTTAGTTTTTATTATCGACTTGACCCTAGAACCACCTGAAAGGAGAACACTTCCATTAAAGAATTTTCTGGGTCATATTTGCCTATGATAATGTCTGTGAAAGATTGTCATGACTGATGACTGACATGGGAGGACCCAGTCCACTGTGAATAGCAATCCCTGAGCAGATGAATTATGTGAATGCTAACTGGAGACTACAGAAATTATTCAATTGTTAAGAGTACTTATTCTTGCAGAGGATATAGGTTTGATTCCCAGCACCCAAATGGCAACTCACAATTAACTGTCCATACAGCTAGAAGAAATCAAGTCAGCCTTAGGAAGCAAAAATGACTAAATGGTGATATTCACATGGAATTCTAGCACCTGATATCTAGCTCAAGGTCATCCTGGGCTACACAGCAAGACCCAATCTCTAAAAGGTGTGTATTAGACTGATAAGATGGTTCAGGAAATAAAGGCACTTGATACACAAGCCTGACACCTGAGCTCTGTCACCAAAACTTACTTAAAGATGGATGGAAAGAACAAACTCTACAAATTTGTCACCTGGCCTCTTTATCTATGCTGTGGAGCACATACCCACATACACATTATGCACACTCACACTAATAAGTAATTTTTAAAAGATGGGGACAGATGTTTGTACACTGACATAAAAATAGAAACACAGCTGTGGTCACAGCCAAGTGGTTAAGGCAATAGACTAGAAATCCCTTCTCCAAGCACAGGTTCCAATCCTGCTGACTATTTGCTGGTCTGTTTAAGCCCATGTGTAATGTTAACACTCAACAGAATGCTGTTCTTCATCCTTCAAGTTTGGGGGAAGTCTCTAGTCACTGTGGTTATGAGCTTGGAGGATTGTAGTGCGGGATTATGAATAGAGATATTGCTATATATGTATACTAAAAAAAAAGTGAGGGGCTGGAGAGATGGCTCAGCAGTTCGAGCACTCATTGATTGCTCTTCCAGAGGTCCTGAGTTCAATTCCACATGGTGGTTCACAACCATCTGTAATGGGATCTGATGTCCTCTGATATATGTGAAAATAGCTACAGTGCATTCATAAACATAAATTAATCTTTAAAAAGAATATAGGAAAGAAAAAATGGCAGAGATCCTATCTCAAAAGAAAAAAGCCAGGCTCTGAGTTGGAAGCCAGCCTGGTTTCCAGAGTGAGTTCCAGGACAGCCAAAGATACATAGTGAAACCCTGTCTCAAAAACAAAATCAAATGATGATGATGATGATGATGATGATGATAACAGCAATAATAACAATAAGAACAACACGTTACATGTAACAGTTATCAACTGTAGGATATAAGACATGGGATCCTTTTAATGTGCTTTGCATATTTTAGTACAGATTGAAATTTTAATTATAAATACTGGATTTTATTACTTTTTTCTGCTTAAAAAATGTTTGAGATTATTTAGCAGTTGAGGGAACTAGCTGATATTCCAGAAAACCAGGCTTTAATTCCCAACACACACAGAGACAAGCATCTGTAACTCTAATTCCAAGGCTATCAGCCGCCCTCTTCTGGACTCCATAGGCACTGCATGCACAGGGTAAACATTAAAGGGGACGTGGGGAGCTAGGGCGTGCTATTAATATCAAATATTTCCAAATAGTAAGGAGGTAAGCTGAGGGCTCAGAGTCTGAAAAGAAAATCACACTTGATGAAAACAGTAAGAAAAAGTTCATAAAAGATTAAATGGAAAAATGGTAAAGCGCACAATGAAGGGGATAATTTGGTGAAAAAATTAACATTTATATATGGAGAGTCTGTGTGGTTGTGCATGCTTGGCAACTCAAGGTGATTCTCATAAGTTCAAGGCCAGCCTAGTCAAATAATAAGGACCATATCAGCCTGAGAAAGATCTTTTCTCTTGATTTTAAGGGTGGGGGATTAAAAGAGGGTGGTACATAATACAAATAAAGGTCTCTAAAAAAGGAATAAAACTAGTTTCTGAGGCAATGGGAGGAGACTAGCAGAAAGACAACTAGGAACAGAGGTCCTCTAATATATAGCAAGGTACTGAAGGCTAGTCTTGGATACATGAGACCCGGCCTCCAAATAATAAGTCATCAGAAATTAGCTAGAAGTGAAAAAAAATAAAATAAAGCTAGTATAAAGCATAACCATGAAAAAGGAACGATGTAAGGCTGGAGGAATGACACAGAGCACTTACCACTCTTGCAAAGGCTCAGTTCTCAGCATCTGCATGTGGCAGCTCACAGCTGCCTGGTCCTCCAATTTCAGGGATCCAGTGCCTTCTTCAGGCCTCCAGGGGCACCTGCACCCATGTGATGTTTATATTACTCATTCAGACACATGAACACAATCTTTTTAGTTTTTTTAAAAGCTGTTTTTTTCCCATGGAGGGATGAACATAAAATGTAGCACAGATATCAAGGATTAAAAAGAAAGTAATTAGTCTTAAAAATAAGCATTTTAAAGTTAGAGTAGAAAATAAGTAGACAGACAGAATTTGAGAAAGCTAGAAATCCATAAAAGAGCCAAGAATATATGTAAAGGGGTATTAGAAAAGTCTCTACAAAATATCTGCACCTCATTTCTCCCAGGTCACTTCATTTTGGTTGATTTAATTCATTCAAAAGCTTCACAATATCTGACTGGAATTCTCATGCTAAAAAGTAGCTACTACCCCTCTAAATTGTGTAATTAAATAAGTAATTGTCAAATTTACTTAATAGTGTTGCCCTAAAAAAATTTAAGGCAGATGTTTTTCTAATAATTACGCTAGTTCTCAAATGTTTTTTTTTAAATGGATTCACTTATCCTCTACTTTACCTAAGGATCATCTACCTGTGCCTCTCCTACCTCACTTTACCCACTCCCCAAAAAAACCACCTTACATAAATAAATAAATAAATAAATAAATAAATAAATAAATAAATAAAATAATTAATAAATAAAAAAATTTAAAAAAAACCCACCTGGCTTAGTGGCAGCCAATTTGTGAGTATACAAACTTTCAGTGTCAAGTTAGGACAGAGGAACTAAAAAACTCATAGGTAAAAATCACAAAGTAGACAGACAGACTGTATTTATTATTGTTCACACATAAAAAGATTTGACTATGGGGAAGAAAAAAGACATTGAAGTAGCAGTGAAGTAAAAATATTTCTCCATGTAGAAAGTATTGGTAGAACAATTAACATGATGTTAAGGAATTATATAACCAACTGCTGAACATTTGAAAACCAAGGTCATATTTCTGGCACAAAACCTCCTTTTGTTAATTTGTGTAAATTAAATCACAAAAGTCTTAACTGGGTATGGCACATGCCTATAATCTAGCATTGGAAAGTATGAGGCAGAAGGCCTACTGAATTTAAAGTAACCCAAACTACATATCAAGACCCCCTTTTCAATTAAAAACAAAAACAAAAACAAAAAACTCTATTTTGGGGTTCAGAATCTGTCAGTGGTCCAGCACTTGCCTAAAGAGCTTGGTCCTTTCTTTCCAAATGTTATACACATAAGAAAAGTTACTTGGAGGAAGCGGTTTGGGTCAAGATAGGGTTTCTCTCTGTAGCACTGACTGTCCTAGAATTCTCTCTATAGACTAGGCTGGCCTCAAATTCAAAGATCAGCTTGTCTCTGCCTCCTCCCAAATGCTGGGATTAAAGCCATGCACCACCAAACCTGGCTAAGAAAATCTATTCTTGGCAGCACTAGAAAAATTCAATATTGGATACAGATTTTAAAAACATTATGCTAGGTGAAGATGGGTAAAATAACTACATGTCTTAGGGTTTTACTACTGTGAACAGATACCACGACCAAGGCAAGTCTTATAAAAGGCAATATTTAATTGGGGTTGGCTTACAGTTTAGAGGTTAGTCCATTGTCATCAAAGCAGGAATCCAGATACTCACTGGTACAGGAGAAGCTGAGAGTTATATATCTTCATCTGAAGGCAGCTAGTAGGGCTGACTTCGAGGCAGCTAGGGTGAGGGTCTTAAGCTCACACCCACAGTGACACACCTATTCCAACAAGGCCACACCTCCTAATAGTGCCACTGCTTGGAACAAGCATATAAGCCATCACACTACATAAATACTCAGTAACTATCAATCTTTTTGTTTTGTTTTTCAAAATGTTTCTCTCTGTAACAGCCATGGCAACTATCAGTCTTAAAGTAACACTTAAATGTACTAGGCACTGATTACACAGATTGTAAATAGTGTGGAGTGTCCTTTAGTAATTAAGTGAAGATTAGTTATACTATCACAAAACAGCATTCCATATTTTTACAGAATTTTGGCATAACACTTTCTCTGAGTTAACACCTCAGACCACTATCACTGAGATTTAAATACCACTCAAATCCATGCCAACTTATTTTCAATCAGTCTATCCTCTTCACATTATTGAAATAACTACAAGATCACTTTCTTGCACTTAAGTCAATAAGTGCTTTTTAAGAACATACTATAAAGTACTTAGAATTAACAGCCTTGTAAATGTCATTTAAGTCTGTCTGCTTTTCCTTGTCTTCTTTATCTTTTTTTTTTATTCGATATATTTTTTACTTCCATTTCAAATGATTTCCCTTTTTCTGGCTCCCCACTCCCCGAAAGTCCCATAAGCCCTCTTCCCTCCCCCTGTTCCCCCATCCACCCCTTCCTTTAAGGTTTATTTATTTTATATATGAGTACATTGCAGCTATCTTCAGACACACCAGAAAAGAGCATCAAATCCCATTAACGATGGTGGTGAACCACCATGTAGTTGCTGGGAATTGAACTCAGGACCTCTGGAAGAGCAGTCAGTGCTCTTAACTGCTGAGCCATCTCTCCAGCCCTTTATCTTTCTTTTGTAAGCACACTTCCCTAACACAGTAGTTCTTAACCTTCCTAATGTTGCAATCCTCATGTTGTGGCGACCTCCAACAATAAAATAATTTTTTGCTGCTACTTCATGACTGTAATTTTGCTTTTGTTATGAATCATAAATGTAAATATGATATGCAGGATGGTATCTGATATGACCTCTATGAAAGGGTCACTCAACCACCACAAGGGGTTGTGCCTCACAGGTTGAGAGCCACTGCTTTACCACTTGGCCCTTTCCCCAACATTTTGTGCTTCCTTACTCTTTTTCTAAGCTCCCTCCCACCCTCCACCACAGCCATGTAAACTAACCTCTTATGTGGACAGTTTAAATGGCAGGGTCTTCTCCTTCTCTCCTCCGTTGTCCTCCACTAAGAAGCTATTAAGATTTAGTTTGCCAGATCTCGGGTTTTTCTTTCAAACTCTAATAAAATTGTCCTAGTACCTATCTCCCCCAACAAGTAACATTTTAGAAAGCTTCCATTTATAAAGTCTTTCCCTGTCCTTTGTCCTGACACCTTTCTAGCTATTTTCTCAGGACCTGTCCCAGGCACACGGTCTCTTCTTCCCTAAACAAAAGTTACAGATTTCAGAAAAGCACTGGGTAAAGTGGCCAGTGTCTCATTAGTTCATTCAAAGTTGCCACAAACATGTCTGCTATTCACATTACAAACCAACAGCCAACACTTTTAGAAACAAACAGTGAGAAATACATTTTATAACCCACAATCAGAGTTGAATAGATGGCAGATGGTTCAGCAGTTAACAGCATTGATCTGTTTGAGGAGTCAGGTGGCTCACAACCACTACAAGCACAGTTCCAATGAGATCTTACAAGTTCAACCTCTGAGAAGCAACTCCACTCACATACACATACCTACACAGAGACCTGTATATGTACTGGGTTGGCTTGATATTGCTTGTATTCTAGTGCTAATACTGGTTCCTCAAGACCAGTATTAGCATTGCTCCAAAGACCAGAGAGTCCTAAAGTAGAGTCAATTGATGCTATGTGACCTGGGCCCCAAGTTATTTCCCATTGGTAAATAAAGATGCTCACAGCCTACAGACATAGGCAGGGATTAGGATTCCAGGGCTGGAGGTCAGAGGAAAACCTTGAGAAAGGGAAAGAAGGAAGTGAATGGAGGAGAAGCTGCCACCAGTTAGATTAATCTTGAAGTAATGGCCATGTTGTATGGCCAGTTAGAGTTAAGTGCAACCCAGAAGAAACATGGCAAATTATATAATAGGACTATTGGCTGGGAAACAGAAATAATAGTATAGAGGATAGATATCTCCCCAGCTCTTAATGCTGATTAAGGCTTATTACAAATACAAAGTTTCAGTGTGTCTTTTATCCAGGAACTGAATGATCAAAGGAGGGTAGAAACTCGGGATTGGGATTTAAAATTTCTACAACATGAGCACATAATTATAGATAATAAAAATAAGCTGGGCAGTAGTTATACATGCCTCTAATTCCTGCACTCAAGAGACAAAAGCCAGCAAATTTCTGAGTTTGAGGCCAACCTGGCCTCACACACGTGCGCGGGGAGGGGGCAGTAAAATGGGGTGTTAATAAAAAGAATGAGCTGTTAACTAAAATGGTCTTACTATATGGACTTTATATGAGACAGGGTATCACTATGGAGCCCTGCTGCCTGGTGCTGGGATTAAAAGTTTGTACCACATGCTCGAGTAGCTATCTTTTAAAAACCCAGAAGTGTGTGTGTTTGTTGATCAACTAATAATACTTGACACAAATGCATGTAAGGATAAAAAATTCAGTGATCCCTTAAGAGTTGAAGCTTTAAGCCTGGATTCCTAAACAATGTTCCATAAGAACTTGGTTTAGGAGAATAATTCTCATTATTTTATAGCTACACTAAGGGTAAAGGAATCCTATCATCAAAATGTTCCTCTGTATCCCCTAGAGGTACTATGCCTGGAGGGAATAAAACCAAACACTATTTTAAACACAGAAGAATAAACATGAAGAACAGACCAGAACTGTGTTAGGATCATAGACCAGGTTACTTACATAGTATGATTTGCAAAATTTATAAAATTTACCTCAAATAACAATGTGATTGTGAGGGAGTTATCTCTAAACTGGTTTCCGGTGGCTACTGGCAGCTATGAAAGAATCCTAATGCCATGCCATGACCAGATTCACCTAAATCAACTGGCAAAACTGATGGATGCAAATATATCAATTTTAAAAGAAACATATGTTGTTTTCAAAGAAACATATGAAGCCGGGCAGTGGTGGCGCAAGCTTTTAATCCCAGCACTTGGGAGGCAGAGGCAGGCAGATTTCTGAGTTCAAGGCCAGCCTGGTCTACAGAGTGATTTCCAGGACAGCTAGGGCTACACAGAGAAACCTGTTTCAAAAAACCAAATCCAAAAACAAAAACAAAAACAAAAACAAAAACAAAGCAAACATATGAGCAACAATGACTGCTAAAAACTATAACAAAGCATGAACCACCCTTTGCCCACTGTGTAAAACATGTACTCCCACATTGCTTTAACTTTTTCCTCTCTTTTTCCACCTTATTTTTGAGGGAGCTTCCCTCATTTCTGCCAAATGTCTACTCCAAGATAACTGGGTTAATTCTCCTATTTCTATCTCTCATCTTGCAACAGGAGTGTTGGGATCACAAACACAGGCTACTACATTACACTTTTTTACATGGGTTCTGGGAATTGTCATCACATTTCTATAGCAAACATTTATTGAGTCATCTTCACCAGCCCTTCTTTTTTATATATATCCACTTTTTGAATATATATATATATATATATATATATATATATATATTCAAACAGCTACTTGAGGGCTAGGGGGAAGGACTTACAAGAAGGAAGTGCAGTCCCAAAGAATTGCAGATGTAAAGATATGTTATCATTCTCTAGCTCATTCGCCTTATTTTCAACAACTGGTAGTCAGTTAATAAGTTATTTTATGTCCTAACACTAAACTAACAAAATATAGTCTTATAAACTATTCTCTGTGAAGACCAGGTTATAAAATTATTAAAATAGACCTTGAAAGTTCCCTTAAGTCGTAAAACACAGATATACAGAATACATTCTATGTAAAAATCTCAGGGCCAGAGAGATGTCTCATTAGTTAAGAGTACTGGCTGTTCTTCCAGAGGCCCTAGGTTCAATTCCCAGCACCTATTGGTGGACAGGTCACAGCCATCTATAAGTACAGTTCTAGAGGTTCCCATGCCATCCACCTCCTCAGATACCAGACAAACACAGTGAATATATATGCATGCAAAAACACCATACACATAGATATTAATTGATTTAATTACATAAAAAGGAGCTGTTTTTAAAAAGAAAAAAATTGCAATCTTATTCTTTAATAAATAAGGCATTAAGAACAGTAAAACTGGGGCTGGAGAGGTTGCTAAGCAGTTAAGAGCACTGGCTGCTCTTCCAGGGGACCTGGGTTCAATTCCCAGAGCCCACATGGCAGCTCACACTTGTCTATAATTCCAGTTCCAGGAGATCAAACACCCTCACACAGACCTACATGAAGTCAAAACACTAATGAACATAAAAGAAAAATAAATTATTTTTAAAAAGTGGTGTTAAAAAAATAGTAAAACTGTCAGCCTTAATTATGGTGTTTCCTTTGGGGTCAAGGCATGGTAAACATGAGAAGGAAAATCATTTCCATAGGGAATTGAACCTAGGACCTCAGTACTCTTAACTACTGAGAAATTTCTCTAAATTGCATAGGACTTTTTTCTCTTTTGGCTGGAGCAATGGCTCAGAGGTTAAGAGCCTCTAAAGGATTTGAATTTGATCCTAATACTCATATCAAACAGTTTATAATCAGGTGTTACTCCAGCTCCAGGGGATCCAACAGCTATGGCCTCCTAGTGCACCTTCATTCACATGAACATAATCTCACAGAAGCACACATAAATATATAATTAGAGATGAAATTTTCTCTTCTCCTCCAAGCTTACAAAAATTAATATCCTAAATTATAGAAGGGGTGTGTGTGTGTAAATTATTTACAGTCAGGCAATAGTAGCACATAGCACACATCTTAAATCCCAGGATTCAGGGGGCAGAACCACGCAGATCTCTGATTCTGAGGTCAATCTGGTCTACAGAGAAAGTTCCAGGACAGCCAGGGCTACACAGAAAAACCCTGTGTGTGTGTGTGTGGGGGGGGAGGGTTACATATAACCTCACTAGAAAAAGCTTTTCATAACATATTTATTCCAGCAACAACATAGCTTAAATTTCTGAAGCTATCTTTTTAAAAACATGTTTTAGACATTAGAGCTTCAAGCATAACACAAAGGCTCTACACATGATCACATTGAAATGATACTCGATATAACCATTTTGCTTGCTACTTTAGAATTTTTTTCAATTTTCAAAATTAAGTTTTAATTTTAGTTGAAGGAGTGAAGATGTCAGTTCCAGTATACTTACTAAAGTGTATCTGGAGGACCAATAATAAGGACTTCCCAACGATAGAGATCATTGTCGTCTATTAAACCTGCTGAAAAGCCTTCCACTGGATTTTTGTTGAGTTCTGTGGAAAAAGAAAATTTCAATAAAAACTTTAAAACAGTTTTTCTCCAACAGGTAAAGTATGACCATAAATAAGCTATAAACTATGAAAACTATTAAAATGCTACTTCATAACTATAACATTTCCATACAACAAGGAAGCCATGGGTATATTAACCTATCCAGATGGAATTGTTTTGTCTTCCTACATCTACCTTGGGATTCAACCAAAGCTCTTAGCATTCTGGGTAGGTTTTATGAGAGGCAATCAAAATGCAAATAAGGCTGATTCTCACAAGAGATTTTAGTTGAAAGAAAATCAAAAGTCAAATCAAATCAGAAATGGCAAGTTTTCTATAGCCTTTAAGACTAATTCTTAAAAAACAACCAAAAGCACTTTTACGTCAGAATTGCCGAGTGTTTTCAACTCTTACTTACATTAACATCTGTCTGATTGCCATGATGCCTTGAGGTACATTCAACTATGCAACAGGAATAGCTTTCTAAGAATAGCTGGTGCCTACAGAAATAGTGATGGTATCATAAGATTCTTCTCTTCTAAACAGTGTTCTGCCATGAAGAATAGATGATGAGGGCAGAAAATTAAGAATCGAGACAAGGAACTAGTAAGGTAGAAAAACAAAGGCCAACAAAGGATCATCAAACAACAGGTTAGGAAGAGTATAACCTTAAGAGTTTACAGAGATGGACGTAATAAAATAAGGATGTCTTTGAAATGGGCAGATCACATGAGTTTTTCAAATAGCCTTAAGTAAGTGTAACTGACATTAGAGGTATACTATATATACCTATAGGTATATATAATAGGTATACTATATAATTTGATAATTTTAATATACTATCATCTTTGAAGGCAGGATAAGAATCATGATAGTAAGTATACACAACAGTCACCAGAAAAGTTATTATTTTGTCAAGAGAGCTGAGGACTGACTGATTCAAACTGGGCAGTGAGTAAGGACAAAACATGTTTAAGAGCAGTTTAGAAAGGACTTGCCAGAAATCTAAATGAGTACATGATTCTCATACAGTACTTGCCCATCATCAAGATAAGCCATCTAATCATGAAAGCAAATATAATACAACACAGAGTACTATAAAATGCCAAACAGTGTGCTGGTAACTATGGAAGCACTAACTCCATAACTTTGAGCAATCAAAGGTGGTTTTAGTTCAACAATTACAACTTCATATAGGGCTATTAGGTCCATCTTCATTTGTCAATCTACTGGAATTTGAAATTACTTGGGAGACACACCTCTTGTGCATGTCTGAGGGTGCTTCTAAAACAGTTTAATTTGGAATGTGGTTGGAACTATTCTAAAAGGATTGTGAAACAGAATACAAGACTCATACCCACTCCCATCATTTTACTGCTGTCACATTGCAGCTATCATACCTTACCAAGCATGACGAACTAAATAATTGATGAACCATAAACAATTCTTCCTAAAGCTGTTTTGATCAATTATTTTGTCCAACTAACAATAAAGTAATTAATGTACATCACAACATGCAGACAACAACAACAAAATGATAAAAATAAAGAATTAAATTGTATTTTAACACAAAGAACTTCTTTTCTTGGATTTTGAACACAGATTTTATAAATCTAATAAGCAAAGCAAACAGATAAAATCTGTATTTTAAAATACCATTAAGATATGATTTGCATTTTAAACTTATTATGTTTATAATCATATACCTTTCACTGAATCCCAACTATGTTGCTAGCTACTAAAAAAGAATACACATACACACTTTAGTGTTGATGGGAATGGTTCCTTTGAGGTCTAGCTCAAGAACTGCCCTCCTATCTTTGAAACCTTTTTAAAAATAATTTATTAAATAATCTTGACTTCTGTTAAAAATCCTATTCATTATAGTTGCAGCCTGTATTGTATTACCTAGCATTTGACTATCATGGGTTCATTGTTCCAGAAAAATATATAAGTAAGGACAATGTGAAATAGGTAACCTAAAAGTAGTACAAGGAATAGGGGTTAAAGAAGTACAAAAGAAGGGCATATAACAATCTTTAATAGCTTTAAAAAAAAAAAGGCAGGAAGAGCACCACAACTCTGAGGCCAGCCAAGTCTATATTGTGATGTCTAGTCTCAAAAGTTTAAAAAGGGGTAAGGGGGTGCAGCACAGAGGGACACACACATTTTATTCCAGAACATGGGAAGTAGAGGTGGGTTAAGTTGCAAAATGACTGTGACTAATAATGAGACCCTGCCTTGGAGGGAGAAAGGGAAAGAGAAAGACTTATAGAATATCTACAATGAAGAACTGGGCCTATACTGAACAAAGAGGCATAAATGAAACAAGACAAAATGGCAAAAACTGGAAAGTAAAGGCGTTTGTTAGCCATATTAAGTTTCAACTTCATGCATGGAGCAATGATAACCCTTGGAAGAATTGGAATGTATTTGTTCTTAATACATTTTCAAAAAGTAGGGCGAGCTTGGGAGGTTTAAATGTTCAAAAACCAGTTTTAGAAGTTGGATAGATAGCCGGGCGTGGTGGCGCACGCCTGTAATCCCAGCACTTGGGAGGCAGAGGCAGGTGGGTTTCTGAGTCCGAGGCCAGCCTGGTCTACAGAGTGAGTTACAGGACAGCCAGGACTACACAGAGAAACCCTGTCTCAAAAAACCAAAAAAAAAAAAAAAAAAAAAAAAAAAAGTTGGATAGATGGCTCAGAGCTTAAAAGATGATATACCAGGGAGCTTGAGAGATGGTTCGTTATTTAAGAGCACTAACTGCTCTTCCAGATGTCCTGAGTTCAATTCCCAGCAACCATATGGTGGCTCACAACCACCTATTATAGGATCCGATGCCCTCTTCTGGTATCTGAAGACAATTACATTGTACTCATATACATAAAATAAATAAATAAATCTAACAAAAGAAAAAGAAAGAAAGAAAGGAAAAGAGAGGAAAAGAAAAAAAGAAAAAGATGATATAGCAGTTGCAGAGAACTTGAGTTTGATTCCCAATACCCATATTAGGTGTAACTCCAGCTCTAGGGGAGACGATGCCATCTTCTGGCCTCAAATGCACAAACCCATATACAGACACAAATGTATACATAGTTAAAAAGAAAGCAGTCATTCTTTAAAAACCATGCTAGGCATGTTGGTACATACTTATAAATAACACAAACACTGAAGATACTTGATGAAGTGGTGAAATGGTTTTGAAACTAGAAAAGGTTAATGGTTGTATAATACTGTGAACATAGATATGTTTATCTACTATTATTTGTATATATGTTGTTTATTACATTTGAACATAGTATATCTCATCTTAGTTCTTAAAATGACACAAATGTATTAAAATAGGAAACACAAGATGAGATACTTGTTTGAAAGGGGGAAACTTACTTAATGTGAAATTTCTACAGCACATATATGTTGTATATGTTGGGAGAGGGGCTGTCTTTGCAGAGTTATAGACTGTACTTTGGACCTTGCATACACTAGGCAAGTCTTCTACCACTGAGAGACATCCTCAGAATATATCAGGGTTTTTGCCAGAGAGGAAAGCAGGAAAACAAAGAAGCTAATATGTTTAACAGAGTAAATAGCCAACAATGATAAGTTCACTCTTCTACAGCATGGAAACACTATCTCAATTAAGGCCATTGGGTTCAAAAAAGAGAGCCAAAACCATCTTCAGCATAAGCAGTAAAGATAACTAGAACAACACTAACAAGGTTAAGGTGGAAAAGTGCAAGTGGAAATTGTTTCTCTAAGGTTTCGATAGATAGAAAAATTACAGTAGCCATAGCCACGAGCAAATGAAATTCATGCAATCAAGTAGTTTTATTTGGTTGATTTTTGAGGTTTTTTTGGTTTTGTTTTGTTTTTTTTAAGGCACGATTTTGTCTTAGTGGGCCTGAAATTTGTATGTAGACTGGCTGGCCTTACCCTTTAGCCTCTTTGCTAAGACTACAGACATATGACACTATAATGGTTGTGGTTATTGCTGCTGTTGTTTTAAATAGGATCTTCCCTTGCAGCCCAGGCTATAGAATCAGACCTCGCTCTGAGAAATAATCAACTAATTTGGGGCAGGGGGAGAGGCATGAATCCACAAAAACTAAGAGTAAGCATAATAGTGTATACTCTGTGATTTCAGCTTTTGGAGGGTGGGAAAAGAAGATCCTGTCAGACATGTCTCTAAAAAGATGAGAGCATATGAAAAGTGAACAAACATGAATTATTAGGATCAATACAAATTCATAAAGTGTTTTTTTAAAAACTAGGCTTATACACCAGAAAAGGTTCAGGGAAACAGTCATCTCAGTATGATGAACATTCCTAGTATCCACAATATGGTCTTCTAATACAAATTTACAGCTAACAGTGAAGCAGGGTTTTGTGAAGAAATGACAGATTCTAAGTCTGAGGCATAAGGAAAAAATATGTTAGGCTCTTCTCAATACTCAATAAAATGTGTTAGACTCTTCTCAATACTAAATAAAACAAAAGCTATCAGTTAGAAGCCCCACTGGCTAAAAATGTTATGAGTTGAGTATTAGTATGAATAATAACCGTGAAGGATAGACAAATGTATTTCAATACATGAGTAACTAACATACACACACAAAACCAACCAGCCATGGCTGTTATAATTAGGTGCTAGTAAACCATTTTGTCATTTTGATTTGGGTCTTATCCCACAGCTGGCTTAATGCCAGCACTCAGGAGGCAGAGGCAGACAGATATCTGTGAGATCAAGGCTAGCCTGGTGTATAGAATGTGTTCCAGGACAGCCAAAGCTACAGAGAAAAAAGGATGGGAGGGAGGGATATACTTCTTCAATCATGTAAAGAATCAATCTCAGGTCAGCAGGCTTGGTAACAACATCTTTTCCACAGAGCCATCTCATCATCCAATTCTTGGCCTACTCTGTGCAAGCAATACATTATTTTGAAAACCAAAGAAAGTAGAAGAACCTTACACTCTATTATCAAATACTGAAATAATAATTATGTTATCAAATAACATCTCTCTCTAAAAAACTCCAGTTATGCGATTGTTTATGGAGCCCCTGGGTATGGCTAAGTTGAACATGCACAATTTTCTGAATTACTCAAACAAATTTAACTTTTCCTGATTCAAAAGACATAGCTTCTTCTTCCTCCTTTTTATCTTCCTACTTTAAGAAGCTGCAGAAATTTAAAGTTTGCCTTCTCTGGGTTTTTGGGTCTTGTTTTGCTTTTTTTCTTTTAAAGCAAGATTGTCCTCTGGCTTAAAAAATAAAAATACATTAAGCTGAAAAGTTTCAGAAATGTCACTTTATTACTTTTTCTACATTTTTTAAAATTTCTATGTAAAATGAATAAGCCAAATAAATCTTTAAAAGATAAAAGTCATTATTTTTGAGGTAATCTCATGTAGCAAAACTGAACCTGTTCAAAGCTCATAGTAAGAGTCAAATATAAAACAGGGCGTGGTGGTGCACACCTGTAATCCTAGCACTTGGGAGGCAGAGGCAGGCGGATTTCTGAGTTCAAGGCCAGCCTGGTCTACAGTAGAGTGAGTTCCAGGACAACCACGAAGAAACCTGTCTCAAAAAAAAACAAAAAAAAACAAAACAAAAACAAACAAACAACAACAACAACAACAAAAAAGAGTCAAATATAAAACACACAGAGAAACACGTTAAGAGAATCCCTGTTATGAATATAACTAATAGAAGCTACATGTGAGAAATTATAAGGACAAGACCTGGGATTGCAAGCAATTTTCTATAGAATCTAAACATTAAAGAGGTGAGAGATGTTTATGAGTTAACTGAATATATGAAATCTGACTAGATAACAGATATTAAGAAATATCTGCCAGGCAGTGGTGGCACATGCCTTTAATCTCAGCACTTGGGAGGCAGAGGTAAGTGAGTGAATTTCTGAGATCCAGGCCAGCTTAGTCTATATAACAAGTTCTAGGATAGCCAGGGCTATGCAGAAAAACCCTGTCTCAATAATAAACAAACAAATAACAATGATGATAGTAATAATAAAAATAAACATTTTGGTTTTTTAGACAAGGTCTCACTGTCTGTCCCTAGATAGCCTGCTCTGCCTCCCTAGTGCCCCAGCACTAGGGTTAAAGACAAAAACCATGACCCCAAACTTAGAGTCCCATCTTTACAGCAGATCCTCTTTGAATCTTTTTTTTTTAACTTTCCATCTTTGCAAGTTTCTGGCTTTCTGAGGTAAAGTCTCACTATGTAGTCCAGGCTAGCGTTGAATTTATAATCCTGCCTCAACTTAGAATTGAAATTACAGAAGTGCACCATCATGCCCAATTCTTTAAACCATTAAGGTAACATATAAAACCTTTTATCTAAATATTCTGTAGATTCTCTTAGGTAAATTATGATTTACCAAAATAATGTTACCACTCTATCACAGGAATTGCTACACATCTACTGTAATAGTGTTGAGAAACAGAAAAGAGGTGTGTTTTGTAATTACTGTAACTACACAAACAATCATTTCCTCAACCTTCATTAATAAATCAATATTGGAAAAATACCAGTGGTGGTTTGAATGAGAACAGCCCTCATAGGCTCATGTTCATATACCTGGTTCCCAGTTTGTAGAACTGTTTGGGAAGGATTAGGAGGTATGGCCTTAATGGAGGAGATGTGTCAGCAGCAGTGAGCATTGAGATTAGCACTGTGTCTCTTGCTTGCTATTTAAGAGTCAAATTCTCAGGTGTTCCTGCCACCATGCCTTTATTCAACCATCATAAAGTCTAATCCTCTGGAACTGTAAGCCCAATTAAACACTTTCTTTTATAAATTGCCTTGGTCATGGTGTTTTTTCACAGTAATAGAAAAGTAACTAATAAAGTGATATATCAACAAACAACTGCAAAAAATTTATTACATTTCTACTATAGTTTTTTTTAAAGATCCAATCTAATAATCTTTATAGATTTCTAATCAACATTAAAACTGCTTACAATTAGAATATTTTTCTTTACATTTGAGTCATAGGCTACAGTGAGCTGACTTCCTAACTGGTTAAAAAAAGGGGGGGGGGACCATGGAGCAGACAGGCAAAAAACAGTCATTCCATATTTATAAAGACTTTCTAATATTCTGCCAAAAGGATTTTCTTCCTTAGAATTAACAGGTACATTCTACCACCTACATCTGACCATGGTGTGTCATTCTCAGGTTAAATAAAGCTGTTCTGTTGTCAAAGTCATCTAAATTCTTCATTCTTTCTCTCTCCCTACAAACTTAAATGACTCTTATATTCTAAACATATCCTGATGAGTTTATCTAGACATATCCTGATGCCCTTTGTATGTTGTAGCTCGTGCTTAAATACAACATCATCAGCATACTTCTCTGCTGAAATCTGATGCAGCAGGAATTCCTGAGAACAGAAGACCATATACATTATATGGTATTATATGTCAGGACTAAGTCTGCATTTCAATTCTCCTTAGTCTTGCCAAATTTAGTCATCTCATTTTTTTCCCCAAGCTTCATTTTCTTATCCATAAAGTAGGATAAAACCTATAGTGGTATTATAAAACAGAAAAATAAGATGTGTGCATATAAGTGCTTGAGTCTGGAAGGCAAGGACTAACAGCTGGTGGTTTCAGATTTGAGACAGGGTCTCTCGCTGAACTTTGAGCTCACTGATTTGACTAAATTGGCTAGCCAATGAGCTCCAGGGCTGCCCCCGGCCCTTCTAGCATTAAGTCCCTGCAGGGAATCTAAACTGGGATCCTCTCAAGCTTTGGAACAGGCAATTTACTGACTGAGCTGTTTCCTCATCACCAAAAGAAGACACAAAATATTGTCCTATCTTAGGATACATGTAGAAAATGTTAATTATCCATTGTCTTCCCATAGTCTAACAAATACAATGTTCTTTAGAATCTCAAGAACAGTCTCAGGAAGTAGAAGGAGGGTCTTTGAGTTGACGGGTAGTTAAGACAGCATGGAGAGCCCGGCAGTGGTGGCGCACGCCTGTAATCCCAGCACTCTGGGAGGCAGAGGCAGGCGGATTTCTGAGTTCGAGGCCAGCCTGGTCTACAGAGTGAGCTCCAGGACAGCCAGGGCTATACAGGGAAACCCTGTCTCAAAAAAACCAACAAACCCGGCCCTAAAAAGGATAATAGGAGGACAACACCAATACAAGGAGGGAAACTTCACCCTGGAAAAAGCAAGATAGTAACCTTTCATCAAACCCAAAAGAAGTTAAGCATTCAAATTTAAAAAATAACGTCAAAAATGATAGGAAGTAACAATCATTATTCCTTAATATCTCTTAACATCAATGGACTTAATGCCCCAATAAAAAGACACAGACTAACTGAATGGATACGTAAACAGGACCCTACATTTTGCTGCTTACAGGAAACACACCTCAGGGTCAAAGACAAACACTACCTTAGAGTAAAAGGCTGGAAGACAATTTTACAAGCAAATGGTCTCAGGAAACAAGCTGGAGTAGCCATTTTAATATCAGATAAAATTGACTTTCAACCCAAAGTCATCAAAAGAGACCCTGAGGGACACTTCTTGCTGGTCAAAGGAAAAATACAAAAAGAAGAACTGTCAATCCTGAACATCTATGCCCCAAATGCAAGGGCACCCTCTTTCGTAAAAGAAACTTTATTAAAACTAAAAGCACACATTGCACCTAACACAATAATTGTGGGTGACTTCAACACTGCACTTTCCTCAATGGACCGAACAGGAAAACAGAAACTAAACAGGGACACAATGAAACTAATTGAAGCTTTGGACCAATTAGATTTAACAGATATATATAGAACATTCTATCCTAAAACAAAAGAATATACCTTTTTCTCAGGACCTCATGGTACCTTCTCCAAAATCGACCATATAATTGGTCACAAGACAGACCTCAACAAATATAAGAAGATAGAACTAATCCCATGCCTCCTATCTGATCACTATGGAGTAAAAGTGGTCTTCAATAGCAACAGAAACAACAGAAAACCCACATACACGTGGAAACTTAACAATACTCTACTCAATGATACCTTGGTCAAGGAAGAAATAAGGAAAGAAATTAAAGACTTTTTAGAACACAATGAAAATGAAAACACAACATACCCAAATCTATGGGACACAATGAAAGCAGTGCTAAGAGGAAAACTCATAGCCCTGAGTGCCTCCAAAAAGAAAATGGAGAGAGCATACATTACCAGCTTAATGTCACACCGGAAAGCCCTAGAACAAAAAGAAGCTACTTTGCCCAGGAGGAGTAGAAGGCAGGAAATCATCAAACTCAGGGCCGAAATCAATCAAGTAGAAACAAAGAGAACCATACAAAAAATCAACAAAACCAGGAGCTGGTTCTTTGAGAAAATCAACAAGATAGATAAACCCTTAGCCAGACTGACCAAAGGGCACAGAGAAAGTATCCAAATTAACAAACTTAGAAATGAAAAGGGAGATATAACAACGGAAACTGAGGAAATCCAAAAAATCATCAGATCCTACTACAAGAGCCTGTACTCAACACAACTGGAGAATCTGGAGGAAATGGACAATTTCCTTGACAGATACCAGATACCAAAATTAAATCAGGACCAACTAGACCATCTAAACAGTCCCATAATGCCTAAAGAAATAGAAGGAGTCATAGAAAGTCTTCCAACCAAAAAAAGCACAGGACCAGATGGCTTCAGTGCAGAATTTTACCAGACCTTCAAAGAAGAGTTAACACCAATACTCTTCAAACTATTCCACAAAATAGAAACAGAAGGAACACTACCCAATTCCTTCTATGAAGCCACAATTACGCTGATACCAAAGCCACACAAAGATCCAACAAAGAAAGAGAACTTCAGACCAATTTCCCTTATGAACATCGATGCAAAAATACTCAATAAAATTCTTGCCAACCGAATCCAAGAACACATCAAAACGATCATCCACCATGATCAAGTAGGCTTTATCCCGGGAATGCAGGGTTGGTTCAATATACGGAAATCCATCAATACAATCCACTACATAAACAAACTCAAAGAACAAAACCACATGGTCATTTCATTGGATGCTGAAAAAGCATTTGACAAAATTCAGCATCCCTTCATGCTTAAAGTCTTGGAGAGAACAGGAATTCAAGGCCCATACCTAAACATAGTAAAAGCAATATACAGCAAACCGGTAGCCAGCATCAAACTAAATGGAGAGAAACTTGAAGCAATCCCACTGAAATCAGGGACCAGACAAGGCTGCCCCCTTTCTCCTTATCTTTTCAATATTGTACTTGAGGTACTAGCTTGGGCAATTCGACAACATAAGGAGGTCAAAGGGATACAAATTGGAAAGGAAGAAGTCAAACTATCATTATTTGCAGACGACATGATCGTCTACCTAAGTGACCCAAAGAACTCCACTAGAGAGCTCCTACAGCTGATAAACAACTTCAGCAAAGTGGCAGGTTATAAAATCAACTCAAGCAAATCAGTGGCCTTCCTATTCTCAAAGGATAAGCAGGCTGAGAAAGAAATTAGGGAAATGACCCCCTTCACAATAGCCTCAAACAGTATAAAGTATCTTGGGGTGACTCTTACCAAACATGTGAAAGATCTGTATGACAAGAACTTCAAGACTCTGAAGAAGGAAATGGAAGAAGACCTCAAAAAATGGGAAAACCTCCCATGCTCATGGATCGGTAGAATCAATATAGTTAAAATGGCCATTTTGCCTAAAGCACTATACAGATTCAATGCAATACCCATCAAAATCCCAACTCAATTCTTCACAGAGTTAGAAAGAGCAATTATCAAATTCATCTGGAACAACAAAAAACCCAGGATAGCTAAAACTATTCTCAGCAACAAAAGAAAATCTGGGGGAATCAGTATCCCTGACCTCAAGCAATACTACAGAGCAATAGTGTTAAAATCTGCATGGTATTGGTACAGTGACAGACAGGAGGATCAATGGAACAGGATTGAAGATCCAGAAATGAACCCACACACCTATGGCCACTTGATCCTCGACAAAGAGGCTGAAAACATCCAATGGAAAAAAGATAGCCTTTTCAACAAATGGTGCTGGTTCAACTGGAGGTCAGCATGCAGAAGAATGCGAATTGATCCATCCTTGTCTCCTTGTACTAAGCTCAACTCCAAATGGATCAAGGACCTCCACATAAAGCCAGACACTCTGAAGCTAATAGAAAAGAAACTGGGGAAGACCCTTGAGGACATCGGTACAGGGAGAAAGTTTCTGAACAGAACACCAATAGCGTATGCTCTAAGAGCAAGAATTGACAAATGGGACCTCATAAGGTTACAGAGTTTCTGTAAGGCAAAGGACACCATCAAGAGGACAGATCGGCAACCAACAAATTGGGAAAAGATCTTCACCAATCCTACATCAGATTGAGGGCTAATATCCAATATATATAAAGAACTCAAGAAGTTAGACTCCAGAAAACCAAACAACCCTATTAAAAAATGGGGTACAGAGTTAAACAAAGAATTCTCACCTGAAGAACTTCGGATGGCGGAGAAGCACCTTAAAAAATGCTCAACTTCATTAGTCATTAGGGAAATGCAAATCAAAACAACACTAAGATTTCATCTTACACCAGTCAGAATGGCTAAGATTAAAAATTCAGGAGACAGCAGGTGTTGGAGAGGGTGTGGAGAAAGAGGAACACTCCTCCACTGCTGGTGGGGTTGCAAATTGGTACAACCACTCTGGAAATCAGTCTGGCGGTTCCTCCGAAAACTGGGCACCTCACTTCCAGAAGATCCTGCTATACCACTCCTGGGCATATACCCAGAAGACTCCCCACCATGTAATAAGGATACATGTTCTACTATGTTCATAGCAGCTCTATTTATAATTGCCAGATGTTGGAAAGAACCCAGGTATCCCTCAACAGAAGAGTGGATGCAAAAAATGTGGTATATCTACACAATGGAGTACTATTCAGCCATTAGAAACAACGAATTCATGAAATTCTTAGGCAAATGGATGGAGCTAGAGAATATCATACTCAGTGAGGTAACCCAGACTCAAAAGGTGAATCATGGTATGCACTCACTAATAAGTGGATATTAACCTAGAAAACTGGAATACCCAAAACATAATCCACACATCAAATGGGGTACAAGAAGAAAGGAGGAGTGGCCCCTGGTTCTGGAAAGACTCAGTGAAACAGTATTCAGCAAAACCAGAACGGGGAAGTGGGAAGGGGTGGGTGGGAGGACAGGGGAAGAGAAGGGGGCTTACGGGACTTTCGGGGAGTGGGGGGGGGCTAGAAAAGGGGAAATCATTTGAAATGTAAATAAATTATATCGAATAAAAAAATTAAAAAAAAAACAAAAAACAAAAAACAAAACAAAACAAAAGAATCTCAAGAACAAGCCTATACCTTCGCTACCACCTTTTAAGAAAAATACTAGCCAGCTCCAAACATCATCCAAACTATGTTTCTAATGAGAGTTGCTGTGAGCCCTCCTCCCCTGACTCCCTGCTTACAGTAAAAATATTCTAACTTCCAATATTCCCGAGGGAAGACTTTTTTCCTCACCATTTGTAAACCTACAAGACATCTATTAATACATGCTTAAACCTGTATTAAAATGTTTACTAAACTCTGTCTGCTTCATAATATGCTGTCTAGTCCTGACTTCTTTTCAAGTCAAATTCACAAATGCTGGTTTGGCCTGAGTCAATTTTCCTAAAACTCTTTGGGAATATGTTAGGGTGCTGAGGTCGACAGTGTGAAACTGCCTCCTTTACCTGTATCTCAAAACACTGACAATAAGATACTGTATAAGTTTACTTTTAAAATGTAGTTTAAAAAATAAAAATGACTAACTATAAAAGTTGAAGCTAGAGAAATGTCTCAGTGTTTAAAAGTCATATATAAGCTTTCCGTAATAAATACAGCCTAAACTAATTCACAAGAAAATAAAAATATAGAATAAATAGAGCATATTTGAGCAAGAAGTACTAAACTTAAAGCAATAACATGGGCATCTAGGAGAAGGAAATCAAGTAAAAAAAATGTGGGCAGAAGAATCAAGTTGGTCTCAGATTTATTTCTCCATAACAATGCATAGCTGGTAGTGACAAAACTACAGAATTCTAAAGCAAAGTGTGATACAAAGAATAAGGAAGTCAAAGAAATCAAACTAGGATGAACAAGATTGTGGATGAACCTTAGAACTTGTTTCTTAAATTTTTTTTCTTTTTTACATCATTTATAGTGTTAACATGTACACTGCACCATACTGTACATGTGGAAGTTAAAGGACAGCTTGCAGGACTTAGTTCTCCCTTTCTACCATATGAATTGAATTTAGGTGGTCAGGCTTCGGGACAGGAACCCTTACCCAGTGACCCATCTCTCTGGCCTGCTTCTTGTACTGCTAAAAATGAATTTTGTAATCCGAAGCACAAATAATAATTACTGAGTCCACACAAACACCCAAAACTAAAAATATTACCACAAGCCTAAAAATATACACGATTTCTCAGCAGTTAAGAATATTTATTACTTGTGAAGGTACCTAGGTTTGGTTCCAGCAACCAAATCGTGGCTCATAGTCATCTGTAACTACAATTTTCAGAGATCAGATACCCTCTTCTAGACTCTATGTGCACCAGGCATGCACAAAATATACAAAAATATATGCAGGTAAACCATACATACAAAAAAATTAAAAGGCAAATTGATACATATGTATGTGTACTTTTATATATATACATAGATTGGTTCAATCTCTGTAACTGCATGGACTGATGATTTGGTCAAGTACAAGAGTACTGTTTTTATCTAAAAATTGAATTGATGAGTACCAAAATAATTTGGCTGGATATTTTTTGGTTGAGACAAGCATGACATGAAAACTTAAGTCACATAGGTCAGAATAACAGTCACCTATACAGAAATATATCACCTTGAATAATAAAGTAAAAATACTTATATGATTAAGTAGTAATCTATTTTCATGTAACTATAGAATATTTATAAAAATACAAACAGTATACAAAACAAACACTCAAATATATGTATTCTAAAACACTGTTGAGAGAGCTAGAGCAATGACTCAGTAGGCAAAACACTCATACATATGATGTAAAATCATTCTTTTGAGAGGAGGGAGGGAGGGAGGGAGAGAGTGTGGGAAGGAGGGAGATGGAGAGAGGAGGGAGAAGGAGAGGGAGGGACGGAAGGAGGGAGGAGAGAGAGAGAGAGAGAGAGAGAGAGAGAGAGAGAGAGAGAGAGAGAGAGAGAGAGAGAGAGAGAGAATTGAGAGCTAGAGAGCTGGTTCAACACCTAAGAACACTTACTATTCTTGCAAAGGACCCAGGTTCAGTCTTAGCATCTATGTAGCAACTCACAACCACCTATAACTAAAGATCTAAGAGGTCCAATAACCTTTTCTGGCCAAGGGTGGTACACTTACAAATATCCAGGCAATATAATCATACACACACAATAAACCTATTTTAAAAAAAAAATCAAGCCGGGTGTGGTGGTACAAGCCTTTAAAGCAGAGGCAGGCAGATCTCTGAGTTCAAAGCTAGACTGTTCTACAGAGCAAGTTCCTGGACAGCCAAAGCTAGAGATTTCAACAGCCCCTACCCCTGCAAATCTTCCACTACTTCTTAGACCTAGGTGTATGGGAGAAAATAATCTTAGCTAAGCATCAGGCCATACCAGGTTCAATACAAGGCATATCAAGTAAGACAGTATTTGAACCAGCTATGATACACTCTATTATGGTTTAAAAATATATGAAACATCGTGTATGTTCACGCGTGGAGCATTTGGCCACCAGCTGGTGCTGCTGTTTTAGGAAGTTGTGAAAATTTGAGGATTGTGGCCTAACTAGCAGAAGTGGACTGGTGAGACAAGGCTTTAAAGGTGATAGTAATTTCTGGTTCTAGCACAAATGCTCTGAATCCTGATCCATTAGGCTATAAAGAGCTCCAGGAAAGTGATCTATCTTCCTGCTGCAACACTATTCCTGACCATGAAAAACTATACTTTTTAAAACCATAAGCAATTGGGTGGGTGGTAGGAGGTAGAATCTTGGTGGGGGGGGGAGGAGAAATAGAACCATGATCCAAACAAAACGAACTTTTCCTTAAGATGATTCTGTATTGATCATAGCCACAAAGAAAGTAATGAATATACAGATGCATATTGATTCACTTTCTGGTATATCCCTCTATCATGCTTTAAATTCATTTTCAAATCTTTTCCATCTAAGGTGATGGAAATAATATACTTCTGTGATCCGAATCATGACTGACTTTATCCCTTATTCACTTTCTAGTAATAAAAGGGAGAGTTCTGACCATTCAGAAATGGTATACATGCAATCAATATAATCTTTACTGAAAGGTATTCTGGGCCTTTTCACCATTAAGAAGCTTTGAAGAAAATAAGACATTATATAAAAACAATGAGTATAGGCAGGAGGCCTAGGAAAGCACATGAAACAAAATAAAAGAGCAAAAGGGAATGAGGGGATGAAAATATATGTGGCCATTATGGACGAAGTATGGAGGTTCTTTATAACCTCAAAAACTAGGACTGTCCTATCCAGCTACATCAATCCTATGTATATACCCAAAAGAATCCAAAAACAGCATCACCACAAAAGGTACCTGCGCGCACAATACTTACTGCAATTCTATTCACTATTAAAGATACAAGTCAGCTTAAATGTCCATCAATAGATGAAGACAAATAAAATGTAATTATGTCTACAAAATGGAATTTTATTCAGCTATAAAGGATACAATGGCTTAAAGGGCAAAGTACTTGTCATACAAGACCAACAGCAAATTTAATAAGCAGAATCAACATGAAAGTGAAAGAAGAAAAACAACTTGACAAACTTGTTCTCTGACTTCTACAGGCACTCTGTAGTACAACTGTGCAAACACTTACTCATAAAATATCACAGTTTCAAAAAAGTAATAATTTAACATTTTAAAAAAGGAGTGAAATATGTAACTTGCAAGATAATAAATGGAAATAGAACCCATCATATGTTGAGTGAAATAAGCTAAACTAAGATAAATATTTAATGTTTTGTCTTATAAATCTCTCAAGACTATATTATGCATGTATATGTGCACATAAGTATATTTGCATGTGTTTGTATATCATGAATATAGAAGGAATACTATTTGAGAAGTGGAAGGAAACAAGCAGTAGGGGAGAGGAAAGAGAACAATAGAAGTGGTCATAGTGCAAGTGCGAAAACCAAAACAACTTAACAATGAACAAAGCCATAAAAAAAAGCACACATTAAGATTGTTTTCATGGGACTGGAGAGATGGCTCAGCAGTTAAGAGCATTGACTGCTCTTCCAAAGGTCCTGAGTTCAAATTCCAGCAACCACAAGGTGGTTCCCAACCATCTGTAATGAAATCTGATGCCCTCTCTTCTAGTGTGTATGAAGACAGCTATAGTGTACTTAGATATAATAAATAAATCTTTTTTTTTTTAAGAAAAGATTGCTTTTATGTTAGCTCAGTGGGCTCATGCTAACATACATAAAGGCAAAACACACATACACATAAATTTAAGCCAAAAAAAAAAAAAACCCTCAGCTGGGAGGTAGGGATGCAAACCTCTATTTGCAGTACTTGGGAGGCAAAAACAGGCCTATATCTTGAGTTCCAGGCCAGCCTGGTCTACAGAGGGAGTACCAGGACAACCAGGGCTACACAGAGAAACGAACACTGTCTTGGGGGTAGGGGAAAGGAGATTGTTTCTATGCAACAGAAAAGTGAAGGTGAAGATGATTTACACGTTTTCTGAAAACAAGTGGTAATTTGCCCCACAGATTTATAGACACAATCAATATGGACACTGCTGAGCACTGCATGAAGAACAGTTGTTCAGTATCTTCATAGTTCTAAAAGACAAAAGATAAGTTGCAAAGCAAGCCATGAATTATTTGAGAAGATTAAAAACTATACCTGGAGGCTAAGAGGATGGTTCCACACTTGACTTATAAGCACCAGAACCTAAGTTTGATCCCAGAACCCACAAAGAATTACCAGGGTTACAAAGGGCACATAGTTAGTTGTAATCCTAGTCTTGAAGAGGCCAAAACTAGAGAATCCCTGTGGCTCTCTGATCACCTATCTCAAAGGAAATAGAAAGTGTCCTGAAGACAACATATAAGGTTGTTCTCTGGCCTTCACATGCACACATATGCACTGGCATGTTATGTGTACATACACATATACACTTTTTTTAAAATAAAAAAAAATATTTTTTGAGACAGGGTCTCTGGCTGGCCTTGAACTCAAGAGATCCACCAGCCTCTGCCCCTGAAATGTTGGGATTAAAAGGATATACCATCATCCCCAGCCTTAAGATATTTTTAAAATAATCCATAAGGGGGACTGGACAGATGGCACATTGGTCCTTGCTGCTCTTGCATAGTATACAGCACACACATGGAAGCTCACAGTCACTTGCAACTCCAATTCAAGGGAACCTAATGCTCTTTTCTGGCTTTCTTAAGACACTAGGCCTACACATGGTATGTATGTATACATATATACACACATACATGCAGGCAAACCCTCATTGATAACAAATAATTCTTAATATATAATTAACTTTTAGAAACCTACAGGTAAACACTGTAGCACAGAAAGACCTATAATTCCAGCAACTAGCAAGCCTGATGGAGAATACCTAGGGTTCAAATCCAATCTGGGCTACAGAGTGAATTCAAAACCAGTTTTGGCGTTAGAAAAGAGGAGGAAGGAAGGAAGGAAGGAAGGAAGGAAGGAAGGAAGGAAGGAAGGAAGGAAGGAAGGAAGGAAGGAAGGAAGGAAGGAAGGAAGGAAGGAAGGAAGGAAAAGAAAAGAAAGAGAGAGAGAGAAAGAAAGAAAGAAAGAAACAAGGAAACAAAGAAACAAAGAAAGAAAAAAAGAAAGAAACAAAGAAACAAAGAAAGAAAGGGGAAAGACAGAATGCCCCTCTAGCTCTTGCAAACTTGCCTAGCATGTTTAAGGACATAGGTTCAACCCCTGGTACCACAAAGCAAACAAATCTACAAGAATATTTAAAAGTCAGTGATAAAGCAGTTTATACAGTTAGCACAACTGTAATAGACTTCCTAGCTAACTATAGAAAACAATTATTAAACATGAAAATATTTAAAAAATAAATTTCGGGAACCTGGAGAGATGGTTCAGCAGTTAAGAGCACTGACTGCTCTTCCAGAGGTCCTGAGTTCAATTCCCAGCAACCACAGGGTGGCTTACAACCATGTGCAATTGGATCTGATACCCCCTTCTGGTGTGTCTGAAGACAGCTACAATGTGCTCATATATTAATTAGGTAATTAATTAATAAGTCTATCTTTAAAAAAAAAAAGGTGAATTTGAAGTAGTGAGATGGCTCAGTAGACTGCCACCAAGTCTGATGATCTGAATTCAAGCCCTGAAACCATTACATGGTAGAAGGAAGAGTACCAATTTCTACAAGTTGTCCTCTAACCTCCACATGAGCACATTAAACACACAATAAACACATTGGGGTGGTTTAAACTAAAATGTCCCCAACAGGCTCATGTATTTGAATACTTGGTCACCAGCTGTTGTTGCCATTTTGAAGATGTTATGAAAACTTTATGAGATTTGACTTTGCTAAAAGAAGTCTATCACTAAGAGATAATTCCTATTTTGGCCATGTGCTGCTATGTTCCACAGCCCCACACCCTTGACATTATATTCTTCTGGAACCACAGTCAAAATAAATTCTTCTCTAAGTTGCATTTGGCCAAGGTATTTTATCACAGCGAAAGAAAACTAATACATGGATAAATATAACAAAAAAATTTAAATGAATTTACAATCCCAACCAAAAATTTACAAAGTCTTCTAGTGGAAACACATGTGGAAATAAACATAGTCTAAGAATTTGAATAGGCCACCATAAACCAAGTTAGAGTAAGAAAGGAAAAAACTTGCACAACTTTTTTAAAAAGTAAAGGACTTTCTGTGCCTCTATTCTCTCATGGGGTGTAACCAAATTTCTTTGACAAACCAAACCCGTCCTCTAAGATTTTACTGTATCTCAATCCTATTCATCCTCTACTGATCTGGACTCCTGACATTCTCACGTTGCCTCACAGTTTCTTCCATCATTAAACCCTTCCAAATTGGAGGGCAACTCTTCAAGACATGGAATGAGACAAAAGAAAGTGAAACCATATGATTTAAGACAGGACATTTATAGAGAAGTTAAACATTGTATGCAGCAAGGACACTCCTTAAATTGTGGGAGTAAACTACTCAAAACACCTTCAAGAAGTCCTTGAAACTCATTAGATTCACTAGGCTCCTCTTTTCCCAAGCATATGCATAATGTAAAGACTGCTGAGAGTTACTCTCACACATTCTGAGTTACCTAGAAGAGGCAGACACCAGCTAAAATGAATGCCCCCGGGGGAGGGGGACGACGACTAGAAAGGACACCCCCAAATTGCTGAACTGCTATCAGGTTATAAAATGAAGCCCAGGTTTACAATTTTCATGAGCTGTCACCCGTCTGGGTGGCTTTACTGATATAGTGTCTTCTGAGTCATTTCTGCTTTATCACTGACTTTTAATTTAAATATTCTTGTAGGTTTGTTTGCTTTGTGGTCACTTTTGAGCCCCCCATAAAATTTTTTTTTAAAAGCTAGGGTGGTGGTTCATGCCTGTAATCTCAGCACTCAGGAGGCTAAGACAGAAAGATCTCCAAGCCAAAGCTGAGAGCTACAAATTAAGTTTTGGGCCAGCCTAAGCAAAGACTTTCTTTATATTTATGTGAATATATCTATGTGAGTTCCTCCTGTAGCTTCTATGGCACTTCTCCCTATGTAAAATGTTCTTTTTTTTAAGATTTATTTATTTATTATATGTAAGTACACTGTAGCTGTCTTCAGAAGACACTCCAGAAGAGGGCATTGAATCCCATTACAGATGGTTGTGAACCACCATGTGGGTGCTGGTATTTGAACTCAGGGCCTCTGGAACAGCAGTCAGTGTTCTTAACCACTGAGCCATCTCACCAGTCCCAGAAAGGTTCATTTTAATCTCATTGATAAAGACATTGAAAACAGAAATAACTTCACATGGATACAAACATTAAATTCCCCTAACCTGCAAGTCATTCTTTACAGAGTGGGGAAATCAAAGCTTCCATTAGAATAATGGTGATTACTCTGGCTGTCCTGCTAAGAAACAAAGCTAGAGTATTACAATGCTGAGCAAACTTAGAAACACATTTTATAAATTAATTTTTAAATAAAAGTAAATACATATTTTTAAGTAAACAAGTAAATTATAGGATACTCTTTCAACATATTTGGGTATCTATTAAAAGTACTTTAATACCTTGTGTGTATTGTTTAAAAGCCTTCCCTGAATTGAATGATTCAGTAAGCATGATAATGGTAAGTGTGCAGTGACCTAACAAATATTAACTAACAAAAAATATACAACAATGTCTCAGATCCTGTTCTAAATTCATTGTCCTGTTCCCTGACCATAAGAGGTGAGGTGAAAAAAACAGAAGCAAAGGAAGCCGACCTGTAAAACCTTTCTAAAGCAATCAAAACTTTTAAAGCCTATCTTCTTGACTTAGAAATGGCTATTCCTAGAAGAGAAATAACTGGAACATAAAAATATTTTCGCTGGAAAAATTCAATAATAATTCAAGTAATTTTAATTACAACTTTAAAAACTCAAAATGAAAGAAATATTATAGTACCAGGATATGAAAAAAAAATTACATACCTATTTAGTATACTTTGAAAGAGTAGATGCTGACATGAGAAAATTTAGTTGTTTGAAGAATGAAATATGGCAAATATATCATCTATCTCTTTAAAAAACAGAAAGTGGGGTTGCAGAGATGGCTCAGTTGTCAAGATCACTTGTTGCTCTTGCAGAGAACCTGGGTTCAGTTCCCAGCATTGGCATAGTGGCTAACAAGCATCTGTAACTTCAACTCCAGGTCATCTGACAGCCTCTTCTGACTTACTTGAACTCCAGGCACACAGGTGTACAGACATACATTCAGGCAAAGCATTCATGTATGTAAAATAACAAATCTTCAAAACATTTTAATAGCAAAACAAAAACTAAATTCTTCAAGTGTATACATATAAAAAAAACCCTTTTGACCTAATATTCTAGTCTATTATTCAAGAGTTCCAAAGTGCCAATATGAACCTAAGCCAATAAAAATTCTTAAATTTTTTTCAAAAACTACATAGTTTGCCCATGGTTCTGAAGGATGGAGACAGATAGAAGAACATGAACTGGTCAGCAAAGTGTAGGGAGCAAAATACTCACAGAGGGGCTGAGGCGAAGGAGGAAGGCTAAATCTTCTGGGCAGAACCCCAGAGAGGAGCCAAGTCAGTGACCGATGAACGAGGAAGGTCAGTAGTGAGAAGTGGGACTGAAAACATCTGTCATAGCAAGAAGTCAAGAGAGAATGTCTAAAGTTGATAAACCAAAAACACAGACACTATAGACATATCATTTAGAAGCATGGAGTTAAATCCCCAGGAAATCTGAACCAAAAATATTTTATGAAAGCAGTTGTCTCTAGGGAGCAGCAACAACTCTTTAGTAGCAGTTTATTAGTAGAATTTTAGGTATTTAATTTTTAGCTTTTATTATTTGTAATTTACATTTTATTCATTTTGTCTGAATATACAACCAAAATTTTACTTATTAAGTCAGGGCTATAACTTATTTGACAGTGTTAGTCACCGACAAGATGTGGAATCAAACAAATCTACCGTAATTTGACCAGAATTCCTTTCTCCTAACAGAAACAAAAAATAGTATTGTTAGTAAATGTATCGTTTCAGTTATAAAACATTTGCTTATATGTGTATATATGTGTATACTAAAATGCTAGCCAAAATACCTTGCTGTTATTTTGTTTTGTTTATTTTATGAGACAGGGTGTCTGTGTGTATCTCTGGCTGTTCTAGAACTTGTTCTACAGACCAAGCTGACCTCAAACCCAGAGATCTGCCTATCTCTGCTTTCCCGAGTGCTGGGAAGACTTCCACTTCCACCTAGCCTACCTTACTGTTTCTATGATCAATTTAGCAGCCAGAGAAACCCCTATAAACCTAAATCATGTTGCTGTTCATATGGAAGCCTAATCTCACTTGGTGAGGGCCTTAAAAAGTCCTTCAGAATTTACCAGTATCTCACTCCCACCTTCTGTCTCTGGGTTCAGCTACTCTATCATTTTCCTGCAACATTCTAATCTATATCCCCGTTGCAGATGCTGCACTTGTGGTACCCTTCACACATTCACATTCACTCCCTCACCAAGCATTCTTAAATGTCACCCTAACTTTAATTATGACTCCCATGTTCTTAGGAAATGTAAACTTTTCCTTTCCACTTAGTATTCTACTACATTTTATTAATTGTGTTTAACTCCTTTACTTCACCTAGAATGCTAGTTTGAAGGAACATGAATTTTTGTTTATTAAAGCCCCAGGATCTATTATCTATGGCAATAAGTGTTTGACAAGCTAATGGTTGGTTAAAAACAAAACAAACAAACAAAGAAACAAAAAAAAAAAACCCCAGAAACATCACAGGAAGCAGTCACAATATTGATAATTAAGTAAAATAGTTTAGAATCCTTAAGAAATTCTGAGACGTATATTTGCACCTCAGGGGGAAGAAGACAGACAGAGAAAATTAACACAAACTTGCTCATGAGAGAGCCTGTTCCATTAACAAGTGAAATGGCCTTTTTTATTCAAAGTCAGAGTAATAATCTCACACATTAACAACAACTAGTCACAGTCCCATTGTCCACTACAGCCTTCAAGTCTGAATAAAGATCAGGAGCACATTGTTCACCATCTTCAGTTCCCCACCCAGAACAAACACAAAGAACAAATTGGTACTCTGGAGAAATTCTTACAAAAGAACTTTTCATTGTGGTACACATGAATGATAGAGAATACATCAGTCATAACATCAAAGAATTTCATCTATTCTGCATGGTAACTTACTCAATAAAAAATAACCTTTATAGACTTTTAATGACTATAAGTAAAAAGTAATTAATCATAAGTAAAAAATAATTAATCATCCTTTATTGATACACAGAAACATACACAACAAACAGAATTCTACTATGCGCAAGCAGTTTATACATCTTCAGAAAGAATTATGATTGAGCTTTTACCAAATCTCAAGTCATTAACAAAACACAAAATCTGACAAAAAGACTTAATCAAAATCATTTGTTTTTGTGTTCACAGAGAATAGATTTTGACATGGCTACTCTATAACTGTTTTGAACCCATCTTCTCAAAAACAACATAGCTTCACCTTTTGACATTCCAAGTACTAAAAGCATTTGTAAATAGAAGGTAAACTGAAAAGCCTGCTCACAGACATACATAACAAAACTGAATGAAGTGGTGAAGCCACTATCAAAATGAAACTAACAAACAAAGCAAATCCACATTATAAGTAGTAGTCCTAATACTGAAGAGAACAAACTTAGTAAAGATTATCAAGAAAATAACATATCAGAACAGAACAAAGGAAGCATTTAGTAAATAATGAAATGGAGCCGGAAATGAAGATGGGCAATTATATAACTAATGCTTAAGAAAGAATTCCAAAAATTAAAGCATATAAGATATCTAAGAAATTTTCCTGAACCCACTGATCGAGATGGCTTACCACTAACAGGAAAAATGTAATAGAGAATCACACCAAGAGCGAGATACAGTCTAATAAAGTTACTGAACTTCAAGGATAAAGAAAGAAATCTGCCAATACCCAGGCAGAAGTAGGTCACCTACAAAGGGGAAAAAAAAAAGTCAGACTGGTCCCAGACTTCACTATAGTAACCCTATAGGCCAATAGATAGGGGAACAGTCTGTTGGGTTTTAAGGAAAAAGAAGTGTAGCTCCAATTCTGACTTTTAATTTAAATATTAAAATATTGTCAGACAAAACATCCTTTCACTTGAAAGCCATGAATAGTACTTCAAAGCTAAGAATGCTGAGAATATTGCCTTCAGGCAACCGCTCTCAGAAAAGATACTTGATAAATATAATAGACTGAAGTGTATTAAAGCTTCGGCAGTTTTACTGTACAGGTCAAGTACAAACAGCAAAGGACCATCATTCTAAAATGCACTCAATTTCACGTTTTAGCTTATTTGAAATCAGCATCCATATTACAACTGATGATGTCGTGGTTTGACAACATTTATCCATGTTAGCAGTTTATTACATGTTGGCTTTATTAAAGGAAAATAAAACATTAAAAAATTGATGGTATCCTAAACAAAATGAAATAAAATATTATTGTAAGATGAGAAGAACAATGAGAGCAAATTAAAAAGTAATTTTAAAAGATGATAAAAAACCAGGCAGAAACACAAGCAACAACAACAAAAAATGACTAATATTACAGAAGTAAACCCACATTATGTGAACAAGTAAAAGCATTTTAAATTGGGTCCCCCCCAACGCCCCCCCCCAAAAAAAAACCAAAAAAAAAACTAATCCTGATCCATCTACATGGATCCATATACAGGGTCTACATGAGACAAACCTAAAAGGGTGACTTTGAGAAGTTAAAAGTAACAGTTAGACAAAAAATGTATCAGGCAGATATAAACATTTTTAAAACTCATTAAAGAAAAAAACAATGAAACATTGAGAGCCAAAAGACAGAGTCACTTTTTCTAGTGATCAAACTCCAGCCAGACATCGTGACCAACACCTCTTATCCCAGACTTCTAGAAGGTAGAAGGAAATAGATTCAGAGTTCAAGGCCAGCCAGGGATACAACATGGTAAAACTTCCAACATTTTTTAAGACCCACAATCTAAGTCCTTTCAACTGATCATAAATTAAAATTAAGTACTGAGCATTCAATTAAATGTTAGAAAATAAAAAGGCTAAAAAACAGAATAAAGGAATTTCAAGATGTCTTAAATTACTTAGAGAACAGATGCCTCCATAATTTTAACTCTCACTGGAGCTGAAGCCAGTGAGAAGTCTAGGCAGGTAAGGGTGTTTTGTTGCTAAACTTTGGGACTTGAGTTCAAAACCGAGAACTGATTTCCACTACACATGTACCCATGGTACACATAAGCTCACATACACACAAACCTACACAAAATAAATGTGTAATTAAAAGCAACATGTGACAGCACACACCGTGAATCCTAGTGCTCTGGAGGCATAAGTAGGCTGATCTCTTTGGGGCCATCTCAGTCTAACAAAGGAAATACCAGGCCAGCCAAGCCTACATAGTTAAGACTCAGTGTTTCAAAACAATAAAGGAGCTATATTTGATGGCTCAATATTTGAGATGGCTCAATATTTGAGAGCACTGGTTTTTCTTCCATAGGACCCAGGTTTAATTCCCAGCACCCACACGGTTGTCTGCAGTTCCAGTTTCCAGAGAATATGACACTCTCACACAGGCATACATGCAGGGGGAAAAATCTAGGCGAGGTGGTACACACCCTTGATCCCAGCACTCAGGAGGAAGAGACAGGTAGATCTCTGAGTTAGAAGCCAGCCTGGTCTTGAGTAAATTCCAGGACAGCCAGAACAACTCAGAGAAATCCTGTCTCAAAAAAATAAGTGTTTTTTTTTTTTTTTTTTTTTTAAGTTAAAGTTCATCATTAGCTACATAGTGGGTTGAAAGTCAGTCTGAGCTATATGAGACCCTATTTCATATATTGATAAATAGAAAATACAAATATCAACTTATTTCCCCATCAGTTTGATATTGTAAGGGTGGAGTGTTTACTGAATCATGAGAGCTAGAAGTTCAGATCATAGTTACCCACATAACAAGCCAGGTATCCTGCACACACATGTAACTTACCCCAGCTTCAAAAGAATCACTGAAGCTTACTGACTTACACCCTGGCCAAAAAAACATGAGCTCTAAGTCCAAGGCCTTTTTGGAATAAGTGTGGTCTCGTTAGAGGAGTGTGTCACTAGGGCTTTGGCTTTGAAGTTTCAAATGCTCAGACAAGACTCAGTGTTTTTCTCTTTCTGCTGCCTGCCAATCCACATGTAGAACTCTCAACAACTCTTAACACTATGTCTACTTGCCTGCCTGCAATCATGCGTCCCAACATGACAATAGACTAAACAAGCTCCAATTAAATGCTTTTTTTTTTTTTATAAAGAGTTGTCATGGTAATGGTATTTCTTCACAGCAACAGAAAACTGACACAGGCATACAATGACAGACACACACACACACACACACACCCCTCTTTAAAAATTCTGTGAGTAGAATAGGTAAACAGTGTGTAAGAGCATCTGATGCGCAAACATGAGAACCGATGTTTAAGTCCCCAACACCAACAAAAAAGCCAGGCAAGAGCCAAATGTATCTGAAACCTGAGTGTGGAGTAGAGACAGATGGGTCCAAGAAGCAAGCTGGCCAGATAGCCTAGGCAAAAGAAGAGGTTTGTTGGGCTGGGTAGCACACATCTTTAATTGTAGCACAGCAAAGACAGGCAGCTAGCTATTTGTAAAAATCTAGACCAACCTGGTCTGCACAGAAAGTTTCAGCTAAGTGAGGGCTACATGGTAAGAACCTGTCCCCTCGCATCATAAGAAAGAGAGGGGGGTAAGGAGGGAAGGAGGGAGGGAAGAGAACAAAAGAAAAAGAAAGAGAAAGAAAAAGAAAAAGAAAGAAAAAAACCTCTTCATGCCTGTGGTACATTTTCACTTTGCTATTTGGTCCTTGTGCTGATTAAGTTTTAAAAAAAATTATTTTAAAACTTTCTTTCTTTAAGGACTGTCTTAAAGTTTGGTTTGATACTGCAATTTTTTTGAGGAAAATATTTGCTTTGATTCACATAGTTCGAAGGCATAACATCCATTAAGATTAAAAAAAAAAAGTCAGTGGCAAGAATCTAAGGTGAGGAAGACACAGTGGCAAGAATCTAAGGCAACTGGTCATACACACAGTGTCTACCACAGTCAAGAAATAGAACAGAGAAACATTAATGCTATAGTTCCTACAATTCTTTAATAAAATTTTTATTCACAGTATTTCCTTCTATACTTAAACTTTTTACAGTCTATGTTCCTGAGCTTTTCAAGCATGTTCTCTTCCATAATTTTATTAAAGTACATTTTATATATGTTTGTGCTTCACTTTCCCCTTTTCCTTTACATAAACCATAAAATTTTTTTGAGACAATGTTACTGAACACTCCTGGCTAGCTTGAACCTTGAAATGTAGACCATTTCCTTCTGCCTTTCAAGTGCTGGTTAACTTACAAACTTGTAAGAACTCATTGGGGGATTGAGATATATACGCTGCTTTGAAAATTTTCCTTTATTTGTATTTAATTTTAACTTGAACTATTTATATCCTGTACAGACAGATACTACTCTTTCCTATCTAAAAGAGCACACTGTTAACTGAAATATTGCCTACAAATGTAGTCTCCTCATTAATATTGGCATTGTAATTTTTTGTCTTCCTTACAGCCCTTCCCTTATATCAATGTTTTTGTAGACTACAGGATCCATTTAACTCATTTACAATAAATACTGTTTTTCAAATGTTGACTATTTTATTAACAAATGAAGTATTTTGGAAAGCATTAATTCATTAAAATAATTTAGTTCTGTGGGTATACTTAAAATACTATATTTTACTAAAGATTGTTTGCTTAAATTATTTATGTTTACTTGTGTCCACCTGTGAACATGCAACTTTGAGTGTGTAGAGGTCAGAGGACAACTTGTGGAAGTTAGTTCCCTCCTTCTACCATGAAGGTTCGAACAAGCTATGCTTTAAACTCTATAAGGCTTGGCGACAAGTAAGTGCCTTTATCTACTGATCCATTGGTCCCTCAAATAGCATTTCACATATCTTTAACTACTTTTAAGTTATTAGCCTTTGATTCAAATCCAATTCTTCTCTAATTGTCCTCTTTATGTTTCCAACCTCTCTGTGGTTTTTTTTGTTTGTTTGTTTGTTTGTTTTGTTTTTTTGTTTTTTGATTTTTTTGTTTGTTTGTTTTTGGATTTGGTTTTTTTGAGACAGGGTTTCTCTGTATAGCCCTGGCTGTCCTAGAACTCACTTTGTAGACCAGGCTGGCCTTGAACTCAGAAATCCGCCTGCCTCTGCCTCCTGGAGTGCTGGGATTATAAGCATGCGCCACCACTGCCCGGCTATTCTCTGTGTTCTTTAAAGAGGTTTTGACCCTAGATCTTCTTTACAAATCTACCTTAGACCTATCACTTCTTTCCCAATAACCCAACAGAAACCTCACTAAGATCTATCTGATTCTCCTTTAACCACTATCTCTCTAAAATATGTCCTGAGCTTATACACTAAACTGATACTGAGTTTAACTTTCTACATGTTTTAAAAAAGACATTTAAAATTTTTATGTGTAAGAGTGTTTTGCCTGCATGTATGTCGGAATAACACATGCTTATCTGGTACCAGAGGAGCCCAGAAAAGGGTGTCAGATCCCTTGGGACCAGACTTACAGTCAATTGTGAGCTATCCTGTATGTAGGTGGTACTGAGAATGAGGGTAAGTCATCTGGAAGAACAGTCAGTGCTCTGAACAACTGAGCCATCTCTCCAGTCTCTTAAAAAAACTTATTTTTATGATGTTTAATTATGGGAATGGAGTGAGAGGTATAAGTGCAAGTCCCCAGAGAGTCTAGAAGAAACTATCAAATCCCCTCAATCTAGACTTACAGGCAATTATAAGCCATCTCATGTGGGTGTTGGCAAACTGAATTCCAGTCCTCTGAAATAGTAAGCACTCATAACTGCTGAGCCAAGTATCCAGTCCCTAATTTTCCGTATCCTAGTTTAAAATAGGAATGAGTGCACATATTCAAAGTCAGGGAGACTCTAGATAGACTTCCCAAGTATTTCCTGTTTCCAACTCTACAAAACGTATGTGACCTGCTCCAGCTTTACAATCAATCCTACAACTATAATTACAACTTTTTTGTTGGTGGTGGTATTGTTTTTGTTTTTGGACTTGGGGTTTTTGAGACAGGGTTTCTCTGTATAGCCCTGACTGTCCTGGAACTCACTCTGTAGACCAGGCTGGCCTCGAACTCAGAAATCCACCTGCCTCTGCCTCCCAGAGTGCTGGGATTACAGGCGTGCACCACACCGCCCGGCTTATAATTAACTCAACTTATTTGTAATTTCTCTACTACTTCTTTCTATTCAATACTGATAAAGAATTCAACTTTCTATTACACAGTTACAATTTCACTATAAGAACCTTTATCTAGATATTGAACACTAAACATCCTTTAAGGCCTTAAAAATCATCTGTTTCAGATTAAAACTATAAAACTCTTTGTCTTTCTGGGATATGCTTTAATAGTCTAGGTAGGTGGAACCTGTGGAGGGTAACACCTTGGGAAAGAAAAGATGACTTACCTACAAGTTTTGAACTCATTTACCTAACTTGAATGAATACCCAGTATTTCTGGAGTATTACAAGGGTGAGTAAAATAAACTAGCTATAGGAATCACATTGTAACTTCACAAGCAATACATAAAAAACGTGCACAATTTAAAAACCAATTCTTACAGTTATCTCTCCAAGTGATAGCTGTAGTAACTGAAGAAATCACTAAGTAATTAATTCTGTGTTCAATAATGACTTTACAAATATTAACAAAGAGGAAGAATGGCTCAGCAGTAAAGAGCAGCAAGTGCCTTATTCTGACCGCTGTGGATGGGCAAACACACAAAAATATAAATATTTTAAAATGTATTTGTATTATTCTTATTTATGTACATGACCAAGACATGTATATGCAGGTATCCAAGGAGCAGAGAGGAAGGTGCCAGATCTCTTAGGACTGAGTTACAGACAGTTCTGAACTGCCTGGCCCTGGTACTGGAGTGCAAAAGAAGCAAGTCCTCTTAATTATTTAGTCATCTCCCTAGCCCCATAAAAATAAATCTTGGGGGAAAAGCAAATATTGACTAATTCTCATGAAAAGTCTCTATTATTGTCCTAAACGGTTTCCACATTCTACACATTTAATCTTCCTGAGTCTCATATACTAACTACACCACCATCTTTCTGTTTCAGATGAACTGATCATACTTAAACTGATCATAGCTAAATAAAGCTTTCAACACAGGCAGTGATTAGAATCCCATCTTAAATTTTCTCAAAACAACAACAACAACAACAACAACAACAACAACAACAACAAAAACACTTCCAGTTCCCTCCTGTGTCAACCATTCCTTCTCCACTAAATTCAATCTCAATATTAAATATGCTAACAATTCTGCAATTTTACCAAAACAAAAATAAAACACCCTAACTTCAGGTGCTTCCTTTTGCCCTTTGAGGTACAATTTAAACAGTTGTTTTCATTTCCTATACTCACTTTCCTTTCATTCTCCCAAGCTCAGACCAAGCTTTGGCCCACTTCACTTAAACTGCCACCCTCAAAGTAACATTCATCTCCAGTGGCAACCTCATCCCTACCTTACCTGACCTCTATATGAAACTTCCTTTGCTTGTCTTACAAACCAACCAAATTTGATTTTGGTTTGTTTTCCTCACTCTTTTCCTATCCTCCATCAGTTCCTGTGACTCTTAAAAAACTAGTGCACAAAGATTTAAGTTCTTTGTATCTATTACTTATTTCCTTATTGAACCATTTAGCCTCAAGAGGAGAGAGAGAGAGAGAGAGAGAGAGAGAGAGAGAGAGAGAGAGAGAGAGAGAGAGAGAGAGAGAGAGAGAGAGAGAGAAGCCAACATTCACCCCACTAATACCAAGACCCCATGTGCCCCAGGCAATGTAAGTCCCTCTGCCCACTTCAGAGCTTCTGTGCTGGTTCTTCTCTCCACCTAGAAAGCTAGTCCCTCAGACAACCCCCAACCCATCCACATCACCAATCTTCTCACTCATCACTAATAGGTTAGAATTCCTAACTTAGGGCTGGAGAGATGGTTCAGTGGTTAAGAGCACTGACTGCTCTTCCAAAGGTCCTGAGTTCAAATCCCAGCAACCACATGGTGACTCACAACCATCCGTAACGAGATCTGACGCCCTCTTCTGGAGTGTTTGAAAACAGCTAGTGTACTTACATATAATAATAAATAAATCTTAAAAAAAAAAAAGAATTTCTAACTTAATTGTCTAGCTCATTATCTCTCTTATGCTAGCAAGAATTTTATGCTGTTCATTCTTTGACTTACTTTATGTTGCTATTCTGGGAAGTATGCACTCAAATTATTTGGTAAATTTGGAATTAAATCTAAAGCTTTCATTTTATATATCAGAAGTTTAATGCTAGCAAGTCTAAATTTTACATGATCCTATGACTTAAAATATTGAGACTATAACAAGGGCAAGCCCTCTTGGCCTACATAGGAAAAAGAGATAATTTTACTACTGTTTTTCAAACTTTTATTTTTGCAGGTGGAGACGGGGATCCCACTAGTAAATTTCTCTTCAACTGCAACAGATAGCCTTTTGTTGCTAGAGTAGCTACCTCTGGGGGGGAAAATGATTATTAGTATTTAAAAAAAAAACTAGGGAAAACAAATGTTAAAACTCCACTGGGTTTCTAAAATAACAGTAATGCTTTAAGACGGGGCCAAGTCACTATTCAAAAGTAAATTAGATTTGTTAATGTGAGGAATTAATAAGAAAGAACAAATATAACAAGAAACCCAATCAAGAAATATTTTCTTTTTTTTGGGGGGGGGGTCGGTCTTTTTCAAGACAGAGTTTCTCTGTATAGCCCTGGCTGTCTTGGCACTCACTCTGTAGACCAGGCTGGCCTCGATCTCAGAAATCCACCTGCCTCTGCCTTCCAAGTGCTGGGATTAAAGGTGTGCGCCATCACCACCATATTTTCTTAATTTCTTAAATCAATTAGTGTCTGTGTGTGTGTGTGTGTGTGTGTGTGTGTGTGTGTATGTGTATGTGAGTGAATGCCACTAGAAAAGGAATTTTTTTTGCAATATAAAGTGCATACTACATGAGTCCTTTTCCTTTTTCACACTTTCACAAATTGAGTTCATTCCTAACCATACATCTAAATAACCTAAGCATATGATTTTCCTTTCCTAATTTTTTGTTTTTCAAGATAGGGTTTCTCTGTGTATCCCAGTCTGTCCTAGAACTTGCCCTGTAAAGCAGGCTGTCCTTGAACTCAGAAATCTGTCTGCTTCTGCCTTACCACCACCCAGTAACAGCTTTTTATTAATGTAAAAGAAAGAAAGAGAGAGAGCGAGCAAAACAACAACAACAAAAAAACAGGACTAGAGAAATGGCTCAGAGGTTAAGAGCACTGACTGCTCTTGCAGAGGTCCTGAGTTCAATTCCCAGCAACCACTGTGGCTCACAACCATCTGTTATGGGATCCAATGCCCCTTTCTGGTGTGTCTGAAGACAGCTACAGCGTACTTATATAAAAAACAAACATACAAACTTTTTGCTCAAATGAAGTACTTGGCAGGTCTTCTTTATGAGTTGCCAGCATCGCAGCTCTTAGTAAAGGGTCATTTGAACACAGGGATAAGGAAGCATTACAACTTAAGTGACTCCAGGCTACAGTATGAATACACCAAATAAAAAGATGGTTTGTATTATGGGTAAGTAGAACAGGACAATTTGGGAGTTCATCCTAATATTCAGAAAGGTGTACAATTTAAAACTCAAAAATAGTCTACTCTGGAATTGTCCATTAACTTTCACATATTGAGGTTTATTTCAGGTAAATGCAACATCTGAAAGCAATGTGATGCTTCAGACTATTACATGATTCCGATCTTAGTTCAGAATCCCAGCACTCAATGTAACACCCGGGTGTGGCAGTATACTCCTGCAATCTCTGTACAAATAGAAACAGTAGAATCCCTGTAGTTGCTGGGCAGCTTTTCTAGCTAATCATAATCAGCAAGTTCCAGGTTCAGTGGAAAATACCATCTTAAAAATAAAAAAAATAGTAGAAAAAAATTTTAAAAGCTGGATATAGTGGTACATGCCTTTAATCCCAGCACTTGGTTCACTGAGGCAGTTGGGTCTCTTGAGTTCAAGACTAGGCTGGTTTACAACAAAGAAATGAAGGTCCAGGTCAGTAGGGGCTACAGAGAATTCCTGCCTCCTCCAAAAAAAGGAGGAGGAGGAAAAGAATCAACAAAAAAAGAAAGTGGGAGAGAAAATTAGAATTAGGAGTACTGGCTACTCTATCAGGGAACCTAGGTTGAATCCCAACACATGGCTTCTTACAACTATAATTTAATCCAGAGGATACCTTTTTTCTGGCTCTTAGGCAGGAGGCAGAGGAGTAGTTCATAGAGGCACACAAGCAGGCAAAACACTCACACATACAGAATAAAAGTAAACAGTTAAAAAGTACAATGAACTAAGCATAGTGGATTGCACCTTTAATGCTAACCCTCAGGAGGCCTAGAAAAGTGGATCTATCTCTGAGTTCAAAGCCAAATGGTGCTTGAACATACTGAGTTCAGGACAGTTAGGGCTACTAAGTGAGACATTGTTTTCTTTTTTTTTTTTTCTTTTTTAAGTGGGGTTGGGGGTGTGCTAAATAAAGTATTAAGTGACAGATGAAGATATTTAACCTGACACTGAAATCTGCCTATACATACATGCACATAAACACGTACACCGAAACACTAGGTTCTTTACTATGCCCTCAGATAACTTGATTCTAAAACATCTTAAGTTGTTTAAGGGTGTTGTGCTGTTAATAACTTTATTGTTATGTTAATAATAAGTCATTGTGCTTCAAATCCCACGAATTATTCTTTTATCTGCCCATATTGTCTCAGTATAATCTGCCCAATATGAAGTCTTTCAAGCTACCAGTACAGTGATGTTTAATTATTTGCTTGCTTTTACTATGACAAGGTGTTTTAAATATTTCCAGTCCTGGAGTTATAGTCATTGCTCTAGGTAGTACTGTTTTTTTCAGTGGGGAAAAAATCAATATACTGTTGTACTTTGTAACCTATTCTCTTGAAATTTTTTTTTTCTTTTTTGGGGGAGGGTGGGGAATAAGGGGGAGGAAGGGTATGTGTATTGGGTGTTTTGCCTGCTTTTGTGTCTGTTCACCAAAAGCCTGCATTGCCCATAGAGGGCAGAAGAGGACATCAGATCCTCTGAAATTGAAGTCACACAATTGTTATATCCTATGTAGGTGCTGGGAACCAAAACCAGGTTCTCTGCAAGAGTAACAAGTGCTCTTAACCACTAAACCATTTCTCCAGCAAATTTATTTCTTCTCTTTATTCCAGTCAATATAAAACACCCAGCTAACTAATAAGACAGCTTTGCACAAAACTAATCTACCCCATTCTAATAAAGACTATCCCAGATTAAGGAGGTAGAAAAATAAAAGGCAAAACTCAGAAGAAAATATTTTAACTTGGAAAGACAAAGTAAAGCTTCTTTTCTTTCTGAAGCCATCATGCCATCCAGACTAAGGAAGATCCAAAAATTACCACAATTCAAAACTCAGATAAGCGTTGTTAGGTGCACTTAATATGGATACTAAAGATCAAGCTTCAACTTGCAAACATGCGCATTAAAAAATTGAATCAGTTTACAAACAAATTATTTCATTATTAAAGTGGCATGAGACATTTGGTGTTCTCCCAAAGAACCTGGGTTCTGTTCCCAGCACCCGTTTCAATGTTGTTCACAACAGTCTGTAACTCCAGCTCCAGAGAATCTGATACCATCTTTTTTGGCATGTAAGACATCTCCACCCATGTGGTGTACATAGACATAACCAAAAATAAATCTTTCCCAAAAAAATGTCTTATGCAATCTGACACAATCCAGGTATCCAGAGGGGACAGGTAAAGTGACAATACTAAACAGCCAGACACAAATACAATAAAGTGCCAGATTTAATGGTATATGCCTTTAATTCCAGCCCTTGAGACACAGAGACAGAGGCAGACAAAGGCTGATGATGTCTATGTGTTCCAGACCAGCCACCTAAGGATAGTTAGACCCTGTTTTAAATTTAAAAAAAAAAAAAGGAAAAAAATTAAATCCTGGCCCCCAAGAGTATTTAGTATCCATTCCTTTATTATTTTCCTTACTTTTCTTTAACTGTATAGTTCGCTGAAGTATATAAACACTATGTCTGGTTAATCTTATTATATAATTTTTAAATTTTATTTGAAATATTTTATCATACAAATCATGTACTATAATAAAATCATAAAATTAAAAAATAGTTGGGCATATCATTATATATACATGCCATAATATTCAGTAAAGATGCCATTTAAAATAAATATAAAGAATGAACGTTTTCAATCTAAGTCTTGACCAAAGTCTAGTGGCCTAAAAGTTTAAGGGTTGCTTAACTTGGATTTTAATTCTATTCAACTGTCATTTTATAATAAGAGATATAGTAGGGTTTTTTTTTTTTTTTATTTGTTTTGGTTTTTGAGACAGGGTCTCTTTATATAGCCATGGCTGTCATGAAACTCCCTATGTCAATCAGGCTGGCCTCAAACTCAGAGATCCTTCTGCCTCTGCCTGTCAAGTGCTGGAATTAAAGAAAGGCATGTGCCACCATCCCTGGCCCTCTTTTTTAAAGAGTTATTTATTTTACACACACACACCCACGCACTCCCCCCCCCCACACACACACAGTTGCTGTCTTCAGACATACCAGAAGAGGGCATCAAGATCCCTATTACATTTGGTTGTGAGCCACAATGTGGTTGTTGGGAATTGCACTCAGGACCTCTGGAAGAGCAGTCAGTGCTCTTAACTGCTGAGCCATTTCTCCAGCCCTCTCTTGGACACTTAAAAAGAGATTTAAAGAATTAAGTAGGCAGGTCTAGGACAGAGTACTTGCCTAGGAAGCACAAAGTCTTCTGTAACAATGCACAATAAATACATAGTAAATAAAAGTTTCTTCAGTCATAGCACCAACAAGCATTTGGTATTACATTGCTAGTGCTTGGAAAAACAAACAAACAAGCATCTCCAGATTTACCAAGACTTGTTTATGCCTCTAATAGTCACCTATTATACAACTCTCATCTTACAGGGGAGTATCTCTTGCTGATCTTCAAAGCATGACAGCAGAGTATGCTCTGTTCAGTATGTTGACACACAAGTAAAAATAGAACAGATTTCAGGGACTCAAAATGAAAAAGGCAGAGGAAGAATATAACAAAACCACAAAATGGAGATGACTCTTCACATAATTTGCATTTAAAGTGCTGAATAACTCAACTGTACCTTTTAAATAAGTTTTACTAAAAGTAACACCTATTACTGATATTTCAACAATATAGAGTTCAGAATTGCTTGTCAATACAACTTTTAATTTTACTTTTAATTACATTATTTTTATGTGTGCTTGTACATGTGCAGCATACCACAGTCAGAGGACAACTTGCAGGAATAGTCTCTCTTCCTATCATCAAGTAAGTTCAGGGGATCAAATTCAAATCATCAGATATAGTTACAAATGCCTTTACCTGCTAAGTCATCTCATTAGTTCAACAGAATTTAGTCTTTATAAATTGATTTTATACCATTAATCTGAAGACTAATTTTAACTCTCATGGATGCTTTCTACTTTCTCAAAGGCTTTACATGAATATTTTTATACTAATTCAATAAACACTAAATATTAATAATGCTAGTTCACAATAAGTATATATACTAAATACATGAATTAGACAGCCAATCATGCTCAGGTCCCACTGTTCATCATAGATGAATTGCTGCAGTAAGTTTTCATAAGTAAAGCTTGCAGTTTTGACAAGAACCAAAGTGAATACAATGAGGAAGATAAGGAAGCAGAGGTGAAGGATAAGGAGAAACAAAAATGTCTGAGGGAGGGCTGGAGAGATGGCTCAGCAGTTAAGAGCACCGACTACTCTTCCAGAGGTCCTGAGTTCAATTCCCAGCAACCACACGGTGGTTCACAACCATCTGTAATGAAATCTGATGCCCTTTTCTGGTGTGTCTGAAGAGAGTGACAGTGTACTCACATACATAAAATAAATAAATCTTTAAAAAAGAAGATTTAAAAAAGAATGTTTGAGGAAAAAAAAAAAACACTGAGAATGCTAATTTGACTAGAAATTCTATTATCCAAAAGATTGCTTAGGTGCTGGAGAGATGGTTCAGTGTTAATAGCACTAACTGACCTTTCAAATAACCACAATTCAATTCCCAGCACCCATAACTAGCTATGTAATTCCAGTACCTGGGAATCTGATGACCACTTTTGGACTCCAAGAGTGAATATAAAACTTATTTACAATATAATGTGCCAGTAGCCCAAAACAAGTATTCCTTTCCTAACATTCCCAAAAGAGATTAAAATTAAACGGATTCTTTTAAATGACATTTTGTTCTGTTTTGTTTTGTTTTGTTTTGTTTTTCAAGACAGGGTTTCTCTGTACCTGAAACTGGAAATCCACCTGCCTCTGCCTCCCAAGTGCTAGGATTAAAGGCATGCACCACCATTGTCAGGCAAAATTAAACAGATTCTTACCACTACAATTCATTTAGCATATATTTACTTAGTATCTACAATATGCCAAGTTCTACAAATACATTGTAATAAAATGTAGTAGTTATTAATGCTGCTGTTAACAGCTAAGGTTATCTTACTGGGCCTCAACATAATTATGACTAGGTGTGTGGGTAACATAACACTGTGACTAGATGCAATTAACCCCATAAAACTCACAATGCATCAAACTCATTTGTAGTCAAGAGTATTTAAATTACTGTGCAGGAGCTTCCAGAAAGCTCTACCAACATTTCAGATGATGGTTACTCTGTTACTCAGTAATATCATGGATTAGAGATGCTTGCCAACTTTAACAAATAAAGAATCCCCTGTGTTTGAAGCCATTGAGATCTTAAGGTTATTTGAGGTTTCTCAAAACTTTTTGGGTTTTTTTGTTTGTTTGTTTTTGTTTTTTTGTTTTTATTTTTTTTTTTGTTTTTTTTTTTTGTTTTTGTTTTTGTTTTTTTTTTTTTTTTTGAGATAGGGTTTTTCCGTGTAGCCCTGGCTGTCCTTAAACTCTGCAGACCAGGCTGGCCACGAACTCAGAAATCTGCCTGCCTCTGCCTCCCAAGTGCTGGGATTAAAGGTGTGCACCACCACCACCACCACCACCACCACCACCACCACCCAGCTTGTCTTTTTGTTTTTTTAAGGTTTGTAAGTCCCACACCCGTTCCTGAGCATTTATAAGTAGTTACCAATTGCTGGAGGAGGGCTTCATGAAGTTCCACCCCCTCTCTTAGGATTCATAGGCAGTTAGTGGTTGCTGGAGAATGGTGAGACATTTTCTTCAGTGGTGTAACCACTGGTAAGATATCTATGCTCCTGTAAGTAACACTGGTACATACATACAAATATACATACAGACAGGCAGACAGACAGACAGACAGACAATCAATACAAGGTGCTGAAGAGATGACTCTGCAGTTAAAAATTCTGGCTGCTCTTCCAAAGGATCCAGGTTCAATTCCCAGAACTTCCGAGGCAGCTCACAATTGTCTGTAACTTCAGTTCCAGGGTACCCAACACCCCCACAGAGACATATATGCAGTAAAAGTACAATGCAAGGCAGAAGCAGGTGAATGTCTTTAGTTTGAGGACAGTCTGGTCTACAAGAGCGAGTTCCATGACAGCCACAGATATACCTAGTGTCAGTTAATTAACTAATTAATTAATTTTAAGAAGGCTCAACACAAGGCTATATGTAAGTTACAAGGTTACCTATGACTAGGTATCTGACTTCAGACTGGTTAAGACACCCTAATACATCATTCTATTTAATTTTTAGAAAATGGTCATTCAGCTGGGTGGTGGTGGCACAGGCCTTGAATCCCAGCACTTGGGAGGCAGAGGCAGGCAGATTTCTCAGTTCAAGGCCAGCCTGGTCTACAGAGTTAGTTCCAGGACAGCCAGGGCTACACAGAGAAACCCTATCTCGAAAAAAACAAAAAGAAAGAAAGAAAGAAAATGATCATTCAAACCCACAGAAAACTTTCTAAATTCTGTTCAACTAACTTAGTGATTGATTATACCCTTCCTGTTCTTGGTACAACCTTATTATATATAGCAATGTCATATTTTTTTAAAGCAATGTCTTAAAGTAATTCCAAGTACTTTGAAAGTAAATAAACCCAAGTTAAGGAACATAGATTCAAAGCTACAAATACAATCTTTTGGGAGTGGTGGCTCATGTCTGAAATCCTAGAACTGGAGAGGGTAAGGCAGACAGGAAGACAGGCAAGACTTCAAGAACAATCTAGGCTACATGGTGTTTTTTTTGTTTGTTTGTTTGGTTTTGGTTTTTTGTTTGTTTGTTTTTTGGAAACAACAAACAGGGTTTCTCTGTATAGCCCTGGCTGTCCTGGAGCTTACTCTGTAGACCAGGCTGGCCTTGATCTCAGAAATCCGCCTGCCTCTGCCTCCCAGAGAGCTGGAATTACAGGCGTGCACCGCCACCACCGCCACCACCACCACCGGGCTCTATATAGTGTTTCTAAAGGTCACTTTTATAGGTGGGAAATTTTGCTCAGTTGTTAAAGAGTACTAGCTGCTCTTGCAGAGGACCCAGGTTCTGTTCCTACCACCCACATGGGCTGCACACAATCATTTAATGCAAGCAAACCAAACACTTGTAAACATCAAGTAAATTTTTAAAGGGTTCTGGGGGCTGGAAAAGTAGTTCACCAATTAAGAGTCCAGGCTACTCCTCCTGAGGACCCAGGTTTGATTGCCAGCACCCACTTGACAGTTCAGAACTATCTCCAATCCCAGACGATCTGAGCCTTCTTCAGGCCTCAGCAGCACCAGACATGCCTATGGTACACGTACATGCAGGCACCCACACACCAGAGCATAATTTTGTTTCGATACCTTTTGCTTTGTTTCAAGACAGGATGTCTCTGTGTAGCCCTGGCATTCCTAAAACTCACTCTGTAGATCAAGCTGGCTTCAAACTCAGATTTTCCTGCCTCTGCCTTCTGAGTGCTAGGATTAAGACATGTGCCACAACCACCCAATTTATTCGGGTCCTTATGGCAGGTTAGGTATACAGCTTTCTGTCTTCTGGGGAAGTGGGGAGTTTAAGAGACTCCAAAACATGATACTTAAATTGTTGCCACAAGAGAGAAATAACAGGAAAGCAATAAGCAAGTGGTTTTCAAAAACTATCTTTTGTCTCTCCACCAAAAGCATGTGGATTGTGATTGTTTCGAACAGATATTTATGCTAAACTGATAGAAATTCATGAAGCTTTCCATATTTTTACGGATTTATATTCAGCTATAATGAAAAATGAAATTATGGATTTCACAGGAAAATAGAGAAAATTAAAGTATATTGAGTTAACCCAGACACAGAAAGATAAATAGTACACTTTCATATGTAAATCTTAGTTTCTAGTTGTTAAATATGTGAATTTAAATGAAAGCAAGATGAGAGGTAATAAGACACAGATATGAAAGCAGATGGACTGATGGGAACAGACAGGTTGAGAGAGATATGGGTAAGAATCAGCCAAAACTAAGTATATATTAAAAATGCTGTAAGGAAACCTATTACTTTAGAAGCTAATTTTTAAATTAATACTTTTAAAACAGTATGTCACAGATCATATTGGTGCCAGTAGAGCCCAGAAGAGGGCATCAGGTCTCCTTGAACAGGAGTTACAGACAGTTGTAAGCCTCCCTCCCCTACCATGGGTACTGGAAATGTGGAGTCCTCTATGTAAGTACCTTTAACTATTGAGTCATTTCTCCCATCCTTTTTAAGTAATATTTTCTTAAACATGTGGACAATATTGATAAAAGTAAATGGTTTTCAGACTGCAGTCTTTATCCAAATACATCCACATATCTCTAGACTAAGAAAAATAATTGGTTTACAAGAATATGGATTAGTTTAAGCCTTTGGCCAATTCTTTGGGGGGGGAAGTGGGGGAGGAAAAGAGGGAGGGATGGAGGGATAAAAAGAAAAGAAAAGCTAAACTCATCTTGGCAAAGCTGAATATGGCAGCAAATCTCAAACTGGGGTAGTGGTGGTGCACGCCTGTAATCCCAGCACTCTGGGAGGCAGAGGCAGGCGGATTTCTGATTTCGAGGCCAGTCTGGTCTACAGAGTGAGTTACAGGACAGCCAGGGCTATACAGAGAAGAAACCCTGTCTCAAAAAAACCAAAACTAAAAAAAACAAAACAAAACAAAAAACAAAAAACAAAAAACAAAAACAAAAAAGAAAAGAAAGAAATCTCAAACTGCATTTACTGCCAAGGATCTATAAAGCAGTTATATATTATCTAACTGACCTACTTAAAGTAAACTTAGGGTAAACATCTTCTTGAAATGAAGTCTTAGGATACTTAGGTATCACTTAGTAACAAAGGATATTTTCAAGAGCTTAGTGTTCTGCATTGGCTGGTGATCCCTCTCCACAACCTAAGTGTGCTAGACCACTTTTAAGTATCCCCAAGCAAGGGTTGGGACAGGATTTTGCTTTTATTCTCCTGGAAAAAATAAAAACAAACCCCTGCCCAACTCGCACTTGTGTGTGTGTGTGTGTGTGTGTGTGTGTGTGTGTGTAGCAGAGAAAAACAAAACATCCAGCTGATGTTCCTTTTCAACTAGTGTCCCAAAAGGAAAAACTTTCTCCTCCACACTGTCTTAAATACCCTTCAACGCAAAGACCCTCCTTCCTGCTTACTTATGTTCACTGCCTGTGGGATGATTACTTGCTCACTGCCTCTTGACCTTGCACTGACTTTGGTTCTTGGAGTAAAGGTGTGTGATAGTGCTGAGATACACCACCACAAAGTCTTTTCAGTAAATATCAAAGTCTTTGGGGATTCACAGTATGATCAAATATCCTGCAACGCTCAAGTGCTGTGGGCCATTTCAACTTTACTGTTTTGTCTCACCCCTAGATGCCACAGCAATAGTTTACCCAACTCTCTACTATACTATTTTATAGCAATTACAAAGATTGACTGCCTTCTTTACTAAACAAAAGCATTTTTACTAGTGTCTAATAAACCCAATATTTAAAGACAATTCAAATAAGAAAACTACTTTGAAAAAGAATTAATTCTTAGGACAATTTTCTAATTGTCATTCTAGTAATAAAGGACAGATAGGCAAGTAGACAGATGTTCAATATAATATAAAGATAACTAATTTAGAAAACTCTCAATGGAGTTAAATTTTACCTAAAAGTAGGCTGGAAAAAAGGCTCAGTGGTTAAGAGTACATGCTGCTCTTCGAGAACCTGTGTTTAGTTCCCTGCACCCTTGTAAGGTGGTAATTCCACCAATTTCAACTAAAGAGGATCAGACACCCTCTTCTGGCCTCTGCAGGTATGTATACCTGGCAAACACATATATATGAGTACACATAAATACATTTTATACACATACACACAAATAAAACACTGGAGGGAGGATGTGGGGGTGGCACACTCCTTTAATCCCAGTGATAGGGAAGCAGAGTCAGATGCATTTCTGTGACTTAAGGCCAGTCTGGTGTACAGAGCTAGCTCCTGGACAGTCAGGTTTACACAAACAAACCCTGTCTTGAAAAAAACAAAAACAAAAACAGTAATAGCTAGAAGTGGTGGCATTCACCTTTAATCCTGACAATTGGGAAGAAGCGGGATCTCTGACTTTGAGGCCAGAATGGTCTACAAAAGAAAGTTCCAGGACAGCCAGGCTACACAGAAACCCTGTCTTGAAAACCAAAATAGATAAAAATATGAAAAAGCTGGAGATGCTTTAGCTGTTGGCAGCACTTGCTGTTTTTACAAAGGAACCCAGACTGGTTCCCAGGACTAACATGGTGGCTTTAGGACATCTGCAACTTCAGTTCTAAGGAATCCAATGCCTTCTGACCTCTGCTAGCACCAGGTATGAATGTAGCACATAAAACATATGTGGAGCCGGGCAGTAGTAGCGCATGTCTTTAATCCCAGCCCTTGGGAGGCAGAGGCAGACGGATTTTTGGGCCAGCCTGGTCTACAGAGTGAGCTCCAGGACAGCCAGGGCTACACAGAGAAACCCTGCCTCAGAAAAAAACAAAAAACAAAAACAAAAAACCCATACATGGAGGCAAAACCACCCATTAACACTCACACACATTGGGCTGGGGAGATGGCTAAGATTTAAGAGCACTGTCTGCTCTTCCACAGGACCTGACTTCAATTCCCAGCACCCACAAGGCAGTTTGAAACTGTCTATAACTCCAGTTCCAAGGATCCAACACCCTCACACAAACATACATGCAGGCAAAACATCAACACACATAAAATAAAAAATAAACACACATTAAACAAACAAATCAAAAACATTTTAATAAAAATAAATCTTCTTTGAAAATTTTATCTATAACATTTTGAAGTAATAAAGGATTCATAGAATATTTCACTTTGGGCATTGTTAATTCTCCAATTTAAACTATTTATAAAAATATGCACCCAGGGACTGAAGAAACCGTTTAATTAAATTAGAGGATCAATGTTATCTACTCAAACCACTATAAAATAACCACATTATCTTCAGAGTATTGTCTTACCCTTCCTACAGAAAAAAAATAACTTTTTATCTAGCTCATTTTACAAATGAAATTATGAAAGAACCATTTTAAAGGAAACCAGTCACAATACCTCCCTTTTCGCTCCAATGCTATTTATTACTTGACCCATAGGGTCTATACTGTAATTTAAAAAAGACAATAGTCTCCAAGGGCCCCCTGGAATGATACACACAGTAAGTGAAAAGTATTCTAGTTAGAGGAAGGCTGAGAAGAAAAGGGAGTATACCAATCAAGACAGAGATGGGTAGGGCATATATTTCAGGTATTTTGGCTTCTGATTGTTGTTGTTTCCCCTGTTTTCATTTTTATACAGAGTTTCCTAGCTGTCCTAACATGCCATACGTGCCTGGCAGAGTTTGATCTCTAGACACATAGTAGAAGAAATGAACACATGTAAGCTTATATGTAAGCATATGTGTATGTGCCCTTACACACACATTCATAGACACACCATATACACAATAAACAAAACTTTTAATAAGAAATTAGAAATGAGGACTGGGGTGATTGCAGCGTATGTAAAAGTGCTTTTTTCTGCCAACACAAGGACCTAAGTGCAATAAAAAAAAAAAAAAAAGCAGGGCATGGCCATGTATGCTTGTAACCCACACATAGAGAAAAGATAGAAACAAGCACATATTAATGGAGCTCACTAGCCTAGCTAAGACCTTAATCTTCAGGTTTAGTAAGAGACCCTGTCTCAAGGGCTGATACATAAACCAGACAGCGATAAAGAAAATGCCTGATGAGTCTCCTATGCTGCACGGGCCTGTACCTCCATGCACATATTACATATGCAAGTACAGGCATACAAATGATTGGTAGGGACGGGGGTGGGGGGGTGAGGAGGGAGACAAAAGGAAAGGGGAAGGGAAGAAAGAAAAAGAGAAGAAAGTAAATTTAAAACGATTGCCAAAATGAAAAATTAAATGGTCAGTCTAAATAATAAAACAGGCATAGATGAAAACCAAGCTACTAATCTGGAAAATAAAGGGGAGGATGAAGTGGAAATATCTGGTTTCTTTAACAACTCAGTTGTGTCGTGTTTTTTTTTCTGCAAGCTGTCGTGTGAGAGAACATGCATGTGCTGTTTTGCTGAAAACAGACACTTCAGAGGGTGCATGATGTTTAAAAAGGACATAAATAGAACCCCACAATGAGGACACTCTTGCACTGCTACACGCCCGCAATGCTTTCCTGGTCTTAGAAACACACAAAAGAACTTCTCGTGGTATTCCAGCTCATTCTGGCCACTTTCCTGACTTGTGCCATTCGGCAGTCTTGCTGTTTCTGCTGGATCATGCTGCCACTACTGATTCATGTTTGGTACTTGCTATTGAAATGGACTGCTGATATCCTAACATCGAAGAATGGAATCGTCCCAAGGAATCTGAACAGTCCACAACACCCTTTCCTATTATCCTTCTTTTTCCCCTACCCCTGGTTGATGGGTTAGAAGAAAGGTTGAAACATTTAAGAACCCTAGATAAAGTAGATTTTGAAAAATCTAAGCCTTCAGAAGGAAGTCTATATGGGTAAAAAGAGCAACATTTAAATTTTGTCAAGCCTTCACAATCATGTGACCCAACTCTTCAATCCCTGGAAAACTGTCAACACACAGTTTATCCCAAAGTATAAAATAAAATATCGGGCTGTGAGGTAGTCGCCCCTGCCTTTAATCCCAGCACTCAGGAGGCAGAGACAGGCAGATCTCTGTGAGTTTGAGAACAGCTTGGCCTACAGCAAGGCTGTTACAAAAACTCTGTCTTGAGATAGACAGATAGATAGATAGATAGATAGATAGATAGATAGATAGATAGATAGATAGATAGATAGACAGACAAACAGACAGAGAGACAGACAGAAATACACAAACTCAGAATATAAGTATGTATATTCCACTTAGTTCCAACTAGGTGGAAGAAAAGATAGAAGTCTTCTCTTATAAAATTCTAGGAGTTAGCAGATATCCCTCTTCCCAAGTGGAGCTTCATACTGTTTCCAGTATGTGAGTACAGAGAAAACTGAGTGGGACAAGGTGACACAGAGCTGTAGTCTCAGCAGTTGGTTGGCTGGGGCAGAAATAGCACAAGTTTTGAAGGCAACATGGAATATAAACAAGTCCCAGATCATGACTGCCTATATAGACAGACCCATTTCAAAAATCAAAGAAGGGAACATGATGGTGGTGGCACACACACCTTTAATACCAGTACTTAGGAGACAGAGGTAGGCTGATCTCGAAGTCAGTCTGATCTACAGGGCAATTCCAAAACAGCCAGGGTTACACAGAGAAACCCTGTCACAAAAACAAAACAAAACATCAAAACTTTAAATTCAGTCTCTTTAAAATATCCAAACTCCCTCTAAAACTTCGAAATGCCTCAACTGTAGGCTCACATAAAAATAAAAAAATAAGTTACATACTTTAAGAGGTCAGAATCAGGGCAGTTACAAATCAAGTCAAAGTTCAAACGTATAAAGAGTCACTGCCTAATGTCTGGGACCCACTGAGGATCCACTACGCTTTAAGGGTCCTTGGCAGCAGCATTTATCCAGCTCTGTCTTCCTCAGGACATGCAGCTTTTCTTGTAGGCTCAGACTGGCTCCACTCCATAGCTGCTGCTATCCTGGTCATCTCACAGTACAGGCATCTCCAAAATGTTGGCATGTCCACTACAACTGTGCTGCACTGTCACCAATACCCTCATAGTTTTTTTCTTCAGGGACTCAAACCCTGCCACATAGTGTGAAACCTCAATTTCTCTCCATGATCTATCTCTACAATCCTAGGTATTCTGAGGATGTATCTAGCTCCCACTACGACTGAGTGCCAGATCTTCCAGCAGCAGAAACAAACACTAAGTCCAATGTGACACTATTCCCCTGGGTGACCAGCCAGCAACTAAGTGGCAGGTTGACTACACTGCACCATTTACATTGTGGAAAGGGCAATGTTTTGTCCTTGCTGAAATACAACATATTCTGGTTTTCAATTTGCCTTCCTGCATATAAAACGTCTGCCAAAACTAAACCCACGGACTTATAGAATATTTTATCCAACACTATGATATTCCACATAGCATTACTTCTGACCAAGAAGCTCACTTCACAGCAAGAAAGGTGCAGGCCATCTCATATAATTCACTGCTTCTTACCATGTTTGTCACTATCCTGAACAGCTGGACTGTTAAGAAAATGGGATGGCCTCTTAAAGACATGCCTATAAGACCAGAGTTCTCCTGAAGGTGATATATGCTTTGACTATATGCATAGTTTTTCTTAAAGTTGGGATTCATGGGTCTAAAAATTAAAGTGTAAACCTGTGATGATTCATCTTGGTTATCAACTGATTACATCTGAAATAAAAACACAAATAGCTGGACATGCCTGTGAGGAATTTTTTGTGATCATTTTAAGTGGGAAGATCCACCTTAAATCGTATGCCCCACATAAAAGGACACATAAGGAGTGTTTGTTTTCTGCTTTTTGTCTGCTTGACTTCATTGAACTTCATCTAACCTGTTTTAGACCCATTCCTTCATTGGAATTAAAATACATCACTTTATCACTTAAGAGTCAGAGAAATTCCTATTAGAAAATTACTGTTTCCAAGAAACTCTGAATCTATACACCTACTTTTAAAAGCAAATGACTTGAGAATTCTGCTAATGTGTATGTCACAGTCATTAATGTAACTGAATAAGAATGTCCCCACAGACTCAGATATTTGGACACTTAGCTGGTGGTGCTCCTTGGAAGGGATTAACAGATGCGGCCTTGCTGGAGGAAGTGAGTCCCCAGAGGTCAGTTTTGAGAGGTTAAAGACTGTTGCCATATTAACTCTACTTTCTCTGCTTCACACTTTGTGCCTGCAGATGTGAGCTCTCTGCATTCCATTCCAGCTGCCATGCCTGCTGCTTGCTGCATTGCTGCCCTTCATGATGTCTATTAAACTATAAGCAAAGTTACTTTCTCATGGGAAAGGGAGCAGGAAGGTCGCTTCCTCAGGTTTGCAACTTGCTTGGGAGAACATCAGGTTCTCTGTGTGAGGAAGTGTCTCCTCTGTCTTGGTTGGCTGAGAATGACAAAGACCCTAGGTTGCCTGGAAACTAGCAAGCTGCGAGCAATCTCCTCATGCGATTTCTCTACAGATAATAAAATATATCTTCAAATTTAAAGCCAGGTATGGGGTATTACACCTATAATTTCAGTGTCTGGGAGGTAGAATGAGGAGAATCAGGAGTTCAAGGACAGCTTCATTTGCATAATGAGCTCAGGACCAGGCTAGGCTACAGAAACAGTATCTGTTCTGAATGAATAAATACATACATACATACATACATACATACATACATAAAAAATTAAAAATAGTATTTCATTTGATTGCTCATTTAAGAGCACCTATGCTCACCAAGGTTTCTGCTGTGAAAAGCCAGTGAGAAAATCCTTATTGATGGTGTAATAAGAAGGGTAGACAGGTCTGATACTCAGATAGATGCTTAGACTATAGATATGGATCAGGAGTGCAGTACTTGCCTGTCTTTCAAGAGGCTGTGAGCTTGGTGTCTATATTGAAGGAAAAACACCACCAAGCAAAGCCCACAAGAAACTAAAACTGTTTTCTATACAAAATTGTCCCAACCAAAGACACCTCCCAAGTAATGGAAATTAGTCAAGTATCAGAAGAGAACAACATTTACAAAGATCTGCTACTTCTCCCCAAATGGGGTTCTTTCCACTCTGAGACCAATCTGTCAACTCCAGAGGAGTGGCTGAAAAGTAGCCATGTTTTTAACAAACACCATACTAAAAGAATGAGGACTGCAGTCTACACATCTTCCAAATATTCTGATCTCTATATAAGGGGTTAGTATCTCAGAAATAAGAACAAACTAGAAGTAAACAAATCAAGTTTTCCAGAAATTAAACCCCACCTCACTTTAGTTTATCTGTGAAGTGGACTGAAGTAACTGGCAAGAAGCAACTGGCAAGACCAACTATATTCCATGTAGTGGCTATCCCTGGTGGTCAACTTGACTATATCTGGAATGAACTCTGACCTGGATCTTGGCTTAGAGATCTTGAGACACAGTGGCTATGAATCCCAGAAGATTTTGACAGGGAAATCTCTAAGTTCAAAGTCATCAGGGAGCAGGGCAGTGGTGGTACACACCTGTAATCCCAGCACTCTGGGAGGCAGAGGCAGGTAGATTTCTGAGTTTGAGGCCAGCCTGGTCTACAGAGTGAGTTCCAGGACAGTCAGGACTATACATAGAAACCCTGTCTCAAACAACCAAAAAAAAAAAAAAAGGAAACAAGAGTTGAACCTAACCAGCTCTACAGTCTACTATCATTCTATACACTTAAAGAAAACAACACACACAGATACACACAAACACACCCACAAACACAGACACAAAAATCCCTTCATGGGCTAGAGAAATGTCCCACTGGCTCCACAATTTAGAGTACTGAATGATTGTTTAAAAAAAAAAGGAATTGTATCTAGTACCTTTATAGGGGCTCACAATCACCTGTGACTACATATGAACAGATGCCATAGGCAAAATACCTACCATATTCTTTAGTTTTACCCTCCCTGGTACAGAGGATCAAATTCCTCTAATCTTTTATTTATTTATTTTTTTTTGAATTTTCAAGACAGAGTTTTTCTGTATAGACCTGGCTGTCCTGGAACTCACTCTGTAGACCAGGCTGGCCTCGAACTCAGACATTTGCCTGCCTCTGCCTCCCAGAGTGCTGGGATTACAGGAGTGCGCCACCACCGCCTGGCTTTACAAATGTGTTCTTGATATTGAATTAACAAAACTTCCTTTAAGAATAGAGGATTTTCCCAGCACTCTGGGAGGCAGAGGCAGGCGGATTTATGAGTTCGAGGCCAGCCTGGTCTACAGAGTGAGTTCCAGGATAGCCAGGGCTACAAAGAGAAACCCAGTGTCAAAAAACCAAATCAAAAAAAAATGTTAACATCTGATGTTGGGTATTAGTTCTAATGCTTATTTCAGCTCCAGAAAAGCTGCACTGCCCGATCTGAGGGTCCCTGCCCCCCTCCCCTGATTCGAATGAGTAATAAAAAGTTGCCATACAGCCAAGGGCTGGGCAGAAAGACAGGGGCAGACTTAAATTTCAAGTGCAAGGGAAGGAGAGAGGGGGGAGGAAGAGAAGGATCAGATTTAAGAGCTGAAAGAGGGAAAGCATCCTACACTGTAGGTGGAAAGTGAATGCAACCCTATGGGAAGAGGGCGCAGAAGATGACAGGCAGCAAAGATACAACATAGATTTAAAATGCATTAAACCAGGGATACTGGAGGGAAATGTGTGCTACCCATCAGCAGGATTGCAAATATCCAGCTATTGAGCTTAGTTAAGACATATCAAAATTAGCTCCTGTGTGTGTATGTGTGTGTGTGTGTGTGTGTGTGTGTGTGTGTGTGTGTGTCTTTCATTTACCAATCAAGAGAACTCTTGGGCAGGTGCAATGACTGCACTACATGTCAGAAGCCAAAGCAGTTTAATTAATTCAGTCTAGTGCATTGAGGTCCCAAGAGAGTTTCACATTACCCTGGACACAGGGGGTACAGAGCCCAGTCAGTCAATACACAGTTTAGTCAAAGTTTCAACTTTTTTTAAAGACAAAGCAGAATAAGATTTTCCCACATTTTCTAGTTCTCACCAGCTGCTGTTTCCTTAGCAATAGCATATCTCGGTTCAAAGTGACCCAAACCTCCTTGCAGACTGAGAAATCTGTCAGCAGTCCAACTCTGAGATGTGTTAGATGTGTTGTCTAATTAAGCTATAAACAACGTTACTTTCTCATGAAAAAAAATGAGCATGAAGCCACTCCCTCAGGTCTGCAGCTTGCTTGGCAGAACACCAGGATCCTCTGCTTGAGGAAGTGGACCTCCTTGGTATCTCAGTATGCTGAGAGTGACAGAACCATCCTAGGGTGCCTTGCAGGTAGCAAGGTAGGAGCATTATCATGCCATTTCTCCACAGTAAAGTAAAATACTTTCTACTGTGATCCCTAGAGATTGGCCTGTGGTCCTGAATAGCCAGAGAAATGTTGCCCTCTGTGGATTAGCTGCCTACGTTTGGACTACAACAGGCAAAAGTCTCAACATTGTTTGTACTGCATCCACAATCTTTTTCAGCAACCTAGCCTGTGCCCTAATAAACTTAAGAACACTTAATAATTTTAGTATTAGTAATTTATTCTCCATTTCGGCTACATAATTCAGACTGTGCCTAAAAGAGGAAAATGAAACAAAGTATATTCTTAGAATTCTCATATGTAAGAATGATGGAGATTAGAGAATTATACAACCCTTGTTGTATAACTAAACCTTCAAGAAGTTTCTGTTAAATCTTGAGTGTGATCAAGCAAGACTAAGTCAGAAAGCAACATTCTGGTTCCCTTTTATACTAGGCTCAAGTACAATCATATACAACACACATATCAATCACAGACATTTTTTGTCCTCCTGCTCTCATGGAAAGCCTTGAGTCAGATACTCAGTCCAAACATAAGAAGCCAATTACAATAATAATAATAACAACAATAATAAAATCTGGTTTGGTGGCACACACTTGTGCCAGGGAGACAGAGACTCCATGTCTTCCCTAGCCAGCCATCTGAGCCTACCTATCCAATTCAAAGCCAATCAAAAATCCTGTTTTACAAAAAACAGTGGATGGCACCTGAAGAATGACATCCAAGGTTGTCCTCTGGTCTCCACACGCAAGCTTACATGTGCAGGGCCACAGGACCAAACTATCCTGTAAAAGGATTTTCATCCGCTGCTGTAAGAGAGCTCAATGGGTAAAGGTTCTTGCAGGCAAGTCTGATATAACCTGTCCAATACCTGGGACCTCTATTGATGAGGTTTGGTCTGTTGTTATGTATTGTCCCAGACACAAGAAAGTGCACAGGTAGATCCAAGTGAGGCTATGTGACCTTGTCTCCAAATTATTTCTGATTGGTGAATAGAGATGACAACAGTCAATAGCTGGGCAGAAGAAACCCATGCAGGCAGGGTTTAGCATTCCAGGACTTCCAGCATCAGAGAAGAACCACAAGGGGGAAGACACCATGGGTTAGGTGAGTCGTAAAATAATGACCATGTGGGTTGGCTACCTGTAAATAAGAGCAGTCCAAATGAAACATGGCACATTCTGTCATGGGGTTAGTATTGGGAAATAGACAACAGCGAGAGGTGCACGGTCTGCCCAGCTCTTGTGCTGATTAAGGCCAATTGTACATAGAAAGGTTGTGTGTGTCTTTTATCTGAGAACTAAGTCAAAGGTAGGGTAAAAACCTGAGTTGGGATTAAATAATTTCTACAACATCCACATATACAACTCCTGCCCACCCCCACATACACAAATAATAAATGTAATTTCAAAGGGGGTTAAAGCACTTGTTAGTAAACATGAGGATCCACGTTTGATCACCAGAACCCATGTGGTAGGATGATAACCAGCCCCGTCACTATCCTCTGGCCTCCATAAATGCAACTTACACACACATATGAACACAGAATAAATTAATGTAATTATAAATTAATTAACTAATTAAAGGTTTTTCACATCATCTCTTGTTGGCACAGACTCACTTCTGTCTTTGGTTTACATAGCTCGCTTCCCCACATCTACCTCTCCTTATCTCATGCCTATCATGCTTGCATGTGTTTCTCCTCCCTAATCTCCATGTTTAAATCTATATTAAACTCTTTATAAACTACTATTCTGGGGACTAGACCGATGGTCCCCAGGTTAAAAGAACTTATTGTGCAATCATGAGGCCTGGAGTCCAAATTCCAGCATCCTGTACACACCCATGAGTATAGCTTCTAGGAAACAGACATTGTCTTAGGAAGAAATAATGAAAAACTGCCAGTGATTTGGAGGAAAAAACACTTACAAATGTATGGCAAAAATGCAAAACTCTGTTGTTTTAAAATACAGCCCACAAAAGAGTTAGGACCTGGGTTATGAATGAAAGGGAAGTAAGTGAAAATCCCGGTTCCTTTCCTACCATGTAACCCAACCAAGTACCATTATTATCTCTACAAATCTGTTTCTTGCTGAGTGTGCCAAATTTATATGCTGCTTCTCAATATCAAAAGGGAAACCACTTAGCAAAGACTCCTGGAACATAGTTCATACAGAGTAATTTACTAATTATTAAATTTTGGCCAGGTAGTGGTGGCGCACGCCTGTAATCCCAGCACTCTGGAAGGCTGAGGCAGGTGGATTTCTGAGTTCCAGGTCAGGCTGGTCTACTGAGTGAGTTCCAGGACAGCCAAGGCTATACAGAGAAACCCTGTCTCAAAAAAACCAAATCAAAAAATTTGCAGCCTGAGCTGCAAGAGCGGCGCAAGGGATCGAGGTCTCCAGGGTCAGCGCCATGCCCTGGCCCCCAGGCCCGGGGGTCACCGCCGCAAAACACCGCACCTGGGCCTAGGCAGCACCGCAGCCACTCAGTGCCCTCACCGAGGCCAGGAGGAAGGCCTGAGAAGGTAGCAGGTCCGCAGGGCTCTGAGGGGCACCACGCCACACCCTTAGCTCCTTTGTCAGCTCAGCCTCTGGCTTCATGATGGCTCCGCCCCGCCCCTCACCTCCCCCACATCCCTCTAGCGCGCCCCGCCCCCAGCCTGCATGTGACCCGCCCACTGGGTGAGAGCTGACACTTTCAGTAGACACAGTGCATAGGAGCTGCTAGCACAGAGAGCAAAGAGACCCAGTCAAGGTCCTTCTCCCGAGCTGGGGGTGACATAGCCTCGGTGGTAAATTGCTGGCTGGCAAAGGAGGCCTCTGTGATATCAGACCTGAGACTCCATTGTTATTACAATAGTCCTTACTGTTGAAATATTCAAACTCCTCTCCCAACCAACTCCTTTCCCAAAGTTCAACACTTTCTTTCCTCCACCTTAGAGACTTGAAAGTGTTTGCAATCACTTAAACAATCAGTACTGTTTTCAAAACTGACTTTGCAAAACTGAGGTGTTTCTCCCAGAAAAAGCAGGAGATACTCAAATAAAATCGCTCTCATTCTCCCTCCTTCATAAATTCGACTTCAATATTCCATCCCTATCCCTAAAAAGCAGCATGTTTCTCTGGACCCACAGCTAAAAAAATAGAAACAGCTTAATTTCAGGAGTAACAGACAGAGCTCCTAGCTGCCTTACCAACAGGTCATGTCCTGAAATGTAACAGTGAAGAAAAAAAAGAAAATGAAGATTTGGGGGAATGATATTTTAAAAATTGTTTCTACACAGCTGTTATTTCCACTAAGAAAAATGAAAAAACTGTATATTTAAGGCTGAGAAAAGCATGTTCCACCACAGTTCACAAAAATTCATTCTAACCAATAGTTAGTCACAGCATACATTCTGTCCACCACTCACTTTACCACATCTTTTGTGCCAATGGACAAACAGGTCGATTCCCAGTGTTTAAAACACATTTAGTGTGGTGAGAGAGGCAACAGCTGCAGGATAAGTTCAGAGCTACCATCTGAGGGAAAGCTTTGGGGGGCATAGCTAGAACATGTCATTAAAGTCATAATATGAACTGAATGATTAGTTCTGTTAGGTAGGGAAACTCCAGAGCAGCATGTGCATGGGCAGAGGATGGAGGTCAGCGTGCATTCTAGGAACTGTGAAGCATGAAGCAGAGAGTGGCATAGGCTGCAGAGTATCCAGACAGAGGAAGCTAGGGAGGCAAATGGAGGACTGAGAATGAAGGTCCTGCAGGGTTTGGAGACCTGGTGAGCCTATACTCCAGAGGAGGAATCAATGAAAGAGTTAAACAGTAAAAGTAACTTTAGTAATTCACCCTGGCTGCATCCATGAGAGAGGACAAGTAAAATGGAGGACAAAGTCATTTTAAAGGAGATGTTTAAAGACATGAAAGTTCAGGACAGAGATGGTTCATCTCTATACATACTAAAGTCATCAGATATCAGGGCTTGGGGGATGGCTTAGTGGGTCAAGAATTTGCTACACAACTGTGAGGAACTGAGTTCAGATCTGTAGCACCCACATAAATGCAGGGCAGGGGTGGGTGCTTGCCTATACTCCCAACTCTCATGAAGTAGAGATAGAATTTCCAGAGGAGCTGAACAGTCAAATTGCTAAATAAGTGAACTCCAGGACTGGAGACAATGACTCAAGAAATCATTTTGAATCAAGTCATAATTATGAATATCATCTAATGTGCTAAGTTCTAATACAGTGATTACCCTACAAACTGGGGTTCACAAACTCATTCTGTTCCTAGCAATTATGGCTCAATAATTTTTTAAATATTATCCATAAGCCAAAATAAATATGTAACTCTGTGATTACAAATAAATGAGGCCACATAACTTAAGTATTTGTAACTTAACAGGTTGGTAATTCGTCAGGCAAAAAAGTAATATACTTAAGTCAAAAACAAAACTACGAATTTTATTTACTAATGGGACATCTGTAGCCACTGGGGAATGTACTACTTCTCAAACTTGGGACTATGGGACAATATTGTTTCCCACTCTACATTGGCAGGAAATGGTCAGGCACACTGCTCTATACTTAATATTCTATCATAGTGAAAGGGACAGGTTCCTCACTACAAATAGAATACAAAATAGAACTGCCTGGTTGAGTGGTAACAGCCAAATTTTTTTTTCCTTGCTAAAATATAAAAATACATTTTCCTCTATATTGGCCATTAACTTGACAATGCTTTTATCAACCTTAAGTTCTCACCAACAATTTGACATATAATGTTTCAGCCTCTATTGATAAACTTGGTCTCACTCAACTATTTTATTGAGTTGCAAAGGATGCTTTTCTAAATACATATTCCTTCTGTGGTTGTTGGGCTGCCAACCCTGTTTAATGAGCTATCATGGTAGAGCACACCTTTAAAGTCAGCACTCTGAAGGCAGATTGTTGTAGAAGTTTTTAATCCCGACCCAGGTTTCTAACCCACCTTCCAACCTTTAGCTCCCTGATAAAAGATACACACAGCCTTTATTTTTGCAATAAGCCTTAAATGGCACAAAAGCTAGGATTAGAATCCTCTTTGGTATTAGAATCTACTTTCCTATTGATAACCCCAAATTATTACTATTTTCTCTGTTTCTTCGGGGCTGCTCGTAGCTCTAATTTGCCAGCCCACGGAGCCATGTGATTATGGCTCACCTAACCTGAGGCAGCTTCTCCTTCTCCCTCATGCACCTCCTTCTTCTTCTCGCGGTTCTCCTTGGACCCCAAGCCGGAGAAACCTAACGCCCATCTATGTCTCCTCTACCTAACTATTGGCTGTTTCTGTCTTTATTTATCAATCAGAAATAACTTGGGGGTAGTGTCACAGGTCTATATGCAGACTCCAGGGCTTGGGGACCCGCACTTAGCATTACAATAGACAGAAAGACCAAACCTCCTTTTCTCTCAAATATGCATTGAATCCAATTACAACAATTAAGAAAATTATAGTCACACGATCTTTAAGAATGAAATAGCCAGGTGGTGGTGGCACCCGCCTGTAATCCCAGCACTCTGGGAGGCAGAGGCAGGCAGATTTCTGAGTTCAAGGCCAGCCTGGTCTACACAGTGAGCTCCAGGACAGCCAGGGCTATGCAGAGAAACCCTGTCTCAAAAAAAAAAAAAAAAACAAATCCAAAAAACCAAAAATAAATAAATAAATAATAATAATGAAATAACTTTCGATGCCATGTTCTGTGGATCACTGATGCTTTTGAAGCTATGTACATATAGTATGACTGAATTGCTAATCATTATTTTTTTTAATTATTTACTATTTGAATAACCTTGAAAACATGTTATTATAATTAACTAAATGAGAATCTAATATGACCATGAGTTTGACTGTCTATCCTAAACAGTTTGTAATAACAGCAATTAAAAGGACTGGGTTTAAACCTTGTATTCTTAAGTGACTTGCATCAGCACAACACCCCAGCAGCTGTAGGACCACAGAACCACAGTGGACCCTTGGAGACAACCTGGTCCATGGGTATCACCTTGGCCTCAGGGGCTTGTGCAAACCACTCCCATCAATATGGCCCCCAGAGTCAGCACAGCCACTGCTGTCAGCCTGGTTTCAGGCTGCAGCCATGGACATCCACATGTCCTTTGGTGTTATAAGGGGCCACAGGCCCTACTCAGACCTGATCAAGATACCATCATGGACTCAAGGAGCAGCACCCCCCACAGAATCCACTTGGCCTGAGACCACAGCACAGACTATGGATATCGTCACAGCCCCCAGCTATGGAAGAAGCAGACTTGGCTGTCAGCAGCATCAGGACCAAGACATCACCCTTAGAGCAGGGCTTGCCTCCCAGATATGTGTGGCCTCCAGTGGTAGCTGGGCCCTCCTACATCAACATGGCTTTAGGTGGCAGCACAGGCCATCCACATCAGCCTGAGCCTCACTGCCATCGCATCTCCAGTGTAGCCCCTCTCCACAATATACAGACCTCTCCACCTCTCTGTCTCTGCCATCTCTATACCACATACTAGTTTATGGTAGTGGCACCCTCTTGCATGAAACTCAAAGAGACAGGTTGCCCTGTGTGTTTACACAGTTTTTCCAATTTCTTTCTTGGGAGTTGGAGAGAGAACCTGGGATCTTCCTGGACTTTGTTGTCCAATCTGTGTAATGGCTATGAACTTGGGCCCTCACCATGCCAAGTACCTTATCACTGAATGACCTAAGCCTGGCAGTATTGTTTGTAACCTCTGAGAAGATTACATGCTGCCTGGTTGGTTTCGTGGGGGGGTTTGTCTTTTTTTTTTTTTTTTTTTTTTGGTTTTTTCAAGACAGGGTTTCTCTGTGGGGTCCTGGCTGTCCTGGAACTCAGTCTGTAGATCAGGCTGGCCTCGAACTCAGAAATCTGCCTGCCTCTGCTTCCCAAGTGCTGGGATTACAGGTGTGCACCACCACTGCCTGGCTTGTTTTTTCTTAACAAAGCCACATCCACAGAGTGACAATGGAGACCCCCACTTTTAGACATAGGCTAAGATGGCTGGAAGCTCCGAATTTTGATGTCCCCATTGTTGGAAGTAGCCAGGCCCATTACTCTATTTGATCAAATGTATTTTCTAACCAAGGTGATGGCACCCACATATCATCACAGCACATGGGAGGCTGAGGCAGGAGATTCTCCTGCAACTAGGAATGTGAGGCCAGATTGGGCAACACAGTCAGGTGCTATTTCCATATCCATATGCAGCCACAAGCCAAGCATTCCGACATATCCAGTCCTGGGAGACATCAACATGGCACACCAGAAACAAAGGGAGGCCGTGGGTGCTCTGAAGAGGCAGCTGTAGCTGAAGAGGCAGGGCAAAAAAACGAAGAAACAGGTGCTCATTAGCCGAGAGGGGTTGTTCCCAGGGTTGACCAAAGAAGCTGAGGCCTAGGAGGCTTGAGACTGTTCCCAAATAGGAAACCAACTCCTCTGAGTAGCTCAAGATGTCTTCTGGAAAATGTGCAAATATGCCACACCAACTCCAGTGTCGTCTGTGTGACAGGACAGTACATCATTAAGGCAGACGAGAGATAAATGCCCCTTGGGGCTAGGCTCCCTGGAGGTCTCTGGCAGAGTGCCTACCTCTGGCCTTGAAAAGGGCCTCGATGTCCTCCACAGATACTGTGCTTTCTGTTATGGGTTCTGCACTGTATCTTTCTTCTTCCTATTCTTAATTCTTTATATCGCACGATCCAAGCCTAAAAGCTGGTTAATTGATAAAGGAGGATTTGATGTTCTGGTAGAAGGAAAAGAGGATGTGGCGGTTACGCCTACTGCTCCCAGTCTTGAACTCAATGAACTCATGTTGAACCTTAGTGAAAGAAGGTCTTGGATTGTTTCTCATCAGGGCCCCTCTTTATTACTAGCCTTAGCAAAAGTAGTGACCAAAGAATATGAGATATTAGGGAATGTTATGGATAGTTTGTAGCAGGAAGAACACAGTAGGAGAAAATATAGGACTACTGATGAGCCATTGCTTTAAACAGGAGCTTATGGTAAAGAAGGTAACAGATGGGTAATAGCATTGAAGGGCAGAGGTCCTATAGTATTCTTTAAATTTTAGAGATAGATTAGCTTGAGCCAGACCACCTTGGGGTTTGCTTTCCAGGGCAGTACAGAGGGCTCTTGTAATGAACATTGCTCATTCTTAAAGCATTTTGACTTTTGGTGGCAGAAGAAGGCTTATATCATACAAATTGGCCTGAAAGCCCAGGTTCTCCTATTGATTATTAACACAACATTAAGTAACCAAAAATTAGACTCGAATGCCACATGTCTAAAGTTCATGACCTAAGTCTGCTTTTGACCATGGTTCACAGAGCAATAACTCCCAAAATGTTATAGAAGCACACTTTGCTTTATGAAGGCAATGGTTCTGTCACTCCCCCAGGTATGTCCAATATTCTACCTTGATATTGTCTGTTCTCTCTTAGACATCAGTCGTAAAATCAAGCTTCAATCGGCTGTAAACATTTTTAGATGCCTCTGAACATTTTTATCTAATCCATAATAACCTTCTTCCCTATAATAGTGAAGTGGCTACTTTTTGGTGGTTTCTTTTCTCTACCCTGCTCATTCAATACAAATATTAAAATTATATATTTAGTGACTATAATTCTCGCCAAAACATATGACGTCTTTCAAAGAATATGTAGAGAGACACCAGCATTTATGTGGAAAGCCTATGAGACCCATGAGATTCAAAGTCAGGAGGAACAGCAGCCAATGGTTGGTTGTCATCGCATACTTCAAACACTAATGTAAAGATATGTTACAAAATAATAGCAACTAAATTTTGTGATGGACAAACTGAAAGGAAATTAACATGTCTGGAAAGTAGTTCCTGTCTAATTAGAATTAATGTTCAAATATTCAAAATATATTCCAAAGAACACAATATGTGTTGTAACTATAACAATTTGAAGAAAACCAGGGAGTTCTTAGGTTTAGGGTCTACAAAAAAGAATGACCAATTCTTTTTAAAGATATTTGTAGTCATGGTGGTTAAAACAATTGGGTTGCATATAAAACAATGCTCAAGCATAACTTGGACACTTTTTTTGGTAAGATTTACAGAAATTGTTCTCCTGTATGCTTAAAGCATACCTCCCTTCACATAATAATGTTGTTTCTACAGAAGATTGGTACCGAATATGGTACTTGAATGTCTACCTTTTCAAGAAACCACTACAGAGATGAGAGTTAGTTCATATGATCTAGAGGAATAAAGAGAGAACACTTCCTGATATGATTAGGCTATCATGAGAAACAAATTACTTATAAAAAAAATACCTTATTGGTTGAGCCTGGAAGGGAGAACCTTTGAATAAACTCGAATTTTGCCTTTCTAGTCCTGAATAGCAAACTGGTGAATAAGGATGGTAGTCAAGCTACTGAAGTCCGAGGATTCTGTAGCAGTCAGGATGAAGAACCATTGTGATGTCAGTATTCTAAGGGCCATGACAACGGACAAAAAGGCACATGCATTTCTTTCCCTTACACTTAGTGGCTTTAAATTTGAGCCATACATCCTTGTAAGGAATCACATATTTTCACAACCATATATATATACTGATAGCTACTCTTTCGGTAATTCATTACTCTACCCTGCTCATATAATTTAAATATTAAAACATATTATGTGAATATCAAACAGTTCAAAACATATGACATATTTCTCAAAGAATATGTAGATAGACACCAGCTTTTATGTAGAAAGCATTTGTGAGCCATGAGATTAGAGGAGTCAGGAGGAACAGTAGTCAATGGTTATCACACAGATCAAACAATAATGTAAATAAATTTTACAAAAATAATACCAATTCAGTTTCATGATATTGAATATTAAAAGTAAATGAACATATGTGGAAGATAATTCCTTTTTATGAATTAACATTAAATCTTTTAAACTTTTTAAAAAAACAATGTATTTAGGAAAAAAATGACAATTTGGGGAAAACTGAAGCATTCATAAATTTTAGGTTGAAGTTTGACCAGTTAACAAGAAAAGTTTGTGTTTTAATGGGTAAAAACAAATTTGATAGTCTAGAAAATACTCCTGTCTCATGTTCATGGTAGGTATTTTTTGAAGACTTATAGAAAGCATTCTCCTGGAAACAAAAAGCATAGCACTCCTTAATAACTTTGTTTCTTTAGGGAATTGGTACTGAATATTGCTATTGAGTAACTTTCCATTAAGAGACTGCCAAGTTAAAAGCTAGTTTTCTAGATCTGGAGAATCGAGATAGAACACTTCCTGATTCCATTAGACTATCATAAGAATCAAATTAGTTATTATATACATACATTTACAGTGCAGCCTGGAATCGAGAACCAATCAATGGATGTGAAATGATCACTTTCCTTCTTGGCACTAAATACCAAACTGAAGACTGCAGTTGGTAAGCCAACCAGTGAAGTCTGAGGATTCTTTAGTAGCCAGGGTAACAGGCCATTGTGATGTCAAGATTCAAAGGCTCATCTATAACAGACAAAGTGACAAGTGCATTTCATGTCCTTCAGTCTTTTGGCTTTAAAATTGTATTCTTTTAACCATCAATTGAAACATAGGAATTTTTATTAAATAACATATTTTATAAAAAGTATTTTTGACTTTATAGATGATATATCTATCTATCTCTATTTACCTATATATGGGCTTTAAAATTGTAATATTTTAACCATCATTGAAACATAGGAATTTTTATTAAATAACATATTTTCATAAAAATAAGTGTGACATGATATATATATATATATATATATATATATATATATATATATATATATATATATAGGTAAATAGAGAGATAGAGAGATAGATGGATGGATGGATGGATGGATGGATGGATGGATGGATAGATAGATAGATAGATAGATAGATAGATAGATAGATAGATAGATAGACAGACATCAGTAATAATACCTGTTCAAGGAGAAGAGGAATTATGCCCTGTTTTCTGAGGAACCACCAGACTGATTTCCAGAGTGATTGTACCAGCTTGCAATCCCACCAGCAGTGGTGGAGTGTTCCTCTTTCTCCACATCCTCCCCAGCACCTACTGTCTCATGAGTTTTTGATCTTAGCCATTCTGACTGGGGTGAAGGGAAATCTCAGGGTTGTTTTGATTTGAATTTCCCTGATGCCTAAGGATACTGAACATTCCTTTAGGTCCTTCTCAGCCTTTCGATATTCCTCAGGTAAGAATTCTTAGTTTAACTTTGTATCCCAGTTTTTAATTGGGATATTTGGCTCTCTGGAGTCTAACTTCTTGATTTCTTTGTATATATTGGATATTAGTCCTCTGTTGGATGTAAGGTTGTTAAAGATGTTTTCCCAATTTGTTGTTTGCCATTTTGTGCAATTGACACTGTCCTTTGCCTTACAGAAACTGTACATTTATGAATTTCCATTTGTCAATTCTTCATCTTACAGAATAAGCTATAAGTGTTCTGTTCAGGAAATGTTCCTCTGTGCCCATGTGCTCAAGGCTCTTCCCCAGTTTCTTTTCTATTAGCTTCTGCCTGTCTGGTTTTATGTGGGGGCTCTTGATTTACTTGACTTAAGCTTAGTACAAGGTGATAAGAATGGATCAATTTGCATTCTTCTGCATGCTGACCTCCAGTTGAACCAGCACCATTTGTTAAAAAGGCTACCACTACTTGGCATATACCCTAAGGATTCCCCAGCATGTAATAAGGACACATGTCCCACTATGTTCGTAGCAGCCTCATTTGTAATAGACAGAATATGGAAAGAACACAGATGTCCTTCAATGGAACTATGGCTACAAAAAATGTGGCCTAATCACACTATGGAATACGACTCAGTTATTAAAACAATGAATTCATGAAATTCTTAGGCAAAAAGGTGGAACTGAAAATATTGCCCTAAGTGAGGTAACCCAGTCACCAAAGAACCCGCATGTTATGCACTCACTGATAAGTGGATATAGCCCAGAAGCTTGGAATATCCAAGACACAATTCACATAACAAATGATGTCCAAGAAGAAAGAATGAGTGGCCCCTGGTCCTGGCAAAGCTCGATGCAGCAGTGTAGGGGATACCAGGACAGGAAAGCAGGAGGGGTTTGATTGGTGAACAGGGGGAGGGAAGAGGGCTTATGTGACTTTCAGGGAGGGGAACCAGGAAAGAGGAAATGAGACGCTGATTGCTAGCAAAAAGAATGCAAACAGGCAACCTTGGGAAGTTGGAAGTTGAGGGGAACCTCTAGAATGTATCAGAGTCCTGAGAGGAGGGACACTCAAGACTAAAACCTAGGGACCTGAGATTAGTCTTAGTGTTTACTGACTCTATTGAATATAATGAATTAACTCTTTGTATATGATTTGTTAGAAAACAGATTCCTCAAAATAAGAGATACCTGTGAAAGTATTAAAAGCATACAGAACATCAAGTAGACACATAATGCTCAAATATTACATGTGCAGAGGAATCAAAATAGTAAAAGCTATGAAGAAAAACAACAATGTCACATATAAAGGCTGATTAGAACAATGCCTGACTTTTTTTTTACATAGAGATATATTTATATAACTAGTATATATATGCCACATAATCAACAGATAGATGGTGTTACTTAGTCTTAAGTCAGACTGAGGAGTGAACAACGCCTCTGATCAATTAGTGAATTAGTTTTGGGGACACTGGCAGCTGTGGGAATGAATGACTCCAAGTACTACCCTAGAGCTATAAGGAAAGGAAGCTGGTCCCTTCTTGATTCACCCCATTCTTTATGTTGAACAAGCAGGTAGGCAATAGAAAAGCCAGGATTGTCTCTACACTTGTCTATCCCTGGACACTGGGGGGCAGGAAGATGATTCAATTAAAACTGCAGGTTTATTTTCTGTTTACACTTTACACATTTTGCACTTGGGAGGAGGAAAACTACAGCTGGGTCCTCACTCTGAGGTTTCTCTGGTGGCAAGGTAATGCATTTCTTTGTTCCTGTTTCTCCGCTCAAGCCCTGGCTTTGAGCCCAGAGGGCTAATATCCAATATATACCAAAAACTCAAGAAGCTAGACTCCAGAGAGCCAAATAACCCTATTAAAAATGGGGTACAGAGCTTAACATAGAATTTTTACCTGAAGAACTTTGAATGGCTGAGAAGCACCTTAAGAAATGTTCAACAGCATTAGTCATTAGGGAAATGTAAATCAAAACAACCCTGAGATTTCACCTCACACCAGTCAGAATGGCTAAGATTAAAAACTCAGGAGACAACAGGTGTTGGCAAGGATGTGGAGAAAGAGGAACACTCCTCCACTGCTGGTGGGGTTGCAAGCTGCTACAACCACTCTGGAAATCAGTCTGGTGGTTCCTAAGAAAATAGATAGAATATCTATCTATTTTTGCACTCCAGATTTTATTCTCATCATCTGCACTCTGACTGTTCCACTTCACATACCTCCTCCCCGCCAACCCCAGTCTCCACAAGGATGTGCCTAACACCCTCACCACACCCCCGCTCCATCCCACCAGATCTCTAAATCCCCTGAGGCAGCCAGTCTCTTGGGGGTTAGGCGCACCTTCTCTGACTGAAACCAGACCCAGCTGTCCTGTGCTGTATATGTGTGGGGAGCCTCGTATCAGCTGGTGTATGTTGCCTGGTTGGTTGGTGGTTTAGTGTTTTGAGAGACCTCGGGGTCCAAGTTAATTGAGAGTGCTTTTTCTCCTACTGGGTCGCCCTCCTGTTCTCATTCTTCTAACTTTCCTCTAATTCAGCCATGGGAGTCAGCAGCTTCTGTCCATTGGTTGGGTGCAAATATCTGCATCTGACTCTTTCAGCTGCTTATTGGGTCTTTCAGAGGCCAGTCATGATGGCAGCCTTATTCTTAAATCTCCATAGCCTCAGGAGAGTGTCAGGCCTTGGGGCCTCCACTTGAGCTGGATCCCACCTTGGGCCTGTCCCTGGTCCTTCTTTTCCTCAGTCGCCACACATTTCAAAAGGACTAAAAAACCTAGAGAAAATATCTTAAATGAAAATGGACAGTGATAACTGTGAAATTATCACTCTCAGGATTGATTTCAACCCATCTATCTGTGGCATGCATGGTTATATAACAGGAAGGTTCTCTTCGAATCACCATGGGTGTGTATTCTTTGTATTTGTTCTTTAGATTACTAACTTAAGTTGTGTCCACCCTTTCTAAAGCACTGTCTCACAAGATACTTCAGATAACCCTCCTTTTCCTCTGAGACTGAAGCTTTCTAGTCCACAGGAACTCTCTTTTTCAGCAGGAGGAGAAACAACTCCAACTAGCATCAAGAGCCACTGAAAGTAACCAGATTTTCTAGGCTTTTTCTTCCAAAGAATAAACAAGGCAAGCCGCTGTGTGAATCACTCTCACACAAGCCAAGCTGCAAAGACTCAAAACCCAACCCAGCTATGTGAAATAGATGTAGATCAACTGCGTCCCTTGGGAAGCGCTCTCTGTCCAACATGTTGAGCTGCCTGAAAGGAGTGTTCCTGGTTCCCAAAATTTTCATGCTGTTGCCAGTCCTGGGTTGGGTTTTGATGATGCAACTCTTTTTGAATCATTTGTTCTCCTGTGAGTAAGCTCTCACCAGTATTTCTGTAAATAACTCCAATAAAACTCACTGTTTTATTAACTGTACTTGTGTGGTATACATACTTTCGTCTGTTTTGGGTTCTGTATCTGGGGTGAGAAGCAGAAGTTTTGTAACACAAGTATTTACTGAGTTTACTTAAAAGTTTATCAACCATTAACATGTAAGGCAAATAATCATAACTTTCAAGTTCTTTGTAAAGTGCATATTTTACAGACTCAGGACTAAGTTGGTGCAATAATTATAGCTTTCAAAGGTTCCATAGACACCCCTGCCAGGAGCCATTCTCACATAGATCTCAAAACCCCCTCCTCTCAGCCATTTCTAGCCTGCTTTTTCTAGCTTGCTTTTATAAGGAAATGTACTAGCTTAAAAATTAGCCAAGTGAGCTAGATGGTCAGTATATGCAGGGCTCACCCGAGTGGGCTAGAACAAATGAAGCTCACCTCTGGTTAGGTTACCAGAGCAACTCCTTTCCACTTCACCTCCTCATGATCAATTTATTGTGCTAAGTTCCTGCAGCAATTGCCAGCTTTTCCCTGAGATTCTGAGAGACAATTCTGAGAAACTGTTCCCGAGAAATGATGCTAGCCCCCCTGAGATTGTTCCCCCGAATACAATGACTTTCCCCCCTTTACCCCTCTCTACACCTTGCGTGCTTCCCTTTAAATTGCCTTGTGTAAAAAATAAAATTTGACAGCATGATCAGAATACTGTCTTGCTGTCTGTCTCTCGCATCTCTTGTCTCTTGCCTTCTCCTAGGTGGTCTGGAGACCCTGTTGACTGTCTTGTGGGTTGGGACATACCCCTCTCCTCAAACACCTGAGGCTGTAGCCAAGACTGTTTCTCTTGTGGTCTTCTCTTGTGGGTCTGGGTCTATTCAGAGATTCACCAATCTAACTCAAGTTTTGTTTTTAGAAAAAATAGAGGCTTTTTATTTTTTAAAAAATAAATTGGCAGGAACAAACCAGAAAGAGTTCTATGGGTAAGGCCTATAGTCATCTGTGGACAGTTCAAGGATTAGGAAGACAAAAGCACAAAGGTATAATTTCAGAAAGCCAATTTAACTCATTTCCTGTCTGGGTGCAGGTAAGAAATGATTATGTAGCAGACACCCAGTAGGTGTCTCAGCCATCCAAACAAATAATCATTTCATGTAAAAGTGGAACTTGGCAGTCAGCCTGTTCAAACTTGTGGCTCATTAACCATTTTTTGTAAGAAAAGCTGGAGCAGTGAAATATTTTACAACAATCAACAGCATTTAATAATAGCTCAACTGCACAGGGAGGTTATCTTTCTTAGGCAAGTTAGCTGACAGGGTACATTCAAGAAAGGAGAAACATTAAAGCAATTTTATTTTCACAAGCGAACCAGACTGCGCATGCGCGAGAGCCGCACTGCGCTGTGAAAATGTCTTCTCTCTGGCCTGTGCATGTAAAACCCCAGCCTCTCCTTTATATGTGCTCAGGCGTGTTTCCATCTATGAAGTGAAGATGGCGATGTCTCCCTTGTTGTGAGGATTTAACCACAAAGTCCTTGTGCACCGATTCCAGAATAATAATAGAAAATTTCACATTGTCATTTTTTAACATCTGAGTAATACTCCATTGTTTAAGTGTATATTTCCTTTATCCATTCTTTGGTTGAGGAAAAATCTAGGTTGTTTCCAGAGTCTGACTATTATGAATAAAGCAGCTATAAACATAGTTGAGCAAGTGTCTTTGTGGTAAGATGGAGTGTCTTTGGGTATATGCCCAGGAGTGGTATAGCTGTGTCTTAAAGTAAATCAATTCCAAATTTTCTGAGAAACATCCATATTGACTTCCAAAGTAGCTGTACAAGTTTGCACTCTGACCAAGAATGGAAGAGTGTTCCTCTTGTTCCACATCCTCACCGGCACGGGTTGTTACTTGTGTTATTGGTCTTAGCCATTCTGACAGATATAAGATGAAATCAGAAAGTAGATTCAATTTGCATTTCCCTGATGGCTAAGGATATTAAATGTTTCTTTAAGTGTTTCTCAGCCATTTGAGATTCCACTATTTGGAACTCTCTGTTTAGATTTGTATCTTATCTTTAATTGGATTATTTGGCTTGTTGATGCATAGTTTCTTGAGTTCTTTATGTATTTTAGATATTAGAATTCTATGCGATGTGGAGTTGGGTTGGAGATGGAGGGACAGAGGGAGAGATAACTAGAGCTGGAGAGCATTTAGAGGGTGATGGAGAAACCCAGTATAGTAGAAACTTCCAGGAATTTTTAAGGGTGATCCTAGCAAGAATTCCTACTAGTGAAGGACACATAGCCTGAACTGGTCATCTTCTGTACTGTAACCAGGCAAGGCTTCTCGTCGTAGCACTAGGACACTAACTGAGCCACATAACCTTCAATGTACAAACTGTCCTGCCTGTAAGATGTGCTGGGGAAATGATGACTCGAGCTTGTGAAAATGGCCAACCAATGACTACTCTAACTTAGGGCCTACACCAGGAGAGGGGCCCATGCCAGTACTGCCTGGATAGGCAGATGCTAAATGACCCAGAGACCTAAGGTAGAACCAAACACAACTGGAACAAAAAAAAAAAAACTGTCAATGAAATAGTTGCTAATGAACACTGTTACACTCATAGATTTGTACCTAGCACCAGACAGGCTTCCTCAGGCAGCTAATGAGAGTAGGCGTAGAAACCTATTGCCAAAGATTACACAGAGCTCAAGGAAGCACACCAAAAAGAGGAAGAATTGCAGGAGCATTGTTAGAGGACGCCAGGAGAACATGGCCCACAAATTCAACTAAGCAGGGGAGGGGCTCACAGAGACTGAAGTGGCAATTATGAAGCCTTCATGGATCTTCAATTGATCCTATGAATACATCTTATGGATGTTTAGCTTGGGGTTTTAATGGGCCTCCTAACAGCAGTAGTGAGGATGTCTCTGAATCCTTTGCCTGCTCCTAGGAATCTTTCCTCTGACTGGGTTGCCATTTCCAGCCTTGATATGAATAAGGATTTGTACATAGTCTTATTTTATCTTTTTATGGAATGTTCAGTTGATATCCCTTGGAGGCTTGCTCATTTCTGAAAGGTGGGTTGGGGAGAAAGAATGTTGAGGAGAAACTGGGAGCTGTAGAGGAAGAGGAAGCTGTAGTCAGAATTTATTGTATGAGACAAGAATAAGTAAAAAGTAGTATCAGGATCAAGTCATATGACAGAAAACACATAGGTATACACACATGCATGCACCTGGACACACATGTAGCGCACAGGGACACACATAAGGCGGTTATGTTTTTGTATTCTCACATTTATGATGACTGTGGTCGTCTGAATGAGATTCCTCCACATAGGCTCATAGGCTCATGTATTTGAATGCTGGCGATCCGGTCAGTGAACTGTTCAGGATGGACGGAAGTGTGGCCTTGCTGTAGAGGATGTGTCACTAGCAGTGGGTTTTGAGGTGTCACAAGTCCATACCATTACTAATTAGTTCTCACTCTGCCTCACACTTGTGGATGAGAGTAAGCTCTCAGCTACTGCCCCAGCACCATGCTTGCCTCCTGATGCCATACGCACTACCACACTGGTCATGGACTCTAACCCTCTAAAACTATGAACCTCAAAAAATTGTTACAAGTTGCCTGGGTCATGGTATTTTAACACACCAATATAAAAGTGACTAAGACAATGATGAAATCCTATTACCTTAAAAGCCAGAGAGTAAAAAGCTTCTGAGCCTATCAGACACCCTCCTATGTCACACAGACAGCATCTACCCTAAGCATGGAAACAAGTATGAATGTAAATGTATGAAGTCTTTCTTAATTTTAAGCTGAACTATATAGCACATACCCCCTACAGAACACAATCATCTTCTCTTCCTGTGCCCTGTAGCTTGTTCTTTCCATTGGAGCATCTGTTCTGACACTTAATGCCTTTACCTCAGGCATTCAAATATTACCAGGTCTAAATCAGGACCTATCTCAGGAAAACCCCAAGACTTGAATCACCCTTCACAGGATTCATCCACTGTCTAGACCAATTGTCAACCTCCCTGAGGCCTTTAACTAACTTAAGGAAGATGCAATGCTCAATAAAGATCCACAGAAAGAGTGGTGCCAAAGTGGAGACAGAGTATAATTGATATAATCAATGTTGACTAACTTTTGTAGGGTGGAGATTCCAAAGCAATGTAGGTGGAATAAGTTAGCAAAAGAAGTGGGAAAACTGCAGGAAGATAGAAAAGAGGAAAAGAGGGCTCCACGTTTGACAGAAGTTTCTCCATTCCAAAGATGTTTGAAGAAAAACTGTAACTTCTAATCCTAGCCTTTAAAAAAAATACTTCTGACATCACTGCAGTATTAGAAACATTTGGGAGTATGAACCATCGGCTGACAGTTACAGGAATCCTGGAAGGGGAAACAATGGTCAAGGAAGGCCAGACAGCAGTACAGTTATAAGCCTCTGCTCAGTCCCAAAGCTTCTTCCAAGCCATGCAAGCCACTGCCAGTAAGAGGTGGATGGGAATGCTGTTCCTCACTTCCCCAGGTGATGATGCTAAGGAGGGGCATGAACACAGCTCTGCTGCAGAGAACATTTGGGTTCCTTGGTTTTCTCACCTTTTGAAGTAAGACACGTCATGGGTTTCATTCCCAAGGGCCTGAGATTTATAGAAGCCAGTAAAGACATGATTTACAAGTCTAACTACAGAAAATGCTAGTATAAAAACAAGAACTTTCCAATTTTCCTTATGCCATGACTTGGTCCTTCTGTAATATAGGAAATGGGGTTGAGGAAAATGTTGTGGTAAAAAAAAAAAAAATAGAGCAGGTCACTTCAAGATTAGAAATCTTTCAAAAAAGATAGCACCCTCACACAAAAATTGCATTTATCTTATTTTATGTGTATGGGTGCTTTGCTTGCATAGATATATGTGCACCACGAGTGCCTGTTACAGACAGTTGTGAGCCACCCTGGGTGCTGGAAATCAAACCTCAGATTACTCCTCTTCCAGAGGAACAGTGTCTTTAACCACTGAACCATCTCCAGCCCTGTGCTCCAAGTTTGTGACAATGAAGGTTTGAAAAAACAATACACCCACTCTCAAAGCATGTAAATAAAGAAAATAGATAAACTACCAAACCAGTATTCCATGCTGTCAATGAGTCAACAAGTACATCCCCCAGAAACTAACAGTGTTTAATAAAAGTTCCTTTTTATCGATAATATTCTCATATTACTTAAAAATTTCACAAAAATCAGCTCTTTAAAGGAATCGTTTTATAATTGAAGCCTTTCAACTTAAACGCTTATGCTAGTGAGACTGAGTATTTATAGATACTCAAAATAGTACACCTTCAATTCAGATGTCTAAGAAAGCAAAGTATGGTAGATGTTTCAACAACAAAATCATGCTTCCACAGAATGTCTGTTGCAAGAGAATATATCTGTAAAATCACATGTGAGAAATGTTTATATGTCAGAAATATAACTAACTCATAAATACACAACACACAATCTAACATTAGAATTAGAGCATCTGTAAATTCAATAACCATTATCTGCCTTTCTGACTCTCCATGGATGTCAAAAAAAACAAGACTGATAAGCATCCTTTTCACTGTCTGTAGTGCATGCCCACAATTGCCGGCTAGATTAGTAAGTACCCCATTGTGGCTAGCATGGTAATAGATGTTCAGGTCAGCCTGTACGGCAGATGGCCAAGAAACCATGGACTCTGATATCAGAAAGTTAGACTTTCAACAATATGGCACACAACAGAGAACTTCCTGACCAGCACAAAACATGGTGGTTGGAGAAATGGAGCATGATTAAAATAAAAGAAACAATACGGGAAAGTCCATAATCTAGTGCCATTTCTATCTTTAGTATAGATTTTAAGATCTAATCTACTCTAAGTCTCTCAAAACAATAACTATTATTCCCATGAGGTAATAATCAACTTGAACTCAGAAAATTCAAGTTCAAGTGTACTGTATGCTGAGACGGTAGTCACAGAGAGCACAGTGGCACTGAATGAGTTCTCACATACTTTACATTCTATGGCCATCTGAAACCATGCATGAATGAAAACATACGTGGTGTCATAAGCACATCACAATCTTTCCTAGATAGCAAAGTAGTGAAGTATTAATAACTATTATATGTCATTAAAAATATCCCCTGGCTCTTCTGAAGAGAACAGTATTCTCTAGCTCAGTGTAAGGAATCTGTTCAGTAGTCATGTTACAAAAATCCAAAAGCTAAGTTAATGCTAAAATGCTTATCAACCATGTGGGTTCCAGAGCCCACATTATGAAAAAAAAATTACAAAAAAGCTGAACCCCAAGAGGAGAAAATCTCTGTTAATATCGGGTATCCTACTGAAAAGTCTTGAGAAACTGTGAGTTCTTGCCATCTCAGAAAGCAGGCTGACTTAAACACCTATCATTACAATGGCCAAAACAAAGGTACCACTCCTTGTCTACCAGGGTGGTAGATGAAATCCATGCTGAGCCTCGGGAAAGGAAGCTGAGCTGGACTCTCCCACCAAAGAAACAACTACCTCCACAAGGCAAGTATGGGCATTCCATGGGGAGGAAGAGGTCCACCTCCCGATTTTCATCTGGCCTTGCTCCCATGTATCAAGTTAATGTTTTAGCTCAGTGAAAGTAATTACCAGCCAGGCTCTGCAATCCATCATTCACCCTGGGCATTCTTGCTGATTCTTTCTTTGGTCTATAGGACACAAGAATCTCTTCTGTTGATCTGTAAGTGCAAAGGAAAGGTTTGGTTGTTACTAGTTTCTTGCTATTCTAAATTTCTGCCAAGTAATTAGACTAGAAAATGAAGTATTTTCAAGTTTTTTAATTGAAGCTATGGGGGTTAGAGTAGTCATAGCCTCTAACAAAAATAAGATTAAAACCATACATCTTTGATGCCCCCCCCCCACACACACACCTCTTCCAAGTAGAATGGACAAATGTAATCTGACTCTAGACAGTGAGCTCAGGGACTTGATCCAAATCACCCTCCTTCTAATTTAGGTCATTTGGCAAGAATACATTAGTAAATTAGCAAACTGCATATAAATTTACAAAAGGTATTCCTATATCCTCATATCATCCAAAAGAAAAGCATTATTGGAATCCTCACTGCATAGACAATGAGTGGAAAGTTCAGAGGTTAGATGCACTAACCCCAGGAACACATTTCACAGGTTACAAAACAAATTTACCCACTCAAAACATTAGGCTTCTATACATCTTTCCAAGTAACTATAATACAGGACAGCTTACATGAGTTCTAACCAGGAGTAATATCCAAAATTGATTAGCTCTTTGGCGTTCATCACACAGTAGGCATTGTTTATTTTACATACTCCACTAAACTACAGACGTGACAAAGGCATTCTAAAATTCCCCCTCTATGCTGCCTACCATGTAAGTCTGTTTCCTTTACATAAGTACATTGATTAGCAATATAAATACAAGTAAATATAATAAATTTATAGATACATATGTATGCATATAATATATAAAAGACCTATGTCGTAATAATCACAGTAATGGTAACTTAAAATACATCAGTTTAAAACATTCTGTCTTTGGTGATCAGAAACCCAATGGATATAGGATCTGTGGCTATACACACTACCAATCTAAACATCAAATGGCTGTGTGTGACAGCTAGCTTGTTCAGACAATGCTTCATTTGACAATGGACCATGAGAACATGGTGGTCCCACAGACTGACATGAAGCAATTTTTATAAAATGATCTAATGTACACATAGTTGAAAAAGAAAAAAAAAATGAAGGACAAGAAAACAAAGGCCTTATTGTTGGAGCAAAATATTGATGGTAAATTATCTGCTTACAAATAAATCTATGATTAAAAAGAAGAAGAAGAGAGAAACCAGAAAAACTACTACAGACACATTTGTGCCTGAGGAGGAGGCAGTCCTCAGAAGGGCTTGAGAGACAGTGCTAAGCAAATGGGCATCTCCATCTTGTCACACCCACGGACGACTTTCCAGGATGACAAGATATGATCCTGACATTGTTTAGACTTCAGCTCTTATATTAGCTTTTAATCAGAAAAAGGTTGTAAATGAAAAATGTCTTGACAACTGTCAAATAATCTTGTACAATGTATCCATATATTAATCTAAGTATAAGATTCAAACATTTAAAAATAAGTTTTATAAAATGCAAAGATTCAGTAACTTGATTAATTACTAAAGAACTACCCAGTACTCCCAGAGCTCCCAGGACTAAACCACCAACCAAAGAGTACACATGGAGGGACCCAGGGCTCCAGATGCATATGTAGCTGAGGATGGCTTGTTGGACACCAAAGGGAGAAGAGCCCTTGGTCCTGAGAAGGCGAGATGCCCTAGTATAGGGGAATGCCAGGACAGGGAAGAGGGAGTGCGTGGTTGGTGAGCAGGGGGAGGGGGGAAGGGTTAGGGAGTTTTGGGGGAAAGCAGAACCAGGAATAGGGACAACATTTGAAATGTAAATAAAGAATACAACTAATTAAAAAACCGAACTAAGTGCAGACGGCTTACAAAGTCTACAGTAGTTTGTTATAATGCCCCAGGACCTCAAAGTCACACACCATTCACTCACCAACTCACCACGGCTTTAGGTTTGTAAACTCCACTCATACAAGTGCACTCTATGTATGCTTGATTTTCAGCATCTCTACTGTGTTCTTTTTGTATCTTTTCTGTGTTCAGATGTTTTTAAATATAAAAATATCTGTTCCGGTTGACTACAATATGCAGAACAGAAATACGCTGTATAGTTTTGTGACTTAGGAGCAAGATAATGTATCACATAACCTTAAGGAATAGGCCACACCATCTAGGACTGTGAAGACTATTCAGTGATGTTCACATAACAATTCAATCTAAATGTCCTGGCATGTTCCTGAGGTTTAGCGACATGAAAGCACAAATAACACCACACCTCTCTTTGTCATTGAATGAAACCAAGGCACCAGGATCTACAAATAGAACAAGCAACATCTTCTTTGGTGTATAAAAATTAACTTCATCACACATACTATTTTTCTTATTTCCACTCTGTATAATTATACACAA